>NW_024412406.1:22560747-22746417 GCF_014898765.1 Herpailurus yagouaroundi | reverse complement strand
AGGTGGGTCGGCGGCGGGGAAAGTGCGCGGGGCGCCGCGTGGGGCGGGGGCGGCGCGAACACGCGGCGCTGGGGGCGTCGGGACCCCAGCCGGTGCCGGCCGCGGGCGCGGAGTTGCGAGCCCGGAGCTGGGGGCTCCCGGGGCTCCCCGGCGGCTCCCAAGTGCTCGAGGAGGAGAAGAAAGGGAGCGGGGCCGGGGCGAGCGCGGGGAGGCGCGGCGAGGAGGGGACCCCACCTTGCCGAGCTGGCCGGGCCGGCGGCGGCGACTGCATAATAGCGACTTTAACCCCCCTAGGGCAACTCGGCTTCCCCACCCCCCGACCCCGCCGGGGGTCAGCGCCGTGGGGGGGGGGGGGGTTCACCAGGTGGCCCCCGCGGTGGCCCGGGTGCGCTCTGACCCCGCAGAGATCCGCGGTTCGGAGCGTGAACGGCCGAGGTGGCTGGAGGCCAAGCGGTCAGCGGGGAGAGGAAGGAGGGCGGCGGGGGACGCGTTGTTTGTTTGGTTCGCACCGGGGACTGGGCTCACCGGGGGTGCAGGGGCGCGGGCACCCGGTGGGTTGCGGTGCAGGGCAGCCGCGTCCGCGCGAGCGCCGCTCGGGGGTGGGGGGGGTGGGGTGGGGAGGGCGGCGGATCCCGGGCGGGGGGGGTGGGGGGGGGTCGGGAGGCTCCGGGGAAGGAGCCGCCGGCCCCGAGCAGCCATCATTACCGAGCCGCCTTTCTCCGGATGGCTCTGCCTCGAGGAGCCCCGCGCCGTGGGAGCGCACCCCAAACTCCCGGCCGGCCGCCCGCTTTGTGAGCGCCCCCGTAGAGCGGGCGGCGCGGGGAGTGCTCCTGCTATGGGTCGGGCGGTTTTCCCGGAGGTCACTTTTAGAGACTGTTCACGCCTCGATTTTAAACTAGTTTTTTTTCCCCCTCTTCTGAACAGACAATGGACAAAAGAAAAGTAGCAACCCACATGGAGAGTTTCCTTTTGAATTGCTAGAATTAGATACACTATCCAGCTCTCCACTCGCTAAGTATACTTTTTAGTTTCCCATTGTATATTATCTAGCAATCGATTTAAATAACTTATCTTGAAACCGGCCCATCCTCTGGGCCTGATTTCTGGGGTACGTTAAATATTTTAATTTATTTTTAAAGGATTTGTGTGAAGGCCCAGATTTTTATTTTCTAAAAATATTAATTTAAGCCGTCTTCGCAGTGGGCAATACCTTTCAAAGAGGTGGAGTGTATTTCCCCCCAATTCTCTCCCAATAAGGAGAGGGGGGAGTTCTCACTATCCGTAATAATCAGATAGGGAAAAAAAAAATAGTTCTCTTTATTTCCTTACAGATCCATTCTAACGATGACAAACAAATCTTAGTGAGTACAACCTTAGCAGCATGGGAACCTGATTTATCCCAGTTATAATTCTATTTAGATTGTAGCAATGTGTGAGTACTAGGTAATTCTTATTTCAGAAATAACTTGAGCAGTGATTTTATGAAGTTGAATCCGTCTCCCAGCCCCCAGAGTACATCTGTCGCGGAGTGTTTTTGTCTTGCTGTTGCACAACAGAAGCCCTCCAGTCTTTACCCTAAAATGGCAGCTTTCATTTGACTGGGGCCCATTCATTGACAATGATAATAAAGAGGCTGAAAGCTAGATGCTTGGGGCACGGAGCAGTACTCGTTTTGCCTTTCTAGGTAATAATAAGTAGGAGACATTTTATGTCTTTCAGATTTGCTCACGAAAAGTTTATTTTCCCTGGAAAATCTGTACTGTAGAAAAAAGTTACAAAGTAAACAGAATTTGGAAATGGATAGGGACTTGGCGATAGATTTTAGGAACAAAATTTTCTTATTTTGCCAAATAGTGGGAATATGGCATTCTCCCGTTTTTAGTGTCCTGATGAGGGAATAGTGGATTCTTGTGAGGCTTGTAACAGGTGAATTTCCTCACGGTGACACTTAAGAATTATTTTCCAGCACTATGTATTTTATCATTTATATTCTCTTGATATATTCTGTTTTTTTTTTTTTTTTTTCCTCCCTCTGTGCAAGCCAGTAAATTGAAGCCTGAGGAATTTTTTTTTTTCTGGGGTTTTCAAGATTCAAATGAATTTTTAGGTAAGAAAGGAATAATAGTATAGACTGGTATATGAATTCCAGACTCTAGTTACGTTGGTTTAATCAACAGGAGTATTTCTAATTTAACTTAAAAAATGGCTTCTTTTTCTTGACATGGAAGTCAGGGTAGAGAAATGATACAGGTTGTGCACACATGATGGTGATGGTTTAAAAACTCAAACATTATTTTCCTCTTTTGAGGACAAAATAATGATGTCTTTTCCCCAAGTTTAAATATAGAAGTCAAGTTCAAAATAACACACCCAGTAACTTAGTTTTAGAATAGAACTTTTGTAGATTCACCTGTACTTGGTTTAGTTTTCAATCAGTTCAACTTACGGGACAATTTCCAAAACTTTTTTCATGAGAGTCTTTTATTGAGTTAAAACGAATAGCACAAGGGGTACCTTTATGATAACGTATCAAAGAGATACTACAACTTTTTTTCTCATACAAACACAGTCAATAATGTGATATTTATAGGAATAGTATGGTTTTTAAGCAGTGAGGTCAATTTAGCAAAAAGAGCACTTTCATCTATGAGAGAACACGGTCTGAGTGCTTCAGTGTAGGAGCTCTGTGTGACCCACGGAGTAATCTAAGTGCGAAGTGTAGAGTAGTTGTTTCAGACCTAGGCTTACAACATTTTCTTCCCTGTGCTTGAGAAAGTTTGCTTGCTATAAAGTCACCATCCATTATTTACTGTTGATTCAGTGATCATTGGTAGACGTTTCAGAGTGTAAACAACACATGAGAGGCGATGCTTCCCCTCAGAGAGTTTCCCCTCCAGTAGGAGAGACTTCTTTAGGTAACCAAACACTCACGTTTAACTTTTAAGATTAACTTTGGAGGGAGCCATTATCTTTCATCATTTATTGTCCATATTTGGCCTTTCGGATTTGATAGCAGATGCCGTGGCCATCTTATCTATAAATAAGGCATTGCAAGAATAAAAATGCTTAGTCAGGGCTGAGCAAAATGTGTGACTACAAACAATGGCCCTTAAAACTTCAGCTTTGTAACAAAGTGATTCCCTTTCAGTATTCAGCCGCTTTCTGGATGTAAACAAACAAGCACTTAAATAGATCTAGGTCACGAAGCTCACCAAATTCGCTAGAAAAAGACGGAGAAGGGACATTTGGGGTGATGTGGAGATGTGTCAGGAACACGTGGGCCCTGGGTGACTCTTCATTGTCTCGTCCATTCGTATGGACACGTTTGTGTATCCTCCTGAAGAGCTATGTTTCCATGTCACTAGCAGTTCAGAATTTAGTAGTACTGTGTATCTTATCAGTACTTCCTATGAAGCCATATAGCTTTATTAGTTTGGGAGATAAAATTTTCCTTTTGTTTTTCTAAAAAACTTCGTTGTTTTGTATTACTTCTAAAAGAAAACCTTTGATACTCAAGGATGATGGATGATGTTGGAGTATAAAAGAAGTTGGGAGTAACGATCGCTTAATTGTTGTATAAAAATATGAAGATGTGCTGTTGTATTTCAGTTTGGGTACCATTCAGGTCGGGTTGCGATTACGGCAGAATTCCATAGCTGATCACGGAGGTAGTTAGGAGCTGGGAAGGTAATTAAAAATGCTACTACTGCTCTTTAATATTTTACTTTCATCAATATATTAAAATTCTTAAATGAAACCACACCTGCGTGATAAAGATAACAAAGAGAAGTAGGAAATCGTCATGATTTTGTCAAATAGAAATTCATCTTACAATCCTTAGTGGAACTTTGGATATGTAGAGTGTGTGGATCTTGGAGAGCTGGTCCAGCTTTCTCATTTTACAGATTAAGAAACTGAAGCCCAGAGCGATTAATTAAATGAGCTGCATCTGGCTGGTCACCCACTTACTGCAGAGCCGTGTTGGTCATTGTCGTCTTCTTGGTGCCTAGCTTGGTGCTGGCATAGGGGAGGCACTGGGTTTGTCTTTGTTGGATGACTGAGCTGGCTCTGGAGGAGGCTAGCTCTCCCTCTTACGTGCTGAGCAAAAAGTACCTTTGGCTTAAGGATATAACGTAGGTCTTAAAGGCGTTCTTAAGCCAATAATAATTTATCTGTCTCTACCGTGTAGTAGTTTGGAGGTTTTTTTTTTTTTTTTTGCTTTGGAAAACTATGACTATCCATGTAGAAAAATGTAGAGATAATTATTCCAAGATTTGATTACTGTTTTCATTTTAGAAGCTTGTGTTCATTCCTGTAACTGGATTCCTGTACCTTTTGACTAACGTTAGGTGACTGCAAGGATGATTGTTTTCTCAGCGAAGTATTTCTAGAGGGTTCTGTTAAAAAAATAACGTAGACCAGGAATGCAGAAGCATAACCTGGCCGTAAAAGGCTGAGTGCTCCGTGGGCTTGTGTGCTTATGCCAGTGTGGAATCGGTGACACTTTCCTCGGTGGCCCTTTTAGCCACTGAATTGCTGTAGGTGTCAGGCAAATGCCTCTGGACGGCGGTCAGTTGTCCTTATTTGTCTGTTTTCTTGTTCATCAGTTCGAGTATTTCTTGGGTCCCTGCCACCCGCAAGGTGCTGTGTTGGGAATACAGTGCTGCTGGGAGAAGACATGGTGGACCCAGAGAAAACAGAACTAAAGCAACGGCACTGTCCCAGGTGCTATGCAGTGGGTATCGGGAGGAAAGAGAGAGACTTGGGGATTCACCTAGCTGTGTGGGGCGTCACTCCTTAGGAAGTGGCTTCAGCGCTGCCATCTGAATGATGGTAGAAGAGGGCGGCACTAGCTCACCTAGAGGCAGGTGGTGTGTTTGAGGTGCACAGAGAGCAGCCAGATGAGACTAGAGAGGCAGGCAGAGGTCAGCCTGGCTGGGGCTTAAAGGGTATGGAATTTGGGATTAAAAAAAAATTAAACAGCCACTGGTGAGTGTTAAGCAGTATTTAACATGAGCAGACTCAGGTTTTGTGGAAGACTGAATTGGCGGTGGGGCAGAGGAGGGAGAATAGGTCAGGGACAGCATCCAGCCTGCTGACGTTGTGGTCCGTGCGATGGGGAAGTAATGGTTTGGACAAATCGGTGGCCGTGGGGATGGAGAAAAACGGACTGGTCTGAGAAACGCTTAGGATGTTCGATGAACAGGACTTGAGCATAGATTGGCTCTTGGGGAGAAGGTGTCGGGGAATGTACGTTTCTAGCACATACCCTGCTTGGCTAGCTGACTGGCTGGTGATGCTGTTTCCTGAGGCAGGGAGCACCTGTCGGGGACCAGACTTGAGGACGGTGTTTATCAGTTCTGATAGCATATGACTGAGGTGGCAGATAGTGGACCGTGATGCCATTGCTGAGTCTTGCTTCCATTGCCGGTAGCGTTCCAGAACTTTCCCCAAATAATCTGCCAGCTTTCTCAAAAGATGGTGTAGGGTGAGCCCATCGAGGAGCGCTGGTGAGGGTCAATGAGTTGGGGGGTGGGGTGGGCAGAAACCTTTGTTATTTGCATTTTGTTCTATGGCACTTCGTTTACTACTTGCCTAACACGTAGCACTTGGTAGGAATTTGCTTACCATCGACGGAGAATAGAATCCCATGGTAAGCAGGCTCTGCCACGTCTTGTTCTTCTGTGTCTCCGCATTGTGCCGGTGGATGTCTGTTGCTAGTTGTGTCCTGACACAAGGTCCTTGGGTGCTCAGCTGATAGCTGGTGGGTCCCCCCTGTGCTCAGGCATATTTTAGGGGCCGCAGTCATACACGGGTGTGGTAGAAATGAATACAGTACTTAAATGATTGTGGACAAAATACCATCCGAGGTAGATTACTTACCTGGTTTTTAGTGGAGTATGTGTAAATTTTGATATGCAAATTATCTTAAAAGCCACTTTGTTCAATCGTTATAAAAAGTGGATTATACAGCATGGTTGGTAGCAAATGAGAGATACTAACTGCTAAATCCAGAGAAGCTTCTAATGAGATAAACTATGATGATCCTGAACATTTATCTTGAAACAGCATTTTAGGGAAATGTTTGTGTTTTTGTATTTGTTGGTTTACGTAGGTGATGCTGTTACCCATGTATTTTTGTTATAAATCAGACTTAAAGATATCTTTTCTGGGACGCGTTGCCTTTGGGGAGGGGTCTGTTTCAAAGGTACTTTCATTTACATTGCCCCTCGTAGGCTTTTCTGATGGCCACTGTGATGTGGTCGTGTCTGTCAGAGTCCTTCCCATCTCCTTCAGGGTAGGCAAGATTGTGTGGCTTTGCAGGCTAATTTAGGGACTTACATTGGTCATAGGGACATGCTTCATCTGAGAATTTTACCGCTAGCTGTTGTGAGCGATTATTTGGCAAAATGTAAAATTCAGGAGTAGGATGTTCCCGTTTGGTGGAATAGTAGAAAAGCTTGGCGTGTTGACTCTACCTTCTGATGGACTGTGGTCACCTACTCTTTGACTTATAACACTGTTTCTTCAACTTGATTGTTTTAAAATATATTTTCTTCTTTGGTCTCATCAACAGTGTATTCTTCTAGTTTAAGAAATCATTGGCTTCACAGACACTCAGTGGAAAGCTGCATGCTGGTTCCTGTGATGTGGGTGTTAGTGGAAGAAGAAAGAGGATGTTTATTTGCCCTCCCCTCTCCCAGCCCCACTCTGCAGCAGCCAATGAGATAGCAGATTTGACTTTTCCACCAAGTATCTCATGTATTGGGGGCGGGGGAGGGCAGGCAAAGAGCCACTGTCAGCACGGGGACATCGAGACCTGGATTGCCACATTGAGACTTTGTGTAGGGAAAGGCAGGGGATCAGACACGTCGGGGATTTGACACGTCGCGTACTCTCCCTGGTATCCTGGTATCCTTCACTTAAGAGATTTTTACCCAGTAGTTGCAGTAGGTATGATAAGGGATACATGATACCTCAGTGATTAATTTTTTCCCCTAGTTCTGTGGCAAGTTGGGGGACTGCTTTCATTTTTTTTTAAGAGTCCACTTTGTTCTCTTGATATTCTTCTGTAAGATACCCATAACAGAATCCATTCTGTTGATGTTTAAAACATAATTAGCAAATGTCTATAATTTTAACACATCTAAAAACTATTATGTTTAATGTGATGCTAAGGCAAATAGTGAGACGTCCCTTGTAGAATGATAAGCTTTAGTTTCCAAGGCAGTTCCTGCCTTTGCACTAAGTGAATAATAAAATCGATTTGGGCCCAGGTTACTATCAAACATATGCCTTGATTGGTGATGTATTTTAAAGTGTACAGGTCTAGAAATTACTTTATTTATGGATGGGACTAACATATTGAGACTGTTAGCCTACATCCTCAAGGTGAACTTTTTTTTGAAACCTCTCTATTGCAGTATTTTATATTCTTGTATACTTGACCTTGTTTGTGCTTGGGATTTTGCTTTGGCCAATTGCAGGTGTATTGATTTTGTCAGAACAATCATGCAGACTCATCTTGAGAAGTTATAAATCTTGATTAAATTAAAAAACTTTATTTTTTCTATTAGGCGTGTATTGGGGCAATCGGCCAAAGTGGTGTAGAAATCACGAAACAGCATTAAAAATACCAGTAATAGCATAACTACTAACCACCAGTTATTAATTGAGCATTTCCAATCAAGTAGGCATGATGCAGAGTGTTTTAATGGGTTGTTTCATTTACCTATCAGAACCTAGGAAGTGAGTAGAATTATTATCTCCATTTTGTGGATGTGGGGACCTGGGTTGAGAGGTAAATCGTCCAGGGCCTCACAACTCTAGCAAGTGATGGAGGAGGGATTTGAATCCAGATCGGCCAGTATCCAGAATCTGCATGTGTAGCCATCTTGCTCTGTTGACCAGCTCTGAGACCATCAGTTCTGTCTTTTTTAGGCAAATTACCAGCAGCGCCCTGTACTCCTATGTCCTACTCTATTGCTATAGCCAGTCAGTCCAGGTTATTTCTGTCCTCGCTTCCTCTTTTTGTGCCTCCTGTATTTGTGGGGTCACATGTCTAATGACTAGGTCCCAAGCCTTTTGCTCTTTATGCCCTTCCTCTCCCATGGAGGCGAGAGCAATTGTTTTTATAGACGTTTTTATTCTGTGGTGGCTGAGAACTTGAGTTCTGACATCAGATAGATCAAGGAGTGAATCATAAAAATGGAAATAATAAGACTACCAGCTCCAGGGTTATGGTGGAAGATTAAGTGAGATACTTTACCCAAAGCACTTGGTATAGTATGTGGCATATGTACTGAATAGTTTTTATTATTATTAGCTAACTCTTTATCATTGAGCTTATTAAACCATGTGTCTTGATTAAAAAAAATTTTTTTTTAATGTTTTATTTACTTTTAAGACCCAGAGAGACAGAGCATGAGTGGGGATGGGGCAGAGAGAGAGGGGGACACAGAATCTGAAGCAGGCTCCAGGCTCCGAGCTGTCAGCACAGAGCCCCACATGGGGCTCGAACTCATGAACTGTGAGATCATGACCTGAGCCGAAGTCGGACGCTCAACTGACTGAGCCAGGCACCCCTTGATTTTTTTTTTTATTTAAACAGCCCCTGGAACCCCAAATTATGACTAGAAAGGAATGAGTGGGGGCTGCATTAGCGACTGGCTGTGCCATTTTCACTTTTCCTCAGGAGTAGACATAAAATTATATGTGCCCTTCTCCTGGTGTATAACTAGATGTTATTTAGCTAACTTCTTGTTGGTTACTCAGAGGCAGTTGAGATATTCCAGGTATAAAAATGACAAATTTGAGGGAGTAGCTCTTCCTCTCGAGCTATATTTAAGATACCCACCAACGACCTGAATGGTGGCTGTCTTGCTAGCCAACCAGTCATTCCTTCTTTTCCCCAAACGTGCACTTCTCCAAAAATGCTGGATGGTGTTATCCTAGACAGGCAGTGGTGGGGGCATATTTGATCGGTTCCGGAACATTAGAACCTCACAATTCAGACTGGAGGGCTATCGCGCGTTCTCGCAATCTGTAGCTTTTGGTCTTCAGGTTGCTGAACATTGGATTCAGTCCTGTCCTCTCCAAACTATTTTTATTGCTTAAGGAAGAGACGAGATGGGATCTGAAGTGGAAGTAGATTTGGGGCCAGGGTCTGGGGTGTGAGTAGCACCTGGAAAGTGAGAACGTTCCCTTACTCTGGGAGGGGAAGGCTCTGGGGTAGTTCCCTTCGAATTCCACTGCTATTGAGACTGGCACGACAGTGGAAGAGATGGAGTGTAGACAGCTTTCGTTTTATTTTATTCCATTGTATTTTCACTTAAAAGCGACTTTAAGAGCAAAATAAAATGGTTGGGCAAAATGCAAACAGCTGATAAATATGGATACATGGGAGTTCCCTGTACTGTTCTTGCATCTTTACTGCAAGTTAAAGCAATTGTGTCAAAACCAAAAGTTTCTTAAATAACGGTGACTGACCCTGAGGGCTTGATCTCAGTAGCTAACACTTACGGAGCATGGACTTTTTGTGACCAGTTCCCATTTTGCTCAACTCCTTATTTACGTGAGCTGGTTTCCCTGAATCCTGAAGTAGGAGGAATCAAAATGCTGAGGTAGGAACAATAGTTGCCATTTTATAGGCGAGGAAATGGAGTTTTGGAGATCGTTTAGTAAATTTGCTCCCAATCACAGCTAGACTTCAGACTCCAATCAGGGCAGGCTCATTTAATAGCCTGGCATTAACCTCTCTGTGAAAGTTGCTTTGGTCCCATCGAGATGATGTAGGCCTTAGAAGGGTAGGAAGAGCTTATCAAGATCTTACAGACCTGTATTTTGGAGGGTTGCCTCCTGGAGAGAAATTGAGAGGCAGAAAGGTGTCTATTAACGAATTACAGCTCTGAAGCTTCTTTTCCTCAGATGTTGTATCTTCTTAATTGCGAATGGTTTCAACCTAAAAGATGCGTGCTCATTGTGAGACTTAACTGGTGTTCCGCTCCTGTGTTCCTTTGTCAGTCCAAGAAGAGCCGGCATCCGAGTGTTCAGTTTGCTACAGAATTGACTTCCTCAGCGTCTCTTGCCAGCGTTTATCCAAGTTGTAATACATTTACCATCCTTTTCTCCTTACATAGGACTTGAGTTGCCCAGGAAAGAACCTGGGATGCTACTGAGGCTCCCAGTCACTTGTTCTTTGTAGTTATGTTAACTTGGGTGAATGTGCTTCCTCCTTGTGAAGCGTTTCCGCTAACACACGGGAGAGCATGCCATCTTCCGCAGCCATACGTTGCATGGCTTAAATAGGTATAAAATTCAAATGTATAAATCAGTAGACTTGTATGTTATGGAGTGGATGTGTGTTCTTTTTCTACTAGGGCCTTAAAAAAATAAATAAATAAAGTCCCAAATCCTAATGCCGCTTTTCCCTGTAGAAATATTCTATGGTGATGTTTCCAGATTTTCTTGATATTTATAGGGTACTCCCCACCCCCACCCAAACCGTTGACTAGCTTGAATACAGTGAGCTTCTAGTTAAAACTTAAGCTTTGCTATTTTTGTGTGTGTGTGTGTGCAATTCAAGTTTTAATTTTTGTCTTGATTGTGTTAAGCTTCAGAGCTAGGTTTATCACTGGAATTAGCATTTTAAGTTTTCCATTTTCCCCCTCTCATTAAAAAACAAAAATAAACATCTGGGCTGGTGTTTTCAGGAACTTTGTGGCTGGTATGGGCTGCTGAGAGTCATTCCCTTTGGCTGCTGGGGTCCGGCAGGATAAGGAAGGCGCTGTCTTCTGTGCTTTCAAATACGTCTGTGAGAACACAATACCATAACGCAGTAGGGTCCTTTCCCCACACGGCTGAGCTCACCGGTGGTGACGCTGCTGTAACTGAGTTGCTGGCTGGCAAGCAGTGCCACTGTGCTGCAGCTGGAAAGTGTGTCGTAGCATCGTTTGACTGTCTCAGTGTGGTGAGCGGAAGTCAGTGAGCTGTCCAAGGGGCTGCCCGGAAACCCAGGCTTTTGCGAGCAGAATGGTTGATGTTGAGGAACGACTGTCATTCTCTGCCACTCAGGCTTTTTCGAACTTTGGGAAATGGCTCATATCATTGGTACTTTCCTTTATGGGTCACTGCCATGGTAATAGTGACAATAATAATAATAATAATAATATAATAACAACAATAATAATAACAACAACAACAACATCTTCCTTTGGCAAAGCTGGAAAATGACTCTTTATTACCTTTACCTTCTCTAAAAATGGCTGCTTGGGCCAGCTGTTGGATCTAGTAAGAGATTTGACTTTTTCACCTACCGACACCAGGCTAGAGGTAAGGAAATGGGGCTTTTGATTCAAAGCACTACGGCATTAATACGTATCCCTGTGAAATTTACTTGTGTGTTTCTTACTCTTCCAGTATTCTACTTTGGAAAAGGAACCCCACCTTTCCCTTTTGTCATGTTTTGAGACAGTTGCATAGAAAATGCGCATCCATCATTTTGGGGGAAGAAAAGCAGCTTTTAAAGAATGTTTTTATCTCCTCCTTTCCACCTTCTACCTCAACGGGATTCAGAAGGTTGCTTTGCAGAAATAATGCATCCATTGGTCTTTAAGAAGAGTGCAGTGGTGAGCTGGGCTGAGGTAGCTTTTTCATCTGTTTTTTCCAAGGGACCATAAACTGAGTCCATTTAGGTGATTTTCAGGATTTTATGTAGTTATTTTAAAAGTTGAGGTGATGGGGTACTTGGATGGCTCAGTTGGTTGAGCATCAACTCTTGATTTCTGCTCAGGTCATGACCCCAGTGTTGCGGGATCAAGCCCCCATGTCTTAAGCTCAGCGTGGAGCCTGCTGAAGATTCTCTCTCTGTCCCTCTGCTCCTCTTCCCTGCTCATGCGTGCTCTCTCTCTCCCTAAAATGAAGAAAAGGGAACAAAAAGTTGACATAGAAAGATTAGAATAACTAACATTAAAATGGATATTTATCATTCTCATTCTTTAGAATTAACACAGTCACCTGGAGCACTTGCTAAAAATGCAGATTCCTCTACTCCCACCCTACTGAATTAGAATCTCTGTGGGCCATCCATCTAAAAGCTGACTTTTTATCTAGGTGTTTCTCACGTGTTGTAAAAAGCCACACATTTGGGTAAACGTGTTAGTTACACGGTGGGCATACCTGGGAAATGTAAAATAGCTTAGGAGAAAGGAAACCCGATACATATATTCTTACGGTATTTTTTTTCAGTATCGCGAGTGATGTTATTCTCTCACATGCAAATGAGTCAGATGTAGCTGCGAGTTGGCAGACCAATTAATAGAAGGGGTGACGACGGACAAACAGGTTAAGAGTTTAAAAATCGATGGGGCGCCTGGGTGGCTCAGTTGGTTAAGCATCCGACTTCTGTTCAGGTCATGATCTCATGGCTTGTGAGCTTGAGCCCCGCATTGGGCTCTGTGCTGACAGCTCAGAGCCTGGAGCCTGCTTCAGATTCCGTGTCTCCTTCTCTCTCTGCCCCTCCCCTGCTCTGTCTCTGTCTCAAAAATAAATAAACGTTTAAAAAAAAATTTTTTTAAAGAGTTTAAAAATCGAGTCCACTTTAAAGGTGGTGCTAAAAGGGATGGACCATAGCTTGTTTTATATTTGTTACATTTTATTTTCGTTCCTGGCCCAGAATCATTAAAACCTTGGGGTCCGTGCGGTTCCAGTTTATGTGGCGGATGGACGAAAAACGAACAGGTGAACGTGCAGCAGCACTCTTCTGGGACAGCGCATTCCAAGCCCGTGTCGTTTCCAAGGGCCCGTAATAACTTTAAAATGGGAGTCATCTCAACACAGTAGTGTGGCGAGTGGGTTGGCTCCGTCTTTGAAGACTGCCTGGCAGAATTGTCCGTAAGAGGATGCTCACGTGGACGGGTGAAGGGGAGCATCCACACGGAGGCTCTTTCTCACCTCTCCTCCCTTCCTTTCTGCCTGAGCCCTCACGACCCACCCTGGCCTCTTAACGCTCGTCCCTCTGAACCTTGGCACGGGGGCACCGCTGGGTTCTGGACCTCGCCTCTGATGCCCTCACAGTTCTTCTTCTACTCCCTGTGGACAACCTGCGCTCAGGGTCTTGATCTCGGCTTGATCTTGGGCCCGCGGTGTCAGCTCTTGCTTCCGTGTGATTAACTCCTAAATCTGTATTTTTGTTTCCAGCACCTCTCCCGTACTTCTATCCTTGATGTCCCCAACCTGTCTAAAACCCAAGTCTTCCTGCCAAAGCATAACAAAAACCTGAAAGTCCAAACGGAGCTCTTTCTCTTGAATTTCGGCCCCACATCTCAAGCCTGCACTGATGTCGTCAGTTCCTGGCTCCCCGGATCCTGGCCGCTGTTGGCCTGTTGCAGGCTCCTTCTCTTTGGAGGGTGCCCTCTCCTTGTGTCCTGGCATCCTCGCTCCTTCCACTACATTGCACTCTCCCTGACACCCGCTTGGCTATTAGAACGCAGTCCCGGGCCTGCTGGGCCTTTGCCGTCATTGTTCCTTGCACCGGAGGAGAGCCGAGGAGTAACCAGTGTCTCGGGGACAGTCCCCCCCGCCCCCCCGCCACTTCCTGCCCTTTTGCATCTTTCTTCGGTGCCTAGGCGGCTGCTGCCTGCCTCCTACCACCCTGACTGGGAGTTTAGGAGCCTGCTGTGGGGCGGGGCTGCCTGCAAAGCCCGGGCTCTGCTTCCACCTCTGTTCCTTGTGGGACGGCCAGAGAGGCCTCTGCACGAGCGTGATGTGGAGGCTCTGTCTCCGGCAGCGTGACGTTCTCCTGTGCCCGAGGCCTTGCTGGCCTTCTCAGTGACAGGCAGCACGCCCTGCTTGGCTGTCTCAAAGTTCGTTCAGAACGTGCGTGGGGGAAGGGGAGGCGAGAGGTGTTTGGCCTCCTCAAACCCCATCGTCCGACGCACTTTCCCACCGTGGTGGTGTTTCCAGCAGGCCCTTGAGGTGCACCGCGGGTCCCTCCAGGGCTTTTGTCGGTTAGCACGGTGATGTCCGTGTTCTAATGTGGGGTTGGAGGGGAAGCTATGACACTAGGGACTGAAAGGCTTTGGGGAGGGAATTCCTTGCTGAAATGGGTGTGACCTAAGTCACTGCCGGAGTGGGTGATGGTAGCCTGGGGAGGGGCCGTTTGGTGACACAGGAATCGGGGCGGACGCCTGACTCCCAGGCTCACTGAAGTACATCAGGCTTTGAGGAATGGGGTTACAGAAAACCAGGCCTATCCAAATCCGTGTTAGAGCAAGCCTTTACGTAAAGGGGTGTAACCACGTCAATTCCAGGAAAGACTTGTTATTTTATTTTTAATCCAGAAAGGTTTTCCTTTTTTAATGTTTATTTGAGAGAGAGAGAGAGAGAGAGAGAGAGACGCAGCAAAGGAGGGGCAGAGAGAGAGGGAGACAGAGGATCTGAAGCAGGCTCTGTGCTGAGAGCAGTGAGCCCGATGCGGGGCTTGAACCTGCAGACTGTGAGGTCGTGATCTGAGCTGAAGTGCTCAGCCGACTGAGCCACCCAGGAGCCCCCTAGGAAGGACTTTAACGAATGCAAAGTCATGGCCGGTTAACGCCAGAGAAAAATTCAATAATGTTTTCAGATTTCCATCTCTAAAGAGTAAATGGCAATTTCTCTGTGAGGTTTATATTAAGATCTTTTTAGTTTTTGGAAATCTGAGTATGCCTGGTGAAAGCTGTAATTTCATGAACTCCCTTCAAAGATAATAGAATCATGAGTATGCAGGTCTTTAGAATATTCCCGCTCACTTTTCGGTATGACTTTAATGTTTGTACATTAAACAGTTCTAACTGTGCTACGTTGTGTGAGCGATACTAACATTGGTCTCCGTGGCTAGGAAGTGCAGGTCAACCCACATGTGACAGTGTGGAACAGGACAGCAAAGTGTGTAATTGAGTGCTAAAAAGGTGTGATACAGTCAGTGGAGTAGCGACCGACCGGGAACAGCCAGTGCAGGGCTTGGTAACAGAGATCAGGAGACCTGACTCGCACTGACCTTCGGGAGAGGGAAGTAGCTGAGAAGGAACGTGAACAAAATCGTGGAGATGCCGCCAGCCAGGGGTCCCGGCGGGAAACAGATGGCTGTCGCACGGCATCCTGCAGGGGCCGGCGCAGAGGATTTTGGTCTCCCGTGTCCTCCCTGGGAGAATAGGAGCTGGGGGAGAGGGGTCAGCCACTGCCACACACCTGCCCCCTCCTCCTCTCAGCCCCTGGTCAGCTGAGCGTGGCCCGAGAGTGGCCAGTGGCCGGCCGGCTCAGGGAGGGGCGCGGTTGGCTGGGAAGAAAGGGCTAGACGAGGAGGGTGGGGGCTGTGGTGAACTTGGAAGTTCCGAGTGTCGGTTAGAGGCTGCGTTCCATCACGTGATGGAATGAAGTTGAAAGGTTAGTTTGGCAACATGTGACGGATTGCAGTTGAGGAGGGACTAGAGGCCAAGAGTCAGCGTGGTTGGAGTGGGCCAGCCAGCACGGCCGGAACCCCGGCTGTGGGAGGTTGAAGAGGAGCGGTGGAGACTGAGGGTGTGGGGCGGGCCGGGTGGGGGCTGGCTGTGCAGCTGAGAAATTAGCTTTGATATTCTGAACTTGGACTAGATCCGGAAAGAGAAAAGATCTGAGGAGGGGAAGATGTGTGAGAAGACAAAATGGTCACGTTAGAAAGGTTCCAGGGGCGCCTGGGTGGCTCGGTCGGTTGAGCATCCGACTTTGGCTCAGCTCATGATCTCAGGGCTCTTGGGTTCGAGTCCCGCGTATGGCTCTGTGCTGACAGCTCAGAGCCTGGAGCTGCTTCAGGTTCTGTGTCTGTCTCTCTGCCCCTCCCCTGCTCACACTCTGTGTGTGTGTCTCTCTCTCTCTCTCTCAAAAATAAACAAACGTTAAAATAAACATAAAATAAACATAATAATAAAATAAACATAAACATAAAATAAACTAAAAAAAAAGTTTCCAAAGTCAAGTTACTTAAGGGATGAAGTTGTACAACTTCCAAGTCAAGAAATGGCACAATATTAAAGCGGCCGACTTCAGCTCAGCTCATGATCTCACGGTTCGTGAGTTCGAGCCCCGTGTCGGGCTCTGTGCTGACAGCTCGGAGCCTGGAGCCTGCTTCGGATTCTGTGTCTCCTGCTCTCTCTGCCCTTCTCCCACTAACACTCTATGTCTCTTGCTCTCAAAAATAAATAAATATTAAAACCAAAACAAACTTTTTAAAGTAAACTTTATGCCCAGTGTGGGACTTGAACTCACGACCTGAAGATCAAGAGCTCTACCAACTGAGCCAGCCAGGCACCCCTCAACTTTCTTTTAAATGTATGTGTTTCAGCATTAGGGAGAACAGTCTCATGTTTTATAATTCATCTACTTTGCGTACATATGGATCTGTTAAAAAGACGCATCAGCATATTCTGTGAGAGAATACAGCAGAGAAACAGTCGCAGCCCAGTGAAAAAGCAGTAAAGGATGTCAGTAGGTAATGCATAGAAAGAAAATGTGACTGCCAACGGACATGAAAAATTTCAAATTGTGGAGTAATAAGAGAAATGCAAATTAAAATGAGGTACTTTTTCCTTCCTTGTCAAATTAGTAAAAAAAAAAACAAAAACCAAAATCATTCATTCATTCATTTCGAGTACAAGTTGGGGAAGAGCAGAGGGAGAGGGAGTGAGAATCTTAAGCAGGCTCCACATGCAGTGTGGAGCCTGATGCGGGGCTCGATCTCATGACCATGATGAGATCATGACCCGAGCAGAAGTCAAGAGTTGGATGCTCAAGACTGAGCTACTCAGGCGCCCCTGGAATATGTTCTTGAGGCTGCCAGAATATTGGTGAAACCTGCATGCTCAGCGCTGGCTGAAATTCAAGAAGCACAAACATTTTGGAATGGAACTGGGCATTGTATGTATCAAGGCCTTTATAAACGGCCCTTGAAGTTGTATCCGCTGTGTATCCTAAGGAAGAATCTGCAACCCAATCAGCTGTTAAGAGTAAGAAGGCACAGCATTTCTGTTCTCAGCGAAAAATTACAGACCGTCAAATTGTGTTATATTCAAGTTAGAATATTATGCAAGCATTACAAATCATGTTTTTAAAAAATATAAAGCTTGTAAGAGTAGAATCCAAAATAATATTGACTGTGGTTCCAGTTGTATACAAATTAAATTATAAGCACAGGAT
The DNA here is from genome assembly GCF_014898765.1 of Herpailurus yagouaroundi. Classification (NCBI taxonomy): domain Eukaryota; kingdom Metazoa; phylum Chordata; class Mammalia; order Carnivora; family Felidae; genus Herpailurus; species Herpailurus yagouaroundi. The sequence goes on along the minus strand of NW_024412406.1, from coordinate 22,729,212 downwards.
AAGATTGGAGAAAATACATCAATTTAAAAAATGAGTGGTTTTAGGGATTGGCAGTTACACTTAGTTAAAAGCTCCAATTCCGTAGTTAAATAAATAGATCTGGTTTGAATCTCTATCCAACCACGTATTGGCTGTGCAACTTTTGGACAAGCGACTTATTAGCTCTGTGACCATAAGCAAGTTTTCTTTTGACTTATCTAAGACTCAGTTTCTTGAGCTGTAACAAGGGGATGCTATCGTACTTATCTCTTAGACTTACTTGGATTAACGTAACAGTGCATTTGCGTCTAGAATACTTCGCACAGTGCTCGTTGTGTTGTTAACACTCAGTAAGTTATTACTTACTTACTAAGTAACTGTTAGTAACTCAGTTATTTGGATTCAGGTGTTTTTTAATTCTTATATTTTTAAAATTTTGAACTGAAAGATTAAAAAAAGATGTTTATTTATTTTGAGAGAGTAGAGAGAGAGCATGTGCTAGAGCAAGTGGGGGTAGGGGCAGAGAGAGAGGAGAGAGAATCCCAAGCAGTCCCCCCACCATCAGCACAGAACCTGACACAGGGCTCGATCTTTTGGACCGTGAGATCGTGACCTGAGCTGAAAGCAAGAGTCTGACGCCTAACCAACTGACCTACCACGTGCCCCGAACTGAAAGACATTTTTACAATCAGGAAAAACCACCACCGAGAAACTATCTGGTACATTATGTGGAAAGAAGGACTCTGAAAATTTTTCAGTGTTTTGTGGTATAGCCAGGGAAATTTTCTGGAAAACAAAAATCACCTTTGCTAGTTATGTTTTTGAAACAAATACTCCCAACTTTTCCCTCTCAGGGTTTTTCTGTTTTGTAGATCACTTAGCAGTAATTGGCTTATTTTTTCTCTCCCGAAGAAATTTTGTTCTGCAGTAGGGTTGAATTTAAAGAACCCTTCCCCCCCTCCTCCTTTTTAAAGTTTTCTAAAGTCAAAGAAAACAAGAATCATCTTTAAAAAAAATTTGCAGAGATGAGATCTGAATTTGGTTAATATTAACTGCACATTTAGCACTCAAATTTCAGACATATTTAGTGCTAGCTTCTGTACGTCTCACCTAATTGTTTAAATATGTGAGCATGATTTTGATATTGGGAGGTGGAGGAGAAAGCCCTTGAGGTTTTCGAGCTTGAGTTAAAAGGCTTATTGTGTCTTGGAGTGAGTTGATGTAAGCTGGTAGGAAGACTTTAGCATCTGGAACTCTTTCACCTTGGAATTGTGTCTTTCTCCTAGAAGAAACACATTTGGGCTACAGGCAGTCGAGAGAAACTTTCAGGCTATATTTTCTTCACAGGAGGGTAACAGCTTTGCACTTAGCATAAAATAGCTTCAAAGCTTATGTCTCCTTGAAGTTACATTACCCTGCCTTTATCTCCCATATTCCTTATTATATCTTCTATGACAAACAGAGGATGATAAGAAAAGGAAGAACGTGGACAAGTAGTTAACATTGCCCCCTAAGTGAATTATGACTAATGAGCTGATGGTAATATAAAACTTGAAAACCATAGAATCCAGAATATATGCAGTTATATTCTATTATTGTCTTTCATCAGATCTGAGATGGTTGTAAGACCTACTTCTGATGTATTGAGACGTGAAAAAACGTGTGTCTTAGAATGAATGAAATACAGTCCTGAGGGGGAAAAAAATCACATTTTCAGTTTGCAGGTACTTGTATTTTTTCCGTTTTGTTTACTGAATAAAAAGGAAAATCAACTGAATGCATCTGAAATGAGAACCTGAGCCTCTAATCTTTAGCAAAAAGATCTCGCAGTTCTATGTCGCTTGAGTCCTGCCTGGTCCCACCTCTAACCTGCCTCGCTCTGTATGCTGTGAACAGCACATAGACTGCAGCGTAGATGGAGTCATGAATCAGGTGTTTCAACATGACCCTGCTTGGCTACTGGACCTAATGTAAGCAGACAGTGGGCAACTTTTTGTAGAGTTAATCTGCCAGACTGCTGTCAACACATTGGGTACCATAAAACAGTGTCACCAAGACTATTCCACAAGACTGATGCCAAACTCTATTAAAACTCACAGCAAAACAAGAAATGTACTGTTAACCACTAAAAGCCTGACCTGACAAACAATCAGGTATTTGAGTATAGATTCTGAGCTTAGTACTAGGCTAGTGCCCACATTTTACATATGCAGCAGTAGTAAAATGAATGCTTCTTGTTTATAAGAATTTTGAAATCTAATTTCTTAGTGATAAAATGCAAGGAAGGGCTCCCCTCTCCCCCTTCAATGTTTTTGTATCTAGGGTAATCGGAGAGGATTTTTCATCGGATAGTGTGAGGCTGGTATACGAAGAATTGAGATTAGGTAGACTTCTCCAAATCCAAATGTGGACCTATTCTGATGAAATCAGACCTACCTCCTCCACTAGCCAGAAGAAAGAAGAACTTCGGACAAAATGATAACAATTTAATATTTTGTTTTATTTAAATGTGTATTCATTTTGAGAGAGAGAGAGAGAGAGAGAGAGAGAGTTTGCAAGTGGGAGGCAGGGCAGAGAGAGAGAGGGAGAGAGAGAATCCCAGGCAGGCTCCACACTGTCAGCTCAGTGCAGAGCCCAGCGTGGGGCTCAATCCCATGAACCATGAGATCACGACCTGAGCCCAGATCAAGAGTTAGACGCTCAACCGACTGAGCCACCCGGGTGCCCTGAAATGTTAACAATTTAAAGACTAAACCTAACTAACTGTACAGACATTGGAGCGGTAGCGTGGTGTAAAGGTTAAAGCCGGCAGCTCTGGAATCAGAGGACCTGGCTTTAAAACCCAGTTCCAACACTCACCTACCTTTTGGAACTTGAGCAAGTTAATTAGCCTGTGTGCTTCAGCTTCCTCACTTGGAAAATGGGGTTCATAACAGTACCTTCCTCCATGCCTGGCACATACCAGTCATTCATTAAAACGAGCAGTTACTAATATTGTTATGACTTGCCGTGCTTCTTTATAAAGAGAACGTGAAAGTGAAGGACGGAAAGATTGGACAGCCCCGGTATCTAGTTGCGTGACTGAAGGTTTCATATAAAGAGGGTAGATGATGCCATTCTTGGCCTCACAGTGAGCATTAACGCAAGTGGAGAACAGTTAGTTATTAAAATCTTTAAAAGAAAAGGCTGAAAGTGTGACTGTGGCAATTACCTGTAGAATATTTTGCTAGTAATACCTTGGTCAGGGTTTTCTGGATTCTTCCCTGTGTCATGAGTAGTTCTAAAATTTTTTTAATGTTTATTTTTGAGTGAGAGACAGAGTGCAAGCGGGGGAAGGGGCAGAGAGAGGGAGACACAGAATCCGAGGCGGGTCCCAGGCTCTGAGCTGTCAGCACAGAGCCCGACGTGGCCCGTGAACCCATGAACCATGAGACCGTGACCTGAGCCGAAGTCAGACGCTTAACCAGCAGAGCCACTCAGGTGCTCCAGGAGTGGTTTTCAGATGGCATTGTGGATTTAGGTTGTAGCCACGGGTAGGAACTGTGTACAATGTGACAGGGGCTTCTCTGTTTTATCCTGTAGATTGCTGTATCTTAAGTGACATAATCAAGTATTCGAACGTCACCAAAAAATTATGTGACCATCGAGAAGGACCGAGATGATTCCAAAATTGTCAAATACTGGGGGTGCCTGGGTGGGTGGCTTTAATTGGTTAAGCGTCCGACTCCTGGTTTCGGGTCAGGTCACGGTGTCACGGTCGGTCGTGGGATTGAGCTCCGCTCAGTGCAGAGCCTGCTTGGGATTCCCTCCCTTTCTCTCTGCCTTCCCCCTGCTCATGCTAACTCTCTCTGTCTCAAAATAAATAAACATTAAAAAAAATGCCAAACACTGGTATTTCAACTGCTGCTTCTGGTCATCTCGAGCCAGCCAGGGCTATGCGATGAGTTCTATTTGATTACATTTTCGTGATGAGTTCTCTTTCATTATGTTTTAATCTTTTTTTTTTTTTTTTTTTTTTTAAAGTGTTAACCTGTTCTGCATAGCCAGCCCTGTGTTTCTTCCTCATTGCTGTGGAATGTGTCCCAACTCCTCGGTTTCCTTCCTGAGAGCCTTCTCTGCCAGCATGGGGAGGGCGTAGAAAACTAGAATAAGAAATAGGGCAGGACTTGAAGGAGCTTACAGTTGAATTAACTTTCATCAATTCAACCTCATGCTTCACCGACTTCCAGCATCAGCCGTCACATTCCACCCTCTCAGCTGCATCATGGGTTAGGTCAAGTGGTTTCCCCCCCCCCCCCCTCTTCTTGTTTGTTGTTGTTGTTTCGTAGCTAGAGATTGTTTCTATGGAAATATTTTAGATTCTAAACAGATTTCAAAAGATCATCAGGGATCAAACTAACTACTGAATTGATACTTGGTGATTGCTTGCCTTAGGCTCTTTCCAGCCATAACTGGCAGCTTTTCACCTTCACAGACTAGGTCTAGGACATTTTTAAAGCTTATTCCTATCTTAGAGTAAGCATAGCAACCAGTGGCTGTTCTGTAGCGGGTGCACACTGTCTAACAGGTCTTTTTATTGGTTGCTGCGCTGAGACCGGTATTGACCTGACAAATGCCAGGAGAGGTTCCATATATATATATATATATATATATATATATATATATATATATATATATATATATCTCAGCCCAAACTACACGAAGGCAGCACTAAGCCCGAAGGAATCGGGACCACAGAATTAGGAGTTGACTGTGTTTGGACTCATGCGGTGAGATGGTGGCACATCAAGTGACTGAACAGTCGTAGGAACCTAAAAATACTGCCAGCCTCAGTGCTGGCTGGGTAGCCATTTACACCAATCAAAGGTCTCTAAATACGCAGAGCGTTTCCAAATGCTACGTCTGCTGTCGCTAGCCATCGGAGGCAGTATAACCTAACAGTTAAGAGCCTGGGTTCTGGAGTCGGAACCTGGTTCTAATTTAGACGCCTCCCTGTACCACGTGGCCTTGGGAAAGCTACTTAAATCCTCTAGGCTCGGTCTCCGAGGAGAGACCAGTGCCTGGCGCACGCCCTCTGAGCGGAACCACGGGCGTGGTAACGAGGGGCAGTGGGGTTGCAGGCTCCGGCAAGTCTGTCATTGCCTCGGGAGGTGACGCTTTCCAGAAACGGTGGGCTGGTGGCACAGATGCGAACAGTACGTTGGCTTGAATTTCGAGCTGAGGGAGGTTGGTGAATAACGTGTGTCTGGGCGAGAAAGGAATCTGGTGGAAAAGGAGCACACGTGCGTACACGGACACAACCTTGGGGCAACTCAGGGTGTCCCCGTGATGGGAACAGATACAGCGGTTTGACCAGACTGGCCGGCGAGGTGGTGCGAAACACGAGTGGCGTTAACACACCTTTACAGGCCGCGGCTACGGCTGGGTCACCACGTATGTGAGACTGCTCATGGAAAATGTCCTGAGTTCTCCGTAGAGTGCTCAGCAAATGGTAGGCGATGGTGGGAGAGGTCCCTCCCAGCTCAGAGGGCCAGAGTTTCAGTCACCTGGGTTCAGTAATCCGTAGGAGGCGAGCAGGCCGTGTCTATTTGAGGACTGTCCTGCTTATATTTCCAAGCATGCACATCCCTTGACGTGAAGCGCATGACTTGTCCTCCTCCTGTTTTCCACGTGGTTACATTCGAGTATTTGTTCAGGACTGGATGGATTCACTGGTTGTGATGGAAAGGGTGCTTCTTACCCAAAGATATGTGCAGTCATTAGAATACAGACTCTATGTTATCATATCATAATTCTTTTGTGTAGCTGTCTGCTATATAGTGAGAAGGTTTTTGTTTTGTTTTCTGATGTTTATTTTTGAGAGAGAGAGAGAGACAGAGACAGAGCCCGAGTGGGGGAGGGGCAGAGAGAGAGGGACACACGGAATCCAAAGCAGGCTCCAGGCTCCGCGCTGACAGCACAGAGCCCGACGCGGGGCTCGAACTCATGGACCGGGAGATCGTGACCTGAGCTGAAGTCGGACGTTCACCTGATTGAGCCACCCAGGTACCTCTGGAGTGTTTCTTAATACGGTTTTCTCTTCGAATAATTTTTCATCAGAAAATTAAAAATTTTTTTTCTAAGATTTTATTGTTTAAGTCATTTGTACACCTAACGCGGAGCTTGAACTCACAGCCCTGAGAGCAAGAGTCACGTGCTCCACCAACTGAGCCAGCCAGACGCCCCAGATAATTAAAATTTTTAAAGGATGAATTTTCTTTGGAAAACCAGGTTTGGGTGAGAAGGAAACTGCTCATTTGAAAGCTATCTGGTTTAGCAACAGCTCCAAATGAACTTATGAGATATTTTTAACCTTCCTGGGGATGTTTAAAAACTTCTCCCCAACTCTTGTTGGGGGGAGGTGCCCATCATCACTGTGGCTTGTTTGGTTTCTCTGTGAAGGATGTTTACCTTGCTCTAGGCTTGTTTTCTGCCTCTTGTGCAAATCCTTAAGCCCCTGGTGCCGCTCTGCACGGGCGATGGGGAGTGAGGACCTGTGCTTTCTCCCCTGCAGCGCTGGTTTCTGAGTCAGGACAAAATAAAGAAAAACCAGCTCCTCTGCTCACTCGTTTTGTGTTTTGGGGAGTTACTTGATTGCTTGGATTTCCTTTCCCTCACCTACAAAATAGAGGCAGATGATACTTCAGGGGTAGTTGGGAGGGTTATATGGGGGTGTGTGGGCGTGTGTGGCGTGTAAAGCACCCAGCACTGTGGTTGGGCTACAGTGAACACTTAGGAAACGTTAGTGACTTTGCCCCCTCGCTTTAATGGTAATTTTCCACATGCGCCGGGAAAATACTGGATTTTCTTATTACAGATATTACACGTTTTTAGACTAGGTACCCATCCTGATTCCTGCATGGGTAAGGACAGTCGTTACATCTGTATCACACCTCACCTCTTGTAGCTCTTGTTTCGGTGTCCCCTCTTCAACTTGATTGTCCGTTCCATCCTCAGAGAACAACTGGAATCTATTTAGTCCTCTGCTAAAGCTTTTCGTATTAAGACCTAGCCACAAGCTTGTGAGAAGGTGGAGGCTGTGGTTTTAGGTGTGAACTTAAAAACAAAATCTCTTCTCCTAATCCTTTTCCTATCCGAGCATTTCAGTTCCTGGTGAGTGGAAAGTGACATGGAATTAGCTTCTGCTCTGAGATACTAGACTCTCTGAGCGAATCTCAATTATTTAGTTCACTTGGCCAGGCAACGTGGGAGGGACTCCTCGAGGGAGGTGCGAACAAACTGGGACCATTGCTGCAACTGTCTTCCACAGTGAATGTACACAACTCTCGCATAAAATACCTTTGGCCGGGTGACTGGTGATGTGTTGAAATGGGGGGACTAGGGGAGAATGTGTTAGAATCTCATTGCTTTCTCTTCCCGTCATTGGTCAAGGTAGGGAAACGGAAGAAAGCAAAACAAGAAAAGAAGGCTGTACTTTCGTTTTCCCCGTTATAATACTTACATCTTAGCAGCTGTTGTGGATAAGTTCTTTAAAACTCCTATTTGGCTTAAACTCTGTCAATGGAAATTATATTCTCTACCCCCCACCCTGTCCTCTCCCCCCAGGGAAAAAGATTCCTGATGCTTCTGTAACTGGAACCATGGCTTCAGCTCTCCTCTCGCTTAGCTGCATCATAACATTAATATTCCGCTCCCGTCTTTGAGTGTAGACCCAATACCCTGTTGTTGCAGTCCTCCTGGAAGGGCCGTCCCACCAGCAGCCCTGCCATCCTGGCGCCATCTTGGACAACTTCTTCAGATTTCAATCACCCAGACCATTCTCCTTCACAGCACTCGGCCACTCATTAAGTCCGATCTGTTGTGGTTCTGCCTCATCTCTGAAACAGCTCATGATTCCTTCCTGTGACAGACTTCATTCTGCCAAATTAATCTTGATCGAAGCGTGTCTCAGCTCCTGGATCTACAGTGTCAAATGTTTGCTTACTCTTTCAAGACCCTCCCCCCGCCGCCCCCCATCATGCCTTGTGTCCCAGCTCATCCTCCCTCTCCAGCGTGACCCACCCTCATACCCTCTTCTGAACTGTGCCCACTCCTGAGGCTTTTTCTCCTTCATGCTCCCTCCTGCCCTTTTTTTTTTTTTGTAGTAAACCTACTCATAGAAAAATGTCTCCCTTGTGTTTCCTCAGCGCACATGTACTTGATCATGTATTTTGTCTTGTCTCCCAAAGGTATTGGCTATAGATTTAGTTGTTTCATGCTTATTTGCTGACCCAAAAAAGTTAATTATGAATGTGGGCTGGGGTGCCTCGTTGGCTCAGTCAGTGGAGCATGTGACTCTTGATCTCAGGGTTGTGAGTTCGAGCCTCATGTTGGGCGTAGAGATTATTAAAATTAAAAAAAAAAAGTCTTTAAAAACGTGAATGTCAGCACCATGCAGAGTGTTGGATACAGAGGTGGGCAGAACTATACCAGACGCCCAAGGCTAGTGGGATAGATGGATAATCAGGTAACCACACAAACATGTGAAAGTGCAACCGATAACAATGGCTTAAAAAGAGAGAGAGAGAGAGAGAGAGAGAGAGAGAGAGAGAGAGAGGAGCTATGGAGTGGGTAATGGGCATTGGACTTAGATATGGAAGGACTGACTTACCTGGGGGAGGTAAGCTTGAGCTGAGGTCCTCCTGTCTGCAGTCTCCATGGCTGAACTGGGGAGAGCTCGGTCTGTAGCATGGGAACAGTGGGGCACAAGTGCTCTGGTTGAGCTGTGCACACAGATGGAGGGGTTGGAGATGGTGGGGGAAGACTGTGGCCCAGCCTAGGGAGAGGCGACAGTGATCTGATCTAGTGTGGCGGTTGTGGGGATATGGCCAGAGGCAGGTTTAGCAGGCAAAACCGATGCGGTTTGAAGATAGATTGGATGTGGGGAGGCATAGGTGGAAGAAGGCATCCTGGGTGACTTCTGGGCTTCTGGTTTGCTGAAATGGCTAGCTGGGTGACTGCGTTCATGGGGCCACTCCTACCCCCCTGGGGCGCCTATGCAAACTCATGAGAGATTCACTTTCTCTAGGGTAGATGGCTTAGCCTAGTGGTGCATTGCCTGGATTTTCATGCCTGCTTGTTCCCCATGCCCCTGGTGTAGTGAAGGACTGTGCGGTCACCCAGCTGACAGTAGCAGCCCCTGGCCAGTCACCAACATGCAGCTCCATCAGCTTTTTTCTCCCCCCTCCTCCAAACCAGGTGAGATTTGTCTGCTTTTTCTCTTTCTTCTTTTCTTTTCTCTTTTCTTTTCTTTTCTCTTTCTTTTCTCTCTTTCTTTTCTTTTCTCTCTCTCTCTCTCTCTCTCTCTCTCTCTTTCTTTCTTTCTTCTCCTCCTCTTCCTCCTCCTCCTCTTCCTCCCCACCCCCTCCATGAAATGGCAGAGACTTAAGTATGTAGAGGCAAGTGGGAAGGAGCCACTGGAGAGATGGATACACAGGATTCTGTGGGAGAGCAGAGGGTAGTTGATAGAGTAAGATTCTTGAGAGAGGTTGGGGGAGGGGAGGGAGGAGGGCTAGAGCCTAAAGGTAGAAGGACCAGCCTTAACTTGGAAGAGCAAGGCTGTTCTGTGGTAACAGGAAGGCAGGAGCAGTGGCTGGGGGCGGGGGGATGTTACGGAGCATATTTAACCTTCAGAGGAGTTCTGTTTTCCCTACAAAGTAGGAAGTGGGGTTGCTTATTTATGCCTTGCCCCTTCAACCAGGGTATAAATTCAGTGAGGACACAATGGTGTGTATGTGTAAATACGATTCTTTCTTTAGACTTGGTACTTGGTTAAACGTGAAATTACACGTGAAAGACAACTCACTGTTTCATCAAGTTTGCAAAAAATACTAAATGTGGTAAACATGTGCCACGCTCCATTATTCCTAACTACTTTCTGAATATTACTACTTTTTGATAAAGTGTCTGCAAGTAAACCTCATAGGGCAAAAATGGCAGGATTCTTGCTAATAGTTTGATGCTTGGACTTTAGAGAAATGCACACCATCCACTCTTTGAGATGTAGATATAAAGTACAAAGACACATGCGGAAGAGAAAACGGAGAGAAAAGCCACATGTAATAGTCCTTCTTTGCTTCCACCCGTATGCAGTGGCCAACGTTATGTAATAAAGTAAGTCACATCCGTACCATGTGTTATTGCTTACCAGGCACTTTAACACACACTGGCATATAATCCATATGAAATTTTATAGAAAAAGAAACTTAGGATTTACCCAAAGCCACATGCATAGGAGATGGATGAGACGTACCCGATTCCAGTCCTCATGACTCCAAAACAGAGTCAAGGGCCTTTCTTTTCTACCATGGGCATCCTGAAAGGGTGAGTCACATTTTTTTGGTGGACCCTGGCTGTGCAGTTCCAATATCGTGGAGTATCCAACCACGTATTGTGGAGTATCTAATACACACACAGACCACACAGACCTTTTTATGCAGCGGTGATTGTGTGCATTTGATCTGATTGCTGTTGGGTGATGTGGCAAGTTTTTCTCTTCTTTCTCTGTCTTTTTAATTAAAAAAAGAATTTTTTTTAATGTTTATTTTTGAGACAGAGAGAGACAAAGCATGAACGGGGGAGGGTCAGAGAGAGGGAGACACAGAATCTGAAGCAGGCTCCAGACTCTGAGCTGTCAGCACAGAGCCCGACACGGGGCTCGAACTCACAGACCGAGAGATCATGACCTGAGCCGAAGTCGGCCGCTTCTTTCTTTTTAATTTTTAAAGTTTGTTTTGGGAGCTGTCAGCACAGAGCCTGCAAGATCATAACCTGAGCTGAAATCAAGATGCTTAACCAACTGAACTCAGGCACCCTTAAAATTTGAATTTGGATTAGGTGGTTGAGCCGTTATGAATTGCTTAATAAGTTGGTAGTAGCACACAGGAAGCAGGAATAATTTAGCATGGCACGTACTTATAGTATTTATTTATTTATTTATTTATTCATTAATTAATTAATTCATTCATTCATAGTATTCAATATTTTTAAACACTTGGTAAAATAGTGGATTTATGATACCAGGCAGTGTTTTTGTGCTTGGATAGAATTTCACATATAATTACATAGAAAAATATGCTAAATGGAAAGTGTGTTAAAACAACGTCTGGACATTGTAGGAAGTGAAAAAACATAGGGGGACACTAGACCACTTGTTACATGATTGCATGTTATGGAACTTCTTGCTAATAGAGGATCTTGCACTAATTATTGAGTAGTCGTAATGAACAGTGAGAATTGGAGCTGTAAGACGTAAAAAGATAAATCGGAGAGTAGCACATTCATCTTCAAATTACGAGGACAAAAGTATAATAATTTAGCTCTGATTTCATGATTTAAGAAGTTTAAACCTGTTGGCTAAAATATTTTGCCATTTAAGAATGTCAGTGTGCTGAAAGTCAATTTCAGTGTATGAGGAAAGGGGAAATTCTTTGAAAATTGTTTGCTAATCTACAAAGATCTTTGAAGATACATGTTAGTGTCAGGGTTTTGCATAGGAGCTCTGTCTGAATCTGTGATAGAAAGTCAGACAATAAACAGTTTTTAATGCTAATATCACCTTGGAACTTGTATGTTCCTACATCCTCAGAGGCTGCAATATGCAAATATTGACAAAACTAGATTTATTGATAGTTATGTCAATTGAAATATTGCAAGTCAGTAGGAGTCTTTTCCTGAATGGCAGCTCTCTCTATGGAAAGGAATTTGACTGCTTTCCTTCTGAGTGACTCTGCTGTAGTCCAGTTATGTTTGAAGATTATAATTTGCTGTCTTACTCTTAAGTCATCTACTCATTTCCCATGAAATGGTATAACTTAGAATAACTTGGATATGTTTTGTAACGTGACAATGTCTCATTTACTGATTAATGGATTGGATTAATGAAAAAAGGTTACAAGTTACTCTTTTTTTTCCATTAAAAAAATTGTAAGTTTATTTATTTCAAGAGAGAGCAAGAGGGGGGTGGGGGGAGTAGAGGGGAAGGGAAAGAGAGAATCCCAAGCAGGCTCTGCACAGCCAGCACGGAGCCCGGTGCCGGGCTCCAACTCACAAGCCGTGAGATCGCGGCCTGAACCAAAATCAAGGGTCAACCCAACCGAGCCACTCAGGCACCCCCACAAGTTACCCTTCTATGAGAGTTTACTTTATGGGATTTCAGCAGCAATTACGAAGAATCGCTGGTCAGAATTGGGCAGTTGTTGATAACTCACCCCAGCTCACGTCGGCAGTCGGCCGTGGCGAGACCGGGTACCTGCAAATTCCCGTCCGAGTCCAGCACTGAGGGTTAAGACCGTAAACATTGGTCACTCGCGGCCAGTGAAAGCGTTGGGAGGCCACCTGGCAGAGTTGGCTTCTGTGCAGGATTTGAAGAAAGGGTGACGGAAAGGGGAGGAAGAAAGGCACGTGCGGAAAGCAGCCCAGCCTTTTGGTCGGATTTGGCGTGGCGAGACCAACAGAGGAGGCGTGGGGATTAGGTAAGGAGGGCTGGATTCGTTGGCTCCGAAGGACAACGGACGGACGGACGGACGACCCCAGGCCCGCGCGTCGGGTGTCGTCGGGGTGTCAGGCGTTGATCACCGCCCCGTGCTTGCTACCCTTCTGCCTTCCGGTCAGGTCTCCGCTCCGCTCTCTTCTGCTTTGACAGCCTCTCTCTCCCTCCCCCTCCCTCCCTTCCCGCATCCAGATCGTCGTCCAAGTTTGTGCATCTGTAGATTCTGTCTCCGCGACGCGGCCTCCCAGATCCCGCCCGCGTCTCCGCGCCCGCCGGCCGCCTCTGCGGCCTGTTGCTGGGGCCTCCCGCGCCCGTCTCCACCTGCGCACGTTGCAGAAGCCGCTGCGATGCCCGCGTGCCCCGCTGCACACTTCTGCACGCCCTTCTAAGCATTTCCCTCTCCAGAGGCAAATTGCCCGCCTGCGCCTGGCGCTCAGGTCTTCCATTCTTAGTGCCAACCGAACTTTTACCCGTGGCCCCTCCTCTTCCTTCAACGTGTCCCCACATCGGGCTCACCCGGATGACTCGTGGTCCCTGAACACACATCGTTCTGCCCCTCGGGGCCTTTGCTCCGGCTTGCCCTGTTTCTGGTTCCCTTTTGTCCGGTCAGGCCCATCTTGGCCTGTCAAAATCCTGCTTGTCTGCCAGTTCCGTTTCAAATGCTACCTCTTCTGCAAAGCCATTTCTAGTTATTTCCAGCTGAATGCAACCTCCCTATTGTACATTGTCTTGTCTTTCTAGTTATTTGGGGCACATGTCTCCTCGTAGATGATTCAGTCGGTAAACAAGTAAACACACACGTGAGGTGCAGAGGCAACCCTGGCATCATCTTGTCCTTGGGTCACTTGAGTGTCCCTGTGGAGTGTTCGCCCCCCTTTCCGTTCCCGGAAGGACCCGTTACTCTGTCCTTGGTGCACCGTCTCTGCCTGCAGCCTGCTGCTTTTGTGAGTTTCTAAAATCATGTGGGTTTCCACGGCTGTTTTCTTTTATGTTATAAGCTCTTTGAAGGCAGTGTAATAATATTTGTTATTAATAACTTCCTGATTATGCCTCTTAATGGTTAAGTTCTGATCTCTAAAATAGGGAGTTGTATTGTACATTCCCTAATAAGTAGCTAAGGTGCTTGGTGTAGCTCGTCATATTTTGATTAGCTTGAAAAAATGGGAGATTCCCTTAAGGGAGGGAATCCTGTGTGTGCCTGACTAGAATTTAGTGTAAAGTCAGAAGTCGTAGGGAAGGTAAATATAGCGTAAAAATCACTGAAGCCTGTTGATACTATTTTTGCGTTCCCATAGAAGCCAGCAAACATCCTAAAGGAGTAGGTTTATGGGTTTTGGTTTAATTGAACATTAAACAAAAACTTTCAGGTGAAAGTTGTCACCTTATAACTATGGTAGTGCTAAATTACATTGTATCGTTGTTACTTTTTTCTTTGCTCTTCTCACTAGACTGAGTTCATCGAGAGATTCTTATTTACTCTCTGCTCCTAGGACCTAGTGCGGTGTGGCTGGCATCCAGTACAACTTAAAGTTTTTATTTTTATTTATTTTTGAGAGAAAAAGACAGTGTGTGCATGTGTGTCTGCGCATGAGTGAGCAGGGGAGAGGTAGAGAGAGAGGGAGACAGAGAATCCCAAGTAGACTTCATGCCGTCAGCTCAGAGACTCTTGAACCCACAAACTGTGAGTTCGTGACCTGAGCTGAAATCAAGGGTCAGATGCTCAACTGATTGAGCCACCTAGGCCTCCCATGTTTAAGTTTGTTGCTGTTGTTGTCATTTTTGAGAGAGAGAGAGGGCGTGAGAGAGAGAGAGAGAGGCAGAGATGGGGAGAGAGAGGGAGAGAGAGAAGTGGGGCTCACCTGAAGCGGGGCCCTGGCTCATCTGAAGTGGGGCTCGAGCTCACTTCATGTGGGACTTGAACTCATGAACTGTGAGATCATGACCTGAGCCAAAGTCAGATGCTTAATGACTAAGCCACCCAGGCGCACCTCCCCGCTCCCCCCCTCCCCCCATCCCCGGCAGTGTTTAAGTTTTTAAATAGAAATGGAATCTGTAAGGGTGGAAGGAAACTTTAGTTACGATTCTTTTTTTTTTTTTTTTTAATTTTTATAAAAAGTTTTAAATGTTCATTTTTGAGAGAGAGAGTGTGTGTGTGTGAGTCGGGGAGGGGCAGAGAGGGAGACACAGAATCTGAAGCAGGCTCCAGGCTCTGAGCTGTCAGCACAGAGCCTGATGCAGGGCTTGAACTCATGAACTGTGAGATCATGACTTGAGCTAAAATCAGATGCTTAACAGACTGAGCCACCCAGGTGCTCTGACATTGACATTTAAAGATGGTGATTTCTTATAGAGTTTAAAGGAGTTTAAATTATAGTAATAATTTGTATAAATTCAAATATTTATAATTTGTGATTAGTAGTGAGGTACTTAAGACTGGAGATTTACAAATATAAGTTGGCAGGAATAGTTTTGGAGATTGTTTTAAATTTCAGGTGTTGATCTCCTTAGTTTATGGTAGTTGTTTTTGAAGTGATTACAAAAATTTACCCTTGGTTTCTGGGAAAGAATTCTCCAAATACCAGTTTTTTCTTTACATCTTGTTTAGATGAAAGGCTGTCTTATGTTGATAAAGTGGGGAATGGGAGGGTAGGATCCTTGACAGAAATTTTAGGTATCAAAATACCTGTTCTGAATTCATTGGAACGCTTATGTGGACTTTTAATTTAATTTAATTTAATTTATTTATTAAAAAAAATTTTTTTTAATGTTTATTTATTTTTGAGACAGAGAGAGACAGAGCATGAACGGGGGAGGGTCAGAATCCGAAACAGGCTCCAGGCTCTGAGCCATCAGCCCAGAGCCCGACGTGGGGCTCAAACTCACGGACCGCGAGATCGTGACCTGAGCTGAAGTCTGACGCTTAACCGACTGAGCCACCCAGGCGCCCCTGACTTTTAATTTTAAAAGTCGGTCTTTGTCTTCCTGATGATGTTGGTCCCCACCACAGTGCTCTCTTCAGTAACACACGTGCTCATCCTTGAACCAGTGGAGGACGGGTGCCATGACCTGCCATGTCTCTCCTAGAAATGAGTCCATTGTCCTCAGAATGTGTCACTTCAGCCGCTTTTCTCTCTCTTGTCGTGTTTCTTCACCATACCCACTGTACCAAAGTTGGTAAATTATCACTGTAACATACGGTTGATTTTGTCTGGTTTATTATTATTTTTTTTAAGTATAGCTGATACACAATGTTATGTTAGTTTCAAGGTGTGCAACATATCTTATGCCTTATTACGTATATGATAATATATAGTGCTGCAGTAAACGTAGGGGTTCTTGGATCATTTCAAATCAGTGTTTTCATTTTCCTTGGGTAAATACCCAGTAGTGGAATTTCTGGATCATGGATCATGGTATTTCTGTTTTTAATTTTTTGAGGAATCTCATACTGTTTTTCACAGTGGCTGTACCAGTGACTTTTGTCAAGTTTGAAATCAAGTTCTAATCAAAATTCAGAAACTCCGTATCTTTGTCAAGAACATAGATCTGTTTTTATCTGCCCTCCATTCCTGTTGACCTTAAAAGGATCCTATAATGCCACACCTGAATCCTTAATCTTGAGATATTTTAAATGTGAATATTTGTGTCACAGATGATTGACCTGACGCTTTCAGGATTTAAAAATGGTGGATTTTGCTAAGAATAGGTAAAGGTGTACCGCAAAGGGCAGTGTGGTTGGAAGAGGGCAGCACCGAACCTCCCTGAGGAATGGCTCCGGCTGGGATGTTGACGGGTGGCTGTGACGTCCACCTCCTAAACCGCTGCCTCAGAATGCTGGGGACAGTACCTGATGAGCGCGAACACACCTGCATGCGCACTAATGGGCCGGAGGAGGGCACGTAAGAAAGGGTTAAGTTCGTGGTAGAAGACAGAAATAAAACTCGTGTTTCGATTTTTACTCTTCTGTACCATTGGAATTTGTTCCTTGCCATATGAGGTATTGTTATTATTCTTAAAATTCTTTTTTAATGTTTATTTTTGAGAGTGGGAGAGACAGTGCAAATGGGGGGAGGGGCAGAGACAGAGGGAGACACAGAATCAAAGCAGGCTCCCGGCTCCGAGCTGTCAGCACAGAGCCCGACGTGGGGCTCAAACTCAGGAACCGTGATGAGATCATGACCTGAGCCAAAGTCGGACGCTTCACTGACCGAGCCACGCAGATGCCGCGAGAGATTATTATTATTATTATTATTATTATTATTATTATTTAAATGTTTGTTTTTGAGAGAGAGAGGGCTTGAAGAGGGAGAGAGAGAATCCCGAGCAGGCTCCACGCTGCCAGCGCAGAGCCCAGCACGAGGCATGAACCCCTGAACCATGAGATCCTGACCTGAGGCGAGATCGAGAGTCAGACGCTTAACCGACTGAGCCACGCAGGCACCCGTGAGACATTATTTTTGTGCTAAATAGAATAGAACCAGTGAACGTGTGGTGGACACGATTGGTGTGATAGCACAGCATCTCGTTTACTTCTAGCGCGTTTTGCTCCGACGTCCTGTTGACAGGTGCAGATGTGGGGGGACCAGGGCCACTCAGCTGTGTAGTGAGGTGTCAGCACTGGATACTGCTCACCTTGCATTAAGGGCTTCTGCTAATACACTTATGCACAGGCCCCCATCGCAATTTTCAAGGAGAACCGTAACTGCCAGGGAAAGCGTCTCTGAGCGCCGAGGTCCATTTCTGCACGGAGGAGACGAGAATGTTCGGCGATGGAGGTCCAAAGCGGTTTTGTGGCGGAGGGTGGCAGCCTCATCAGACACAGCCTTGCGGCCTTGTGACTTATAATGAGGGTGGCATGTAATTAGAAATTGTCCCTGTCTTTTCTGAGTACTGATGAAAACCATGGCTCAGAGGTTAATTCAAATAATAATTAATACTGGTCTGTGTCAGTACAGGGTGGTAATGAAATCTTCCGTTATTTGATGACTTCGACTTTAAACGTGGAGCGAGGAGTGGGGGTGGTGTTATTCCTCAGGCTAATTGTGGGGAAGCCCCCACGACCGAGCACAGCATGGTGAAGCACGCTGTTTGGAGGGTGCTGGGCACAGGTTTTTCCTGTAGCCTGTAATTGCCTACAGTAGGAGCTCTAACACGACACGGAGAGATGTTGGCGTTATTTTATTTCCTCGAGTGATAATTATTTAGACTGAGATACCAGGAAGGCACCAGTTACTGATCTGCCATCGTGGATCAAGCAAGCTTTCCTGGCCCTCCACGTTTCCTACTGAAGGTAACATACGTAGTATGAAGCGTTCAATCACGTATCAAGCTCATCAGAGTACATATGCATGTGAATCTCAAGTTGAAAACATCGGATGGCTGGTTGACTAGGGAGCCTTGAATGTCCTTTCCAACCCTGAAAGTCAGTGATTCTATAAGCGGGCTGACCATGTTCACTGACCACGTTTTCTATAGAGAGTTGGGAGTCACACACGAAGTAGAAAATATGGAGGTTGATATACGAAGGTAATTTTGAAATGCATAAGTATCTATTAACAGATCATCTGCAGCTTTAGAAATCTGTAGTGGTAAGATTTGTTTGGCTAAAATAATTTCGGTGGAAGGAAGATATTTAGGCAGGACTGGTTTGCTTTTTTAGTTTGCTTATTTTGAGATAGAGCTAGTCTGGGGACAGGGGCAGAGAGAGAGGAAGCAGGCTCCACACTGTCACCGTGAGATCATGACCTCAGCCGAAATCAAGAGTCAGACGCTCATCCAAGTGAGCCACCCAGGCACCCTTAGGCAGGACTGGTTTTAAAAAATAAGCCCAAATGCTTCATTGAGCTATTTGCTCTAAAATTACAGTTTTCTCTTTTGAAATGTTTGTTGACAGATCACTATAGTTTAATCTCTAGGGTTATGTTTGTTATCATCCTAAGCAACATCCTATTTCACAGGGAAAGGTAACAGAACAAAAGAAGAGGGCTTGGTGGAGACCTCGAGTACTTTGAGGTGCTTCAGGTGCTCAACTAGTGGAACCTTTCTAACACACATAAGGAGACAGAACAGTAGAATCCGACGTCACAGCCAGACCTACTCCATTCACATACTCGCCAGCTTCTGCCATGTTCGGTACTACTTAGAAGGCAATCTTAGGCAGCATAGTATTTTATGTTAAAATATTTCGTGGGGCGCCTGGGTGGCTCAGTCGGCTGAGCATCTGACCCTTGAGTTCAGCTCAGGTCATGATCTCACAGATTGTGGGATTGAGCCCTGCGTCAGGATCTGAGCAGACAGCAGGGAGCCTGCTTGGGATTCTCTCTCTCCCTGCCCCCTCTCTGCTCCTCCCTAGCGTGCATGTGCTCTCTGCCTCCAAATGAATAAACTTGAAAAAAAAAAAAAAAAAAGAAAAATATTTCAGTACGTATCCCTGAAAGGAAACAGTTCCTTCCAAATTGCTATAGAAGCTTGTGTGAACACTTAAAGGAAGTTTTTGCTTGTTTTAATTTAAAAGTGGTGCTGTGTTTGTGGAGTGATTTGTAAGCATGTTTTCTTCTAGAGTGTGGTGGGTGACGGGCATTTACTGTACAGCTAGGATCAGTCGGCTTAGTTTTATTTCAGGAGCAGTCACAATCCCGAAATGACAACGACAGGATCAAACGTTGTTTTACTTGCGAAGGCAGTGTTCTCTCTCTACGGGGTGGCGGTGTGGCCGGTGTCTGGAGGCTAGAGGCTTTGGAGGAGGTGGCCAGAGCGGAGGAGGAGCTCTTCTAGAGCTGCTGCCGTGTTGGGTGAACAAACAGATTGTACGAGAAATCATGGAGAAAACATCACATTGTAATTAAGGTGACCCTTCCTCCCCAAGCCTGATCTTTTCACTTCTCTGCTCAATACCCTGTGTCGCCTGCTCGTTACCTTCACACAGGCCAGGAGTTTTGGCGTCATTTCTAAGGCGCTCTCACCCCTCGGCCCTGCCAGACTTGTTCCCTGGCCGTTCTGGGTAGCTGCTCTGCCCTCCTGGCCAGTGCTGCGCTCTCTCTGCCTCAGGTGCAGGATGAACCACTCCCCTGCCTGGAGCCCTACCCAGCTGCCTTCCCTCACCTGACTGCTTCCTGCCCCTCCTTCCCCTCTGGTGGGCACTCAGGGAGGCCCGCCCTGGCTGTAGCCCTGGTTAGGCCCCTGTCCCTGTTCCGGGGCCTCAGCCTCCTGTTCCGCTTTCATAACCCTTACCCACTCGTAATTAGTGTTCCTTGTGTCCCGGTGGGGAAACGGGAATCTGAGTGCCTAGAACAGGCTTAGCTGCCATCAGAGAGGTGCTCGGGGAACGAATGGATGGAAGGACTCAGGCTGGTACAGGTGAGGGTAGGCATGGAGGCTGCAGCTGGCACAGTGGGCGGGGAAAAGGAATTCTGGTGGCGACAGAGGAGCCGGAGAAATCGTCTGTTGGAAACCTTTGCTTTTTGAGTTTACAGGGTAGGTAAATGCACGTGTCCTGTGATCAGTGAGAAATGTCAGTGGAGAGAGACATTAGGGTTTTGCAGGTGATATTACGCCTGGGTGGCTCGGTCGGTTGAGCGTCCGACTTCGGCTCGGGTCATGATCTCGCGGTCCGTGAGTTCGAGCCCCGCGTCGGGCTCTGTGCTGACTTCTCAGAGCCTGGAGCCTGTTTCATATTCTGTGTCTCCCTCTCTCTCTGCCCCTGCCCCGTTCATGCTCTGTCTCTCTCTGTCTCAAAAATAAAAGTTAAAAAAAAAATTTTTTTTTTAAGAAACGGCAGCAACAGACGTGATACGCTTCCTAGAAGAGATCAGGGTTGAGCGCTGACTGTGGGGCTAACTTTTGGGGTGCATTTTCCATTAATAGGGACACATGACCTACTGCTGTTCTCCTAGTTGTGTGTACTCTTCACAGAACCAGCTAGAGCCCGGCTACATCAGGGAGCTTCTTAGCACACAGATGGCCCTGTATACACCTGACAGTTTGGTAAACGGCATTCCCTGACCTCTGGCTGTAGAAGACTTCACGTTAGTGAGTCCTTAGATACAAGCGAGCCATTGAAATCCCCGGGACAAGGCTTCTCCGTTTTCTGTAGGTTTTGTATATGGTAACATTCTACCTTTAAAAAGAAAGAGAAAAGAAAAGAAAAGAAAAGAAAAGAAAAGGGAAGAAAGAAGGAAGGAAGGAAGGAAGGAAGGAAGAAAAGAAAGAAAGAAAGAAAGAAGAAAGAAAGAAAGAAAGAAAGAAAAACCAGCTACGTGATACAATGGAAAAACCCCTAAACTTGGGAAGGAAATCCAGGCTTCTGTTTTATTTCCAATGCTCCTATATATGGACAAACCACTTACCGTTCAGGCCTCATTCCTGCTCATTCCTGCATTTTTAAAGGTGGGAACACTGACCTTGCATAGCCTACTTCATAGGACTGTGGTGCACAGTGAGACGGCATCACGTGGGTGCTTTCCACCAGCACTGCTTTCACAGCCTTTATCACACTGAGGTCCTGATGGAGACCTTGGAATTCCTTGGCCTCCCCCCTCTCTCATCTACTGCGTCGGATTCATCCTCAGGCTGTCGGCTCCACCTTCAGACTATGTGCAGAATCTGACCACTTGTCTCTCCACGTCCACCACCCTGCCTCAGGGGCCACGTCTTCCTGCTGGCGGGACCGCAGCAGGGGCTCGCTGTCTGCCTTTTCCACAGGCAGTCTGTTTCCAACAGAGAGATGCCCGAAGAGTTTCCTCGGCTTAGCTTCCTCCTTGCTGCCCCCTGAGCGGTGGCTGCCCCCAGAAACGCTCTGGTGGGTCCTTGGGATCAGAAGGGCACGGCCTCTGCACTTGGTTTCCCCCACCACTGGGAGCAATCCTCTTGGGCATCCGGCTGTCTCCTCAGCTCCTTCCACATCCTCACGGTCCTTTTCCCTGGGAGGCTTCCCCGCACTGCCCACTTTAAAATTACACTCCTTCAGGGGCGCCTGGATGACTCAGTCGGTTGAGGGTCTGCCTCTTGCTTTGGACTCAGGTCATGAGCTCACGGTGGTGGGATTGAGCCCCGCGTCGGGCTCCGTGCTGAACGTGGAGCCTGCTGAACATTCTTTGTCTCTCCCTCTGCCCCTCTCCACTGCTCTCTATCTGAAATAAAATGGAAAAAAAAAAAATCACACCCCTTCCTTTAAACTACTGATCCCCCTTCTGTGCTCTAGTTTTTCTCTTGTTTTGCCTTTTAATTACTTATGTACGTTTTACTTATTTACTCTGTTTGACTCTGTCCTTACTAGAATGCAGGTCAGCTCCATGAAAGGGAGGATTGTCGTCTGCGATGTTTCCTGAGGCATCCTTACTGCCTAGAACAGCGTTTGAATATGGCAGGTGCTCAATAAATATTTGTTGCGTGCAGGTATATGGAAATTCATCATTGGAGGGAAGGTGTCATTGGTTTGCTTCTTTGTAGCACATAGTTTTTGGCATGAATACAGCAGACAAAACTTCATGAAAGACAGCAAATATTGTTATACTGTAGTGGCTTTCGGAAATTAGATATCTCTTTGAGATGGCCAAAATAGCAATCTGAATAGCAAATTAGATTTTTCCCCCTCCTGTTTATATATTAAAAATTTTTTTCCAGGGGCGCCTGGGTGGCGCAGTCGGTTAAGCGTCCAACTTCAGCCAGGTCACGATCTCGCGGTCTGAGTTCGAGCCCCGCGTCAGGCTCTGGGCTGATGGCTCAGAGCCTGGAGCCTGTTTCCGAATCTGTGTCTCCCTCTCTCTCTGCCCCTCCCCTGTTCATGCTCTGTCTCTCTCTGTCCCAAAAATAAATAAAAACGTTGAAAAAAAAATTAAAAAAAAAATTTTTTTTCCAATGTTTTATTTTTATTTTGAGAGAGAGAGAGAGAGAGAGAGAGAGAGGGAGGGAGGTGGAGGGGCAGAGAGCAGGGGAGACACAGAATCCGAAGCAGGCTTCAGGCTGTCAACACAGAGCCTGAGGCGGGACTCGAACTCATGAACCGCAAGGTCATGACCTGAGCTAAAGTCAGACCCTTAACCCACTGAGCCACCCAGGCGCCCCTCCCCTCCCGTTTAGATTTAGGTCAAGCCTCTTTTGACCAGACCAATGCATAGGTGATGGCGTTTCTTTCCTCAGGGTGTCACATCGGGGCACATGACATCTCCTCGTCTCGTTTACTGGTGATGTTTAGTTTGGTCACTTGATGAAGGTGCTACGTTCTGTCCTGAAAAGGAAATTGTTAGAATTCCATTCTCAACCTTAGTTTATTGTCACATTAGACATACAGTGATTTGCCGCTCGAAAATGAAGGAAAGTGTGCCATTGTCGTGTACTCATTTAGTTACTTTTGGTTGTGATGTAAACACTTCGGTTAGTTATTAGACTTGGCAGTACCTCTTTGTGTAGGGCTTTTCTGAGAACTCAAAATTACATCACTTTTATCTCACTGCGTATTTTGTTTATCCAGAGAGAGGGCGTTACTATGGTCTTGACACAGACAGGGGAGCATGGTGAGTCCCAATTTCTTCGCTAGTACTTTCCTCTTGGTCACACTGCCACTCAGGTGGCTCTGTAGTTAAACCTTAGCCTTGCAGCGGATGAGGAAGTGTGGAGTAACCAGCTGTAAAAGTTGACTGATAAGTTTGACCGTACGTTTGTATATAGCGTCTCGCGTTCTAGACCATAACTTGAGTAACTGGGTGACACTGTGTGGATGTGGGAAAGCATCTGCCACCCTCGGAATAGGGAGCTGTGGAGATGGCAGACTGTCTTTCTGATTCAGATAAGTCTAAATTGTGATTTCAGATGAGTGGACTGAAATGTGTTTTTAATCTTTCAAAGCAGGAATGTGGAAAAGTTGGGCATCATTCCTTTTGAATCTCCACAATTAAGAAACTTAGGCAGGTCCGTTTTATACCATTAAAATATTTGGAATGTGTGTGAGGTTTCAAGGATTCATAATTTTTTTCCCCCAAATTCTCTTGAAAGCGAAATATCAGACTGACACATTCTTATTAGTGTTGGTTAAATATGCTCGCTGTTGCTTGTCTTGTTCGTGAATTACTGCTTGATCCGCTCTTTGTAGTAGGCATTCTGGGGGCCCTGAGACAATAGGGGTGCACAGGGCAGGGCACACGGACCTGCCCTCAAGGAGATCTCACCTCGACAGACCCTCGTCACAACACGCGGGGGTATGTGTATACTGCTCTGGGAACACTGTGAAGGAAAGCCGAGGATATATCCTGCGAGCAGACAACAGGTGTCCTTGTTCCCCACAGGCGTTCCTGCTTACCTATGAGAAAATCGAGGCCTTGTGAGATTTAGTAACCCAGCCAAGGTTACCAGCTAGCAGAACTTGGATGGAGGCTAGATCCATTTGACGTGGGGGAAAAATCGTAACAAAGTTTTTTCTAACATCGGACTGATTGTAAGGATGCTTATGCCAAACTATTTTACACCACAAAGTATGTAGAAAGTAGAAAGTGAAAGCCCCCATGACCAGTAAACGTAGGTACATTAATTATTCCCCTAGGCCTTTTAATGGGAGATAAGTTTCCACGCTGTGAATGTATCATACATGTATCATTCCCCTTTTTCAGAATGCCGTGGCTGATCCTTTCCTATCAACACACAGAGCTGTACCTTGTCTTTTCAAGTAGCTCAAACAGTGACATCCTGTATCATGTAACTTCACTTACCTGTTCTCCTTTAATGGACATTTAGGTCATTTCTCGTGTTTCACTATTGAAAACATTGCTGCCGTAAAGATTCGCCCTTCACACACATCTCCCTACACCTTTAGGAGACATTTCTAGAAACGATTATCATGGGGTCACAGGCTGTGTTCTTTTTCTATATGGTGTGTGTTCCTGGATTGCCCTGAAAGGCCACATCATTTCATAATCTTTTCAGTGGTCTGGGAGTTGCCCATGTTTTCTGCACTTGCTGACTCAGGACGTTATTGTCCTTTGCCAGTTTGATAGGTGCGCTTTGATTATCAGCGCAGTCGAGTATCTTTCCTCGCGTGTGTTGGTCTTTTGTGTTTCCTTAACAGCTGTCCTCTATACCGTTGTGCCGATGGCCTCTGGCACCTGGGGTCGCCCTCTCTGGTTGAAGGTCAGATGCCTGCCTGTGCTCTTGTCTCCCTTCTAGTAGAGAGTGGGGGTTGACTGTCTTGGGGATTATTCCCATTGCCGCCTCTTGCCAGCAGTGTGGCTCCTTGGCAGGCTGCTTAACCTTCAGGCCCCCCCGTTTCCATTCCTATAATGGGGGTGACACGGATTACACGAACGAGTACACCTGCAGCCTCACCACACAGCCTGGCGCGTAGGCAACTGGCTCCGTAAATGTTTACCACTATCGGTCACCATTAGGCACCAGCGTGGGAAATGACTTTCCCTGGCTCCTGTCTTCCCATGGAAATCCCCGTGGGTCCTCCTCAGCTGCTTTGGATCAGTTCTGGGATTCCCACGGCAGTTGCTGCTTTTCCAAGCAAACGTCTGTCTCTTCGAGCCTTCGTGTCGCGCGTTCTGCAGGTGAGATCCGGGACCAGCAGCATCAACCTTTACGTGGGACCTGAACATTTTCCTTCTGAAGTTGGTTAGGGACTGAATTTTGCCCCCCCCCTCCCAAATTTATATGTCGAAGCCCCAATCTCAATGTGACTATATTTGGAAATAGGGCCCTTATGGAGATAATAACGGTTAAATGAAGTCATATGGTTGGGACCTGAATCCGATAGGATTGATGGCCTTATAAGAAGAGGAGGACAAAGATTTTTCTCTTCGTGTGCACAAAGAGGACTTGCGAGCACAGGATGAGATGATGGCCACATACAAGCTAGGAGAAGAGGGCTCAGAATGAAGCCTATCCTGCTGGTTCCTTGATCTTGGACTTCAGGCCTCCAGAGCTGTGAGAAGTACATTCTGTTGAAACCTTTCAGTCTGGTGTTTTGTTATGGCAGCTCCAGCTGTATGGTATTGGTTTAAAGTTGTTCGTTCGTATTATTTACACAATTGTCCTGGCAGATGGGTGTCTACCTGGGGTGTCACTGTTCCTAGACCATCCGTTCATACACTGGAATGACCTGTAAGGCTTTGTAAAATACAGATTGCTGGGCCTCACCCCAAGAATTTCAAAGTTAGTAGGGCTGGGTTGGCCTGAGAAGTCACATATCTAACAAGTTCCCCAAGTTGTTGATGCTGCCGGTGCAGGACCACACTTGGAGAACAAGTGTCCCAGTGGGGTGTGGAAGAGAGATCAAACAAGAGTCCAGAAGACTCGGGGTAGGGATGTTGGGTCTTTCACCCGACTGTGGCAGTCTTCAAACTCTCAAGACTCAGTTTCACCATCTGCAAATGGAATGATATTTGTACTGCTTGTCTCCTAGGGTTATTGAAGCTAACGAAGATACACACATTAAAAAAAAAAAAAAAAAGCTTGGGGGTCCTTCTCTGATCTTCGCACAAAGCAGTGAGAACAGGAGTGTGAGTGCCTCATTCTTGTAAAAAGAACAAATGGGTGAAAGCTAAAGTCTTTTCATAGTAAGCTATAAAGCAAAAGCAAGGTATTCCCTTCTGTTTCTCTACTGGACGCTGCCTAGTCATTTGATTTGCTACCTCTGGAACTTTCTCTTCTCTGCATTCCCTGCCCCAACTTCTCTGGAAAGCCAGGCATTTTAGCCAAGTAGCCTTCGTGATGGTCTGTGCCTCCTTATTCTGGCTCTCCCTTGTCGAGGATATCTGCGGCTTTTTTGGTGATTGTGGCAGTGGTAATTACTGGGTTTCTAGTTCCCCACGGGTAAAACTTGTGGCTGTGCCCTTCGCGTCCAGGGTATTGTATTGTCATATTTGGAAGGTCTTCTGTTTTGTTTGTTTGTTTTGTTTTTTGTTTTGCCATGTCAAAATGTTTTATGATGTGTAAGTTTTAAGTGTGTATGTTGCATTTTTCGGTGATGCTGTTGACCAATAATACATTATAGGTAATTTTTACGAAAACTAAGTGTTTTCCTAAGCAGAAGTCTGGTGACAGTGAAGGGTGTTCGTCTTTATGTTTTTGTAAATGTCTTTACTGCCTGGCCCAAGAGAAGACTGTTACAATTTGATAGCTGCTTCTGTATTCCATCTGTTGTAAGATGTTGTTTTGGTTGAAGAACGTGAAGAAAATGTGGCATGCAGATTTGTAATTGAAAAGGGATGAATATTTGAATGGCCTTTTTAGATAATTTTAGATAATTTTATGCTACCCTAAAACTATAAGGAGTAGTTTTTTGAAGGTTAGTTGCAATGTGGAGTCTGAAGTCATACCAGTGAAATTTTTGTATTTGGTTTCGTGAAAATGCCTGGCTGTATCTTGCACTTCGAACGGGTCTTTTATCTGTATGTGTGGTTTTGTAACATCATGCATTGGTAATTTGGAAAGTATTGGTTCAGTGAGTTACATAAATCTTTCAGATGTTGACATATTTCATTATACAGTATTTTTAAAAACTTATTTGTTCCTCTCGCTACCTGTCTAATCAAAAAATTCTTTAAGTATCGGGAAGTTGTCAAGTTCGTGATGGTGGATCCAGATTTTCCAAAATTCTGATTTTTGCTTGTAAACTCAACCTTAATCGTTGGCAACAAAACTTTGAATTGTTTCCCTTAAGTGACAGAGTTATTTTGTTCATTTTTGAGAAAATGCCACACGCTCAAATCTGAATAACCAGAGTTTGTTAGTTGTTTTTTTTTTTCCCAGTAAAAATGGTGTTCTTTGGAAAAAGCTTGCAACTCAGTCACACAAATGATTTCTCCATTTACCTTGAATTGAATGGTTTTATGGCATTAACTGCCATCCAGGAAGATGCAGGCCATATAGAAATGATGCGTAGAGGGCACATAGCTGTGTGTGTAGAAGGGCTTAGCACTCAGCAACATTTTGGGGAAGCACCTACTCTGCTGGTTAAAAGAAAAAAATTCTCATGACATAGTTGACTTAATACACCAGAAGTTATGCAAATGAATGTTGTTTCCTTCAGCATAGTGACCTTGGAGGCACAACACCACGTTCAGTGATAATGCCAACGGTTAGAACAGAACGTTTTTCGAATGCCACCTTCTTTGGAATTGCTTCAAGTTATGACTTGAGCTTACTCCCTAGATGCTGTTTGGATGTACTCTTTTAAAATTGCGTTGCCTCAATTTTCTGTTAACATTTTCCCAATGTATCCCCCAATGTAAGGGGATACATTCTTTAACCGTTTCGGGTATTTATTGCAGCGGGAACCAGCACGAGTCTTGGAGCGAGAGACGTGGGGCTGTGGGTCTTCATTGTCTCTCTGATTAGCTGAATGACCTTGAACAAAGCATTTACCTTCTCACTGTTTCTCCGCAAGGTCAAGTGATTGGATTAGGTCTTGAGTCTTTTAGCACTCACGTCCTGTGATTCCCAGATCCCAGATGCACGAAAGCAGGATTTCCTTCATCGTCTGTGAAGGTGTCCGTCCAGGGACTTGCTCTGCAGTCTGCTTGTCCTTTTTTGCCTGCCCTGTCTCTGCCCTGGTAAGGCAACAGGCTTCTGTGGTGGTGATTTTTAAAAGGAGTTTTTGGTTCTTAATATGGCAGAAGAGCTGAGCACTTGGTGGAATACCATTGGACATTGGTGCTGTCCGCTCCTGTGGACACGCCTGGTATGTTTGGGAGTGAAACTGGGAGCAAGGAAACCTAGATGACTAGGTTAAGGTTGGTGCAGAATGTGGGGAGAACAGTTAACGTTTACCGACTGTTGTGTTGCAAGGCATTCTGTTAATGGCCATGTGTGACAATCCAGTAAAATCACTTCTAAGCAGCCCTTTGAGGGAGGTGATGGAACACTTATTTTTATGTTTTCATAGATGAGGAAGCTGAAGGCCAGAGAGATGCTTTAATTGGCCTGAAGTAGAGAAAGTGCTCGAGCCAGATCTGGCCGTCTTCATAGCTGGTTTTCCTCCAATTTCTAGATGCTGCTTCTTCCACTCCCTCCCTGGCCGTGATATTCCCTTCTTCTCATTTTTCCTTATGACTGTTTTAAGCTTCTCTAAAGTGTTGAAGAGACGTCACAATTGTGCAGCATTAATCTTTGATGAGAGGTGATGATTTTGTAAACAAACTTAACATTTATAAGCTTAATTTTTGATAACAGTCAATAAAAGATAAAGATGAGAAAATGCTGATGTGAAATCATACACTGTGTTGAAAGGAGGTTCTGCCCGGTGCTATTGGATATGTAAAATTGAGGGAGGTAAGCTTTGGGACAAATTCAGAAACCATTGATGGGATTTGCGAATACAACATTCAGGTGTCTCCAGTTTGCCCTTCTATATCAAGAACTAGAAACTCGAATTTTTGTGGATTATTTATTGAAAAGAGCTCTTTTTATTCCTTCTGTAAGCATGTGCCTGCATCCACTTTATCCTAGCCATGGTGTTAAATGCTGGGAATAAAATGAGGGGCTCCAGGAAGGGGACCTGGTGGGCTTGCACCCTGCAAACCCCAGAAGTGCCCTTCTAGATTCCAGATACGGGGAAACGTACTGATGGTGGGTTGTTAGGGAAGGAGATGTTTTAAAGAAATGTTCTGTGATCTTTTCTGGAGGTTTTCAATAAAAATCGTGGAAGCTGAGGTCAAGGAGGGCTTGAAGATGAAATTGTGTGTGTGTGTGTGTGTGTGTGTGTGTGTGTGTGTGTGTGTGTGTGTTTGATGGGAGAGTTTTTCTCCCCATCTGCCCTTGCACAGTTAGGGCATCTGAGGAAAGAGTGTCCTAAGCTAGACCTTCAAGACTAATGAGTGCATAAGAAAAATTTTAATGTATTTTTTATATTAAACATATTTGTGGTGGGAATTTGAACTGAAGTTATCCTTACAGCATCCCTGAAGATGACAGCTGACATTAACCTATTTTGCTTTTGGAAAAGGAAGTTAAAGAGGTTACTTCTCACCCAAGTTTGTTGAGCACATAATTGGGAAATGGGAAGAATACATTTCGCATCCAGTTCTTTGGTGCTTCATGGGATGCCATGTTACATTCTGAACCCGTTAAGTTGTTAATTTAATGGAAGGATTACAGTTGTGTGGCCAAGAGTTTATATTATTGGTGATTAGGGAGAGATTGTGTGCTGCCAGCCTTGTTTAGAAATAAGGATCGCGTGAGGTCTCATTCTTCTGAGAAATTTGCTGTAGGTGACTGCTTGGTCTTTGGACCAACGCTTTAGACATTTAGGAAAGGAACTGGCAAGCCTCTGAGGCCTTGTTGATAGAGAGGTGCCCCCAAGTGTCCACCGCCCGGCGTGCCCTTTTTCTAGGTGGGCTGGAGCGGAGGGGTTCCCTGTGATGCCCCGTTACGGCATTGTAAGTGAATGTGTTCTGAGGTATGGTGGTTTCCTGATCGCACCACGAAACCAGGTGCTAATTTACCTTACTGGGGCAGTTACTTGAGTTCCTGGTGGTTCCCACGTTTTAGTAAGGGGCACGTCTAAAATGTATTATCTTTCTAAATAGCATAGCTTAAAACCTTTAGAGTGATTTACTTTTCCATGAATTCAGAATGAAACCTGTAGAATAGTAACTCGAGAGTTACTGAATTGTTTACATAATATATGTGTGGTCCATTTATCTGTATAGTCACTTTTTAAAATTATCTGTGCTTTTTTTGAGTTTTATTTTTCTATCACTGGAAGTGTGAATTTCAGAAGAGGACGGCTACACTGAACACATTTCCAATTGCGAAGTGCTTCGGTTAGTGTCTTAGAGTGGTGGGGTATTTGCCATTCTGTGCGGCCACCTCTCCACTTCCTTCTGCCCAGATGAGGAACCAAGAACCAGAGAGGCTGACTAACTGGACTGAGGCCACACAGCCTGGCTGACATATTTTGCATATTTAAGTTTCTCACATTAAAGAAGAAAATGTTTGATCATCTGCATTGTCTACTAAT
Organism: Herpailurus yagouaroundi; assembly: GCF_014898765.1. NCBI lineage: Eukaryota > Metazoa > Chordata > Mammalia > Carnivora > Felidae > Herpailurus > Herpailurus yagouaroundi. The sequence continues at coordinate 22,698,754 of NW_024412406.1, read as the reverse complement.
TATGTGCCGGGGACTGTGCTGTGCTTTATAAATAAATCTAATTTAGAATATTAATGCACTTAAATTTTAATAACCCTTTGGAGTAAATGCTATTATTATCCCCATTTTCTATGGTGGCACAGAGAGACTTGGGGATTTTCACAGGGTTGTGTGACTTATGTTTGAACACAATCCCATTTCTTTTTTTTTTTTTTTTTTTTAATTTTTTTTTTCAACGTTTATTTATTTTTGGGACAGAGAGAGACAGAGCATGAATGGGGGAGGGGCCGAGAGAGAGGGAGACACAGAATCAGAAACAGGCTCCAGGCTCCGAGCCATCAGCCCAGAGCCCGACGCGGGGCTCGAACTCACGGACCGCTAGATCGTGACCTGGCCGAAGTCGGACGCTTAACCGACTGCGCCACCCAGGCGCCCCGAACACAATCCCATTTCTTTCACGTTGAGTAGACAGAGCCCAGTCCTTGATCAGTCTACACTACGGCCTGCCGTCTCTTCACCTCCTCTGCTGAAGGTGGGCAGCCATCTCTACTTTTCTTTCCTGTCACCCTCTTAACTTGAGCACCTGAGCCTCTGCCTCCACTACTTTATAGAAACTTTTTTTTTCTTTAATGTTTATTTGTTTTTGAGAGAGAGAGAAGTGGGGAGAGGAGCAGAGAGAGAAGGAGACACAGAATCCGAAGCAGGCTCCAGGCTCTGAGCTGTCAGCACAGAGCCCGACGCGGGGCTCAAACCCACGAGTCGAGCCGTGAGATCATGACCTGAGCTGAAGTTGTTAACCGACTGAGCCACCCAAGTGCCCCTATAGAAACTGGTCTTAACAGAGTTACTGATATCCTGCCTGTGGAGTCTGGTTGGTGGATACTGCTCTTTCTCTACAGCTTTGGAACCTGTTGATCACTTCCTTTTTAAGGCTTTTTTTTTTTTTTTTTTTTTTTTTTTTTTGTTTTTTGTTTTTTTCTTGCCTTGCTGGCTGACGCTTCTGCTGGCCCTGTAAGTGTTGGTGTCCCTCAGAATTCTCCCCTTGTTTTCTCTTATCACTAAACATATTTTCTGGATGATCTTATCTGCCCCAAGACTTTGCCTTCCTTCTGTTTGTCAGTGACCCAGACAGCCATGTCTTGAGCTCAGTCTTCTCCCTTGAGCTCGTCACTTTTATACTGTATAGCTTCCTGGACAGCACTATGTGGATCATTGCTATACCTCTCCTCCACCCCGTAAAAATTCTCCTTCTCTTCTGTTCCCAGTGTTTCGTTGATTGGTATTACCATCTGCTCCATTGCCCAAACCAGAGTCCTGTCGTCCTAGACTCTTTTTCCTCCTCCAGCACCCAATCAGAAGCTGAGTCAGATGGTTGGGTAGTGCTGTACCTTGAGTAGGTCCGTCTCCTTTTTTGCTGCGCCATCATCTTTTACCTGAATTCCTGCAAGATCCTGAAACTGGTCTTCTTGGCTCTAGGCTTGTGCCACTTCTGCCTCTCCCAGTCTGTGAGCCACATGGCAGTAAGGGGGATTCTTTCCAAAATGTACATCTTTCCCAAACAGAACAGCTTAAAACCTTGAGAGTGACTTCTCTGTGAATTCAGAATGAATTATAGGAGCGTTCGAGATCTAGCCTCCACTCGAGTTAAGCCATATTGAGGTATTTGCAGACATCTGAGTACATCCTGCTTCCCTCAGCCTCAGGAAAGGACTTTTCAGTCCTCTCTGCTTCCCTCGACCTGCTTTTCTCCGGCTAGCCCTCTAGGTCTCTGCTCGGATAGAGTCCTCTATCTACCGTGATGAAAATTCAACAGAGCTCTGTATTTGCTGCGTCCAGTTCAGTGGCCACTAGCCACTAGCCACATGTGGCTGTCGAGCACTTGCATGTGCCTCGTGGGACAGAAGAAGTGGGTTTGAAACTCGATGTAATTTCAGTTAATTGAAATAGCTACATGGGGCTAACGAGAGGGTGCCTGTGTGCTTTTCGGCATTCTGTTCTTATCTCCACCAAAACACTTTCCCCAAGAACAACAAAACACTAGCTGATAGTAGTGGAGGGGTCAGAAGAAATTCACAAAAAACAGGCTCAAGAACTCAAAGTATATTTATGTGAAGACATAAGGATATTATAATGCAGGAAAATAATTTTATGAAAATATGGTTTTGATTTCTCAAGGAGCAGTTATTATTTTTTAGCATATTCACATGGTTATTTGTTTTATACTGGATTTACATCTGAAATGCTTAAGTATAAGCTGTGAACCAAAGGGGCCCAGTGAAATTAACAATCAAAATTTATTTCAAACATTATTTTGTTTGTAGATGCCAGATAACATTATAGTTTCTAATGATACTTGTTATTGGGTAGTTAGCAAATATTGACGGAACTTGAAATATATGAAAAGGCAGTGTGTAGAGAACTTTGCACTTTTTTGGAGAAAAGGAGTTCAAATATAATAAGCAATAAATAGCATTTGATGCATTTCTTTCTTTTAAATGTTTTTATTTCTTTATTTTGAGAGAGAGAGAGAGAGAGTTCATGAGTGGGACAGGGGCAGAAAGAGAGGGAGAGAGGGAAGCCCAAGCAGGCTCTGTGCTAGCTGGTAGCACAGAGCCTACTTGGGGCTTGAACCCATGAACCGTGAGGTCATTACCTGAGCCGAAACCAAGAGTTGGACGCTGAACCGCCTGAGCCACCCAGGCACCCTCGGTGCATTTCTTTCTTGGACACCCCAGAGTATAGATAGAATGTACAGTGGGGAGAAGGGGTGGTCAAGTTCTTTGGACCCTGTTGATGGGAAACATGCCAGACCACATTGTCTGGGGAGGTTCATTCTGAAGGCTGGAGCAGATTATTGCACAAACAAGGAGCTGTAGAACGAGAAAATTGTTACCAGTACACGCTTCCCCTTTTAAACAGCACGGTATCAGTGGAGAAATGGGAGATATTTTAATTTCCTGTTCCACCCCAAGTCCCTCTCCTCCCTTGTGTGAATAAAACCTCAGGGACCCAGTGCAGCTTACTGACTCTCCTACATTTTTGTGGCAGGAGGGAGGGGCATTGGCGATCTCCTGAGATACCTATTATACAATGGCTGATTCCTTCAAGTGAGGCACGGGGTCTGGCATTGGGGATACACAGTGGTAGACATAAGATACAGGGTCTTAATGAACTTACCGCTCTGGGCACATTTATAAGGGCAATAGGGGAAATTTAAATGGTTGTGATGAAAGAAATATCGACATGTATATATTTGCAAGTTAACCTTTCAACAGGACATCACTTATTCAAATAAAAGTATATGCAAAAATGGAAAATTAAAAAGGAAAAAAAATTTAATTTCATCTTACAAAGAAGTTATAAATTTTTCTGGTAGGTGAAAAACTACTAACTACCAAGTTCATATGCAACCAGTAAAAATTATTTGGATACTGATGATCTAAACAACTTCAAATACCAAATGGTATTTTAAAACTTTTCCCTTTACCATGATGAGAAAAAAGCTTTAATCTCCTTGCTTTAATTTTAGCGCTAAGGAATGTTGGTCATTGAATATGCAGAGGTCTCGACAGGTGCCCAGCCCAGAGCACAGAGGGCTTGTGAGTATGTTTTTGAAGTAGAAACTTGAGCTATGTGGTCTTCCAGAATACTTTTTGCTCTTTCCAGGTATATACTGCAATCTGGAAAATGTAGTGTAGAGCAGTATTCTATTTAATGGGGCACTCTGATTTATACACAGAATGTTTAAGGCTATTTTAAGAAATTTGAGATATGTGAGGCACCCGGGTGGCTCAGTTGGTTCGTTGTCCGGCTCTTGGTTTCAGCTTGGGTGATCTCACAGTCATGGGATTAAGTCCCATGTGGCTCAGCGTGGAGCCTACTTGGGATTCTGTCTCTCTTCTTCTCCCTTTGTTTTTGCCCTTTCCCCGCCCCTGTGCACATGTGTGCATGCTGTCTCTCTTTCTCCCCCCCCAATACATAAACTTAAAAAAAGAAATTTGATACATGTTTGTCATAGCCACTGTTTTTTAAAGTCACCGAAAGGCACCAAACTCTAGCATGGTTAGAAACCTTTATTCATATTTTCTAGAATTGTTTTATAGGAAAACTTCTCAATATCTTCAAATTATTTCTGAGAAATGGGCATGGAGTATTGGTATGCTTAGAGGTATAATGAATGTGGGGGAGGGAGCATGAAACGTGTGGGTAGGTGCAGTGTCACTGGTGAGACTTCATTTAGATTTCCTTAGCTGCATCATAATTTTATCGACGAGTGGTATACACTAGTTAAATTCACTAAAACAATACCGACAAGCGGGTGCAGCAGTCTGAAGCCTTAGGGGACTCTGTATTTTAAAGCTGAGTAGGTGTCTGTCTGGTGTTTTTTCTGAACCCAAATACCAAATTCAACGATAGGGTTTCGTTGGTAGCTTTAATATTCTTGATCGTCCTCATTATGGAAAACAAATGTCACAGCAGGTAGCAGCCCCTCTTCTCACCTTGCCTTTTCTTACCTTACATCCTCTTGCTAACTTGAGGTGAACTTTGTTTTGATCATAGATCAAAGGTAGGAATTCCTACACAAGGTAGGAATTTATAACTACATTAGTAGGATCCCTTTTCAAAACTGAAACGTAAATTTTACCTGTAAATTAGAACGATGTCCTGAAATCAGGACTCTTGTACGCTCATGTAAAAAGTACTTAACATTAGAATTGGTTAGTGGAGTCATTTTCAGGAGGAATAAGTGAGTCAGAAGTGGGTCATTACAGTCAGTGTTCAACAACATAGAATAGTAAGGTGCTTTGCAGTAAAATAATAAAAGAATTTGTTACAGAATGTAATTGGGGGGGGATAGATTTAGGCTTATGAATTAACTTGCTTAGAGTAACATAAAAGATATCTCGTTTTGCCCACAGTGTTCAGCTAATTGGGGAGAGAAGCTCAGAAAATTTCTGGGTAATGAGGAAAAGGGGCCAGTTTAGGGCTGAGCCTTTGCTATGGGTACAGGAAAATGTAAAATTAAAGATAGAGTCTATGGATAAAACTTGTCTTTTATTAAATGCCAGTAGGAATGAAGACATTCAACTTGGGTAAAAGATGTATCAGGCTTATTTAGCTGCACATAATTGATGGTTTTGATTATCAAATAGTTTTGATGACGGCACTGTAGAACCTCATCACATTTATGCTGAGTGTCATAGGCACAGAAACAATGGTTCCAACTTCGTTGTAAGTCAGAATGATTATGAAACAATGGATGCGAAGCTCTTTACTGTACATTCCAGTCTTATTTCCACTTACTTTGTCAAATATAATTTCGATTGAAGGAGAAATTTAATGCTGTGGTCCCTGAATAAGTTACAGTTGTTTTTTCCTTTTTCCCCTAGAGATTTACCTTTTTGAGTGTAAGTGTAGTTTTCCAAAATCACTTTCTCTAATACTCTTCCGATGACCCCCTCACACTGCTTTGCAGTTCCGTGTCATTCTTATATTGCTTGCGTCCCTAATGGAAATTTAGACTTTTCTAATTCCTGTGTATTCCTCTCTTGCATGAAATACGGACTCTTAGAAAACCTTCCAGGTTACCGTATGACCTCTACCCTCATCCTGGGACACTTTGCCTGTCAATGTGCTCAGGTTTATTCATGATGGATAAGGCTTCTCGTCACATGTGCTCTGCTGTAGCAGAGAAAATAGATAAATTATTTTCAGCTGTGGTATCACCAAAGGTTTTTTTTCCCCTTCTCCTCTAAGGAAAAGAATGTTGGTAGCGTGTATCAGAGAAGACTGTTTACCACAACCTTTCTCTCCCTGTATTTCAAATGAGGCGGAGTTGGGTACAGAATTGGGGAGTTTTAAACTCCCCTGGAATATGAGACAAGATCCTCTTTTCAGCTTTTTAGAACCTTTGAAAATGCAAAAGAATGTAGGCGATTGACAGACCAGTTAATCAGAGGCAACTGTAGTTCTTACAAGAGCAATTACCTGTTTGCCTTTTTTTCCAGCCCCTCAGCATGTTGCCTGTGTCCCACCTTGGCATCTTCCAGTGGTTCCGGGTCAGCTTTATAGGAGTTTGTGATTGGCCGGCACCCCTGGACAGAGGGTGGTCTCAGGCAGCTCCTTTCTTCCCTCCTTCTAGTCGATTGTCACTTTTTGTAGGCTTGACATCACCTGGATGGTGAGTGCGTGTGTGTGTGTGTGTGTGTGTGTGCGCGCGCGTGTGTGTGTGTAGTCAATTGCTTGAAAGTGGTCTAGATAGAGGGAATAGGGAAATATATATATTATATATAATATATACATTTATCATCCCAAGGGAAATATATTTTTAAATGATGATTTTTTATTAGGCTAATAAACATGTGGCATCATTTGCCTTTATAGATCAAGCATGTTTTGTTTGTTTAAACTATGCTAGAATATTTTACAATATTAAACAAGACGTACCAGCAATGACCAAATTGGTAAAGTTTATATTACTCTTCCATTGGTCTGCAGTATAAACCTCCTTGCCAGGTGGATTGAAATACATTTCTGAAGTTTAATTTTTCCCTGTCCCAAATAAATTACATTAAAAAAATTTCCATTTTACCTATTTCTGGACCTGTGTCTGTTTGGTGTCTTCCTCATCTATAATAAAATTAATTAAGATAGCATTAAAAAGGGGTGCCTGGGTGGTTCAGTCGGTTGAGCGTCCGAATTTGGCTCAGGTCATGATCTCAGTTCGTGGGTTCAAGCCTCTGTGCTGATAGCTCAGAGCCTGGAGCCTGCTTCGGATTCTGCGTCTCCCCCTCTCTCTGTCCCTCCCCTGCTCATTTTCTGTCTCTCTCAAAAATAAATAAACATTAAAAAAAAAAGATAGCATTAAAAAGATCTGGGATAGAGGTGCTTGGGTGGCTCAGTCAGTTAAGCATCTGACTTGATTTCAGCTCAGGTCATGATCTTGTGGTTTGTGAGTTCGAGCCCTGCGTTGGGCTCTGCGCTGACAGTATGGAGTCTGCTTAGGATTCTCTCTCTACCCCTCTCTATCCCCCACCCCCCTCCAAATAAATAAATAAACTTAAAAAAAAAAGATCTGGGATAGATTGCACAGTTTACACGATACATACTTTACACATATGTTGTGTATAGATGCGTATACAGGTGTTCTCATTTCTTTTGCCACATTATATTGAATGCTCTAAGTGCTTTTAGAATGTACAGTGGTCTGCTGCTGGGCCATGCGAAGTTGTGTGCAGAAAGAAGGTCACCCTAGAGGTGTTCTTCTTATGTCTGGGTGGCACAAGCAGGTCAGCTGGCTGCCTTCTCAGTGGGCTTAGTCTTTGAAGGAGCTAATTTCTGAGAGTGATATTTCCATGTGGAATCGCAGGGCGTAAAGGTTGTTCTGTAAAGGACATTGATTTCCATGATTCCTGTGGTTTAGAGGCACAACTTCTATATAAGACAGTATGTGTCTTTTGGCCAACTTAGAAAAAAAAAAAATTAGTGTTGTGGCCGTGTGCTTGGTATGAGCTGTTAGCTGAGTGCTGTTTCATTAGTTGCCTTGAAGGGAAGCATTGGCCCCAGCACCTTATATAGAAAAAAAAAAAAAATCATCTTTATCTGAAAGGCAGCTCAGAATATCCAGACTCTCAAAGTGATGTAGAAATAACTGAAAGGTTTCTGCAAGAAGCCTGTGAAACAGTGTGTTATGTAATGTAGCATTAGATATTAATGTTAGCTGCCTTTTTTTTTTCTCATGCAAAGTGATTGGCAAGCAGATGGATGTATCTTTAGAATCAAACCACTTTTAGGTGTCCACTCCTTGTAAACCATTAGAAATTAAAATTTGTCACTAGTTCAGAATCCTTTGGATGAGGTCAGTATTAGTATTGTTTCTTAGGAATGCCAAGGCCTTCTGTAAGTGTAAGATAGCGTATCTTTGTGTTCTCTGCTTTGTAATTCTTTGGGATGAGTTGCTTGTTGTTGGTTATTCATTCTCGTGTTAATTGAGGAGCAGTGGGGCCCTACCTGGGGCTCCCCCAGTTTTCACAGACACAGGAATCAGCAGGGGTCCTTGTTAACAAAATGCAGATTTCTGGGTCAGGAGGTCAGGGTTAGGACCCAAGATTCTGCATCCCTCACCAGCTCCCCGGAAGTGCCAGTGGTCCCAGGACTCCCTTCAAGTGGCAAGGCTCTATCTAGTCTGCAGGGAGAAGGGCAGGCAAGACCGCGCTCGGTGCTTTTGTAGCCCTTCCCTCCGTGCAGCACAAATACTAGGGAGGACTCCAAAATCAGCCTGAGAAGGAAAGGGCTGAGGGTCAGGGGGTTTTCCCCAGGTGGCAACAGAAGAACTGAGATGAAAAGAGAGGCTGGACTGCACAGCCAGGGGGCAAGGAGGCCGGTGTGGAGGCAAGGAAGGTGCGAGGAACTGAATGGGTGATTGTTGGTAAACTTCCTGTGGTTTGACAGACCTAGCCTGGGTATTTGTGCACGTTTCCGGGGCAGGGTGGGGATTTGGGAGGTTAGAATGGAGGGATCTGATTATGAAGTGCCTTCCACCCACACTGGAGAATTTGGACTTGAGAGAAACTCCTTTAAGGATTTTGATCAGGGGAGAGACATGGTGTGTTTTGTGTTTTGGAAGATCATTCATTCAGCTGTGTGAACTTGTTGAGACCTGACTTGGGAGATACAGCCAGGCTTTAATGTTTTGTCCTTGACTAACACAGGAAGGCCCGACTCCATCCGAGATGGTGTGATCTAAGAGGAAGAGGCGGGCTTGTGGGATATTTGGGAGGCAGACTTAGCAGGTTGGTTGGTGGCTGGAATATGTCGGATATGAGAAGGGCATCTGTTAGAATAGCAGCCTGCACAGAACAGGGGCCACGTCTGTTTAGGTCAGCTCTGTGTCCCCAGTGTCTCATAAATGTGTTATGCAAAGTAGGCACTCATTAAATATTTCTGAAATGAACGAATGATGAGAAGGATAGAGGGTTATTTCCCATTGTTTGGCTGGGTCAAAGGGGTGGATGGAGCTAGTATTAGCTGCCATAGAAAATGCTGACGTAAAGGGTAGCGTTACCCTGTACAACGTCGATTCCGAGCATAATTTTTCCTATAAAAATACATATCTCTTCAATTAGTGTCGGCATATTTGGGGATTATCCAGTGTTATAAATGGAAACTAACTGTGTAAATGTAATTTGGTTTTATTTTTCATATGGTGCTCGGACCAACATAGACCTTCTGAAGCACCTTGAATCCTTTTTTATTCTTTTTTTAATCTTTGTCTTCCAAAAAAATAGTGAATAAAAATAATGCACAAAGCCACTAAGAAAAATAGTGGCTTTACTATCTAGCTGTGTAGGTTCTGGGTTATAAAAATTAAGTTTGCAAATACTTCATTCAAGGGCAGTGGTACTATGGCAATTCTAAGTGAAAAGGATTTTGACATTAATTATTCCTGAGTGTCACATTTTGTATACTTGAGAACCATTCTTAACACAATAAAAATTACTCATTAAGAAATAGAAATATATGTTGGGAGGTGTTACAGAAAGGAGAAATCTTACAGGTTGCAAATATAGTTAATTCACATAAAATGTGATAAATGGAACAAATGCTGTAGATTTCATTACAAGGGGTAGGTGTGGACCTTTGAAAGGATACTTGGAAAGAATGCTCTGAACAGGAGAAACTAGTTTGCATCAGAGAGAATTGCTACTATCTAATATGGTTTCATCTAAAAACGTTACCTCTCTAATAAGAAATATATAGTAGTGGCCATGGAATTTTCTGCAGCGATGGAAATGTTGCATGGATGGACGGTACACGCATTGCATAGTGAGCACTTGAAATGTAGCTCGTGTGACTGAGTACTGAGTTTTAAATTGTGTTTAGTTTTAATGTACATAGCAACCTGTGGCTCATGGCTGCTGGGGGGGACAGCACGTTCATAGCGAGTTGCTGCTGCCTGAACATACTAATGAGGAAGAAAATGTGGCCTTCCCCGGGGGCAGGGGTGGGTCGTTCAGGAAGGGCACCCTTTGGTCCATGAGGCAAATCTGGAACTGACTTGCGGTGAACTGATGTTGGTGACTTGAAGCATTTCTTGATTCTTTACCTGGGTCATTGTCTGTTGGGTAATTTCCTTCTGCCACAGCGAGCATTGGCCTGGGTAGACGTTCCTCTTTCCCAAGTGGCTCTGCGGGGCCATTAGTGGGCATTGATGTCCACAGGCCTCGTGGTCTGATAGATCTATGAATATGAATATTCAGTGGTGCTGAGCCCTTCACCTTTTGTGTGGTCACCTATCAGCTTATGGATCCTCCTCCTTTTGATAATGGTTTGTAACCTCGATGATGAGAGGTGTCTTTGCAGGTTGTACTGTGGGTGGTGACGGGTTTTTCCAGCTGCTAGACACTGCCTTGGAAATGCTGATATATACTTTACTCAATCCCAGGAATCATCATCAGGGTCATGTTATATGCCTCAGGCTCTTTGGAGGTGCAGGAGAGAAACTTAAAGAGAACAATTACGAATCAAGCCATAGAACTCAAAATAGTCTTCACCAACCAAAAGGCAGTCATCTTGAATCCACGCTTGCCCATATTGTGTTAGATATTTATGAAAAAGTTTTCCTTTGGATGAGGTTCTACCTGCACAATTGGATACAAAGTGATTGGGCTATGGAAGATATTTTGCACGTGAAGGTGTTTTGTATTCATTTACTTCCTTGCCAGTTTCCCAGATCACTGTGATACCAAACTGAAACTTGGCTGCAGAAATGCCATATTACTTTTGGAAGAGCCACGTAGTTAAGCCTTGTTTATGGGAAGTTTTGCAAGTCAGAAATTCGCTTCAAGATATTAATATATATTTTTGCCCAACTTACTTCTCTCATCTTGGTTTGTTGTATACCTTTTGCTTTCATCGATGATTCTCTGTGTGGCGTTTACTTGTTTTTTGGATCTGCCTACTTTTCATTCTGCGTATTGCCCCCCAATTAACCCAATAGCCTCAGTATGCTGCTACTACGAGCTTGCTTCCTAAAAGTTACAGGTAGTGTAATTAACAACGTTGGTTTGAAAGGAAAGGCTTCTTCTGTTTGGTGGTCTCCACAGTTTAGTGACTTATCGCTGAGCAAGACAGACCCAATTTAGGCCTCTAGGAAATTGCTCTTGCCGGTAAGCTGCCATTTCTTCTCTACGCTTCTCTTTCGCCTTTGGGAATTGTTTGCCATGAAAATATTTTGTAGAAGATGCTTACTTCTCTCGGTCTGTAAAAAGGTTTTTTATTCTGTTAGAGAAAGGGGGTTTGGGGGCGCCTGGGTGGCTTGGTCGGTTGAGCATCCGACTTCGGTTCAGGTCACAATCTCACGGTCCGTGAGTTCGAGCCCCGTGTCGGGCTCTGTGCTGACAGCTCAGAGCCTGGAGCCTGTTTCAGATTCTGTGTCTCCCTCTCTCTCTGCTCCTCCCCTGTTCATGCTCTGTCTCTCTCAAAATCTCTCAAAAATAAATAAATGTTAAAAAAAAGGGGGGGGGTTTGGATTAGAAGGTATCCGAAGTGCTTGCGAATTCCCGGGTTTTCCCAGTGGTTTCCCAGTGCATCTCTGCTGCAGTGTAGGTGACGCCGTTCGCTGAGCTGTCTCGTGGAGCCCCTCCTCACCCCCAGACACAGCACTTACTTCCTGCACTGTCATTCTTGTCTCAGAAAATACTTGCCAGTGGGGCACTGAGTGGAACTTACATTATTCTGTCTTCATTGTATGTCTCTGTACTGTTTACTGTACAATATCACACATAGTTAAAATATTTGTCATCATAAATTCCCAAGAACTATTTTGTAAAACGGCATCCTAAATTTTCATTAATGTAACTCCGCTCTGAATCTTACTTCTTCTCTAAGGGTTATCACTTGCAGATGAGCTCCGTGAGGACAAAGGGAATTTTGTTGGTTTTTATTCACTGAGATATTTCTAGACCAGTCCCTGGATCATAAGTAGGTCCTCAGTAAATGTAGTTTGAATAAGTAAATGTGATTTGAGATTTAGCTTGATTTTTATTTAAAGCCAAATCAAACATAAATACATCTTGGATATTTATTATCCAAGTGATAATTGTGAGAATTATTTGATAACACTGTCAACTTGTATTTCTGTTTCTTCTTTCTAACAACCTGTAACTAGGCTGTCCAGTGTCGTGGCCATCACCCCCATGTGCACAGTTTTTACTTGAAATGTGTCTAGTAGAAATTGAGACATGCCGTGTGAAATACATACTGGGTTTCAAAGGACTCAGTACCAAACAACGTAAACGATCTCATTCCTTTTTTTTTTTTTTTTCATGTTGGTTATACGTGGAAGCAATAGTATTTTGCATATATTGGGTTAAATAAAAGTTATTATTAAAAGTAATTGCACTCTTTTTTTGGTTACTTTTAAAATGTGGCTATTACAAAATTTAAAATGGCATCGATGGCTCTGATCTGACGGCTCACTGAACAGCTGATCCATCCTGACATAGAAAACGTAGGCTCTGAGTGCAGCGAAGGGGGCAGCCCACCTCCAAAAAAGAGTTTTAAATGAGCATCTTTGATAGAAACAAAACTAGATGTTGCAGCTGTGACTTGGGAAAGTGGGCATGCAAATGGACTTGATCAAATTAAAAAAGACCAAAATAAATTAATTAGATTAGCTCAGATCAGAAATATGAAATCCAGCTACCAGATGGATTCCTAGCACAGTCGCCAGCCAAGTCTTGAGGTCAGAAAAGGGGCAGGAAGGCGGTGGTGGCTGTCCGGGCAAGCGGGAGCCATCACTAGTGACAGCCCGAAGCCACAGTTTTTGAAGTCCTGTCCCAGAGCTCCCCTGCCGGGGGTCTCCGTGGGGGTGGGTGGCGCACGTACTGACTGCCTGGTACTCTGTCATTTCACCTGCTGCTGTGAAATGGACTCTTAGTCGGAAAGATTGGGGGACTGACTGGCAGCGGAAGCCCACGCGTCAGGTAGGATTACTTACTCTCAGCGAGTGTTCTGTTTTGTCCCTGGCCATGCCTGTAGGCCAGTTCTTTTTCCCTTTCTGCTCAGCCTTAAACCGATTGATACAAAGTAAGCGTCAACTCCAACTCCGGAGCTGCCTCGCCCCTGGGCTCCAACCAGGCCACTCCCTCCCCCTGGGATGCTTCCCCCGAGCCCCCCAGAGCTGGCTGGGACCTCCATGCAGCCACGTAGCGAGGCCTTCCATGACACATGGGGGACCCTGGAGGATGAAGCTGTTATCCTATAAAACAAGGCTATCCGTATATACAAGTAGACACTACCTTCCTTAAGCTAATTTGAAAGGTTATTTTGGTAAGCGGTTAGTCTGCACGGCTGGTTTAAGCTCTTATCAAGTCCATTCTAGTATTTATTTCCTTGGAAGCTAGAATGAGTCTTGAGTAAATGAAGACTGACTACTTAGGCTGTTGAGGAGTAAATTCAGTTTATAAATATTTGTTTCACTTGGCACCAGAAATTTTTGCTTCTCTTTATTTTGGATTTGAAAGTAGTTGTGTAGTAAAGCAGCATGTCGGTAAATAAAACGGCTTTCACGCTCACCTTATTTTCACCCTTCTGACCTCTGTTTTGAGAAAGTCGATCAGAAAATTCATGGCAGTTAGCGGCGGAGTGAGGAGACCTTTGACTTCAGCTGACAGCTGTCACCTGAAAACTACAGACCTGGGGACCTTCTCAGGTGTTGTGTCTGTAGTTCTGACAGTGAACAGGAGTGCTGTTTACATTTTCTGTAAGCAAAATTCTCCCCTTGTTAGGAATATGTTAGAGTTGGACAGGCAGGAACTGGGTTTTCTCTCTCTTCCTGGTAAGTTCTCAGCAGTGCTGGTCGCCCATTGTTCATGCCCGTGCTCATGGAGAAGTGGGTCAGTAGATTTTATGACAGCCTGTTTAGAGCATCACTTTTGAAATTCTTCAGCAAGATCCTGGTTTTTTCAAGTTGGTCAGTATCACACAATGCCGAATGTGCTTATGAAAGAGGCAAAAATGAGTTAAATTCCAAAGATGTTTAAGATTTTGGACATTTTTCCTATGTGAATTAGTTCTTTATTAGGTTGTTGATTTAATTAGCATTCAACAAAAACACTTTCCTGCTCCGATTGGTGAAGCATTCTTTAAATTGGTTGTTTCAATCGGACACAGAATCTGTTAGGAGCTGTTTGAGCCTTAGGTAGCGTGTACCTCGTGCTGTAGACGCAGGACGCTGACGGCTGTGCGTTACCCCTACTGGCTCTCTCCCAGAAGAGGTCCAGGCAAGGCTGAAGCCTGCACAGATATTTTGAACTTTATTCTGTTAAACTAATTTTCAGTTCGGGCCAGTTTGGGGGAAAGTTTCTCGGTTTCTCCTGATGAGAGTAGTCACCGTCTCGAAACTGTCCGTCCAGCTGGAGTTTTCCCCGAGGGGTCAGTGGGCTCTGGGTCCATCCTCGGGGTCCAGCGCCTGCCGGTGGACGATGACCTGTGATTGGACTTCTGTGCCGGGGATGCGATGCGATGCGATGGGCCCCGAGCCCCGAGCGAAATCGGTCCTCTTGGAGAGCGAAAGGCTGCATTCTGGCGTCTTTCTGAATCTCGAGTATTTCTGCCACGAAACACAATGGCATTAGGAACTTATCGTCCCGTTTGCGAGCGTGCTTTCCGGCATCGTCGAGGACTCTCCCTCGCTTGAACATCATCGTGGGCGCTTTCTCGCTCGACGCCTCCGTTGCTGTTACATAGTTGTCTGTGGGCCGTAAATATCTAATTTGTACGAAATGACCGATTTTGGTATTTGTATAATCCTCTAGTCAATTTAACTAAGTTGAGCTTTTCACAGCCCTCGGTGCCGCGGCTGCTCATCTGATTACACTGCTCAGGGGAATAAGGTTAAGGGCGGGCTGTCGGTAACCAGAGCATTTCCAGGGCTTTAGTTCAGCAGATGGGCTGCTTGGCTATATTCATACATCTGCTTGCCTGCTGTGGCAGCTGCCGCTGTTTCATGTTGTGTTCTTTTGTTCTGTTCCATCCAAGAATGGAGCGCTAGGAAGTGGAGTGAATGGATTAATTTAAGGTTAAGGTTAGTGTTTTGCTTGCTTTCTGAGTAACCGATCATAATAATGCTTCTGGTAGAAGCTAATGACTTTCTCTTAAAGTGAACCAGATCTATAAAATACGGCTCAGCGAGGGGGCTAGATTAGTATTGTTGACGGAGACCAAAATGAAATGCGTGAAACACTGGCAGTTTTCATCATTTGTTCCTAATTCTTTGTTTTCTTCCTCCCTCCCCCACCCCCCCGCCCCCCCACCTCCCACTCTCTTCCAGGACCTATATCCAGACTTCGCCTGACACTGCAGGGTCCGAGAGAATTAAAGAAATACGGAATGACACGAAGAAGATTAGTTAAGGATTATAGGCTTTGAGGACAAACACCTCAGTGAGGTGGGAGCACAGACACGCTCCTGAGCTGTAGTTTGGAGGAGCCGCGTGTTGGAAGACGATGGCGGATCCAGGAATGATGAGTCTTTTTGGCGAGGACGGGAATATTTTCAGCGAAGGCCTCGAGGGCCTCGGAGAGTGTGGTTACCCTGAAAACCCAGTGAACCCCATGGGTCAGCAGATGCCGATAGACCAGGGCTTTGCCTCCCTGCAGCCCTCCCTGCACCACCCCCCCGCGAATCAGAATCAGACCAAGCTGACCCACTTCGATCACTATAATCAGTACGAACAGCAAAAGATGCATCTGCTGGAACAGCCAAACCGAATGATGAGCGGCGCCCCTGGGAACGGGCTCGCGTCCCCTCACTCGCAGTACCACGCCCCTCCCGTCCCTCAGGTCCCCCACGGCGCCAGCGGTGGCGGTCAGATGGGAGTCTACCCCGGCATGCAGAACGAAAGGCACGGGCCGCCGTTCGTGGACAGCGGCTCCCTGTGGGGCCCCCGGGCCGTTCAGGTGCCGGACCAGGCGCGGGCCCCCTACCAGCAGCAGCCCCAGCCGCAGCAGCCCCAGCCCGCTCCGTCGGGGCCCCCCACGCAGGGCCACCCTCAGCACATGCAGCAGATGGGCAGCTATATGGCACGCGGGGACTTCTCCCTGCAGCAGCACGGCCAGCCGCAGCAGAGGATGAGCCAGTTCTCCCAGGGCCAGGAGGGCCTCAGTCAGGGAAGTCCTTTCATCGCCACCTCAGGACCCGGCCACTTGGCCCACGTGCCCCAGCAGAGCCCCAGCGTGGCACCTTCCTTGCGTCATTCGGTGCAGCAGTTCCACCACCACCCCCCTACTGCTCTCCATGGAGAATCCGTTGCCCACAGCCCCAGGTTCTCCCCTAATCCTCCTCAACAAGGGGCTGGGAGGCCGCAGACCCTGAACTTCAGTTCTCGGAGCCAGACCGTCCCCTCACCTACTATAAACAACTCAGGGCAGTATTCTCGATATCCTTACAGTAACCTAAATCAGGGATTAGTTAACAATACAGGGATGAATCAGAATTTAGGCCTTACAAATAATACTCCAATGAATCAGTCCGTACCAAGATACCCCAATGCTGTAGGATTCCCATCGAACAGTGGGCAAGGACTAATGCACCAGCAGCCCATCCACCCCAGCGGCTCACTTAACCAAATGAACACACAAACTATGCATCCTTCACAGCCTCAGGGAACTTACGCCTCTCCACCTCCCATGTCACCCATGAAAGCAATGAGCAATCCGGCAGGCACACCGCCTCCGCAAGTCAGGCCCGGAAGCGCTGGGATACCAATGGACGTTGGCAGTTATCCAAATATGCCCCACCCTCAGCCATCTCACCAGCCCCCCGGTGCCATGGGAATCGGACAGAGGAATATGGGCCCCAGAAACATGCAGCAGTCTCGTCCGTTTATGGGCATGTCCTCAGCACCGAGGGAGCTGGCCGGGCACATGAGACCAAACGGCTGTCCCGGCGTTGGCCTTGCAGATCCCCAAGCGATCCAGGAGCGACTGCTACCTGGCCAGCAGCACCCCGGTCAGCAGCCGTCTTTCCAGCAGTTGCCAAGCTGCCCTCCGATGCAGCCCCACCCGGGCCTGCACCACCAGTCTTCACCCCCACACCCGCACCACCAGCCCTGGGCACAGCTCCACCCGTCACCCCAGAGCACCCCGCAGAAAGTGCCTGTGCCTCAGGTAAGGGGACTCGGGTCCTGTCCGCCTCGCGGTGTGAAACGTAACACGGGGAACTCGTCCCATAGCTGTTTCCTTTGAATGTCGTCAAAAGCGTTTTCATCATGACTTCCTTAATTTTTATCTCGTAAGCTGCCCCAGAATCTCACTTTTTTTTTTTTTTTTTCCTTCCTCCTATTACTCTCACTTACTGGCTTCTGCATTTATTCTCTCACTCAGAAACCCCCGATTCCTCCCGTCCCAGGCGTTGTGCGGGGTGCTGTGGGTGCGTCACGGACGGCTGGCCCCAGGCCCCTGCCCGTAAGGGTCGTCACTGCTGGTGGGGACACAGAGTTGGATTCCTGTTCTTTCTCTCTTCCTCCCTCTGGTTTAAAAATACACTGAACCTTGGTATCCGGCAAAGTTTGCTGTGCTTGTGCCCGCCTTCCCACCTCTCTTAGAAAATTACAACTTTTTTTTCCCTTGGGAAGCTTCAAAATGTGTTCTTCTGTAATATTTATTTTACCAGCTGTTGAATGCTAGTGTGAACTTAAATCGCAAAGGGTAGAAAATCACAGTCCACATTAATCCGCAGAACATGTTTGGTCTCTAAGAGGTTCGGGTACCCGACACGGAAACAGGAGTCCTCCCTCTCGGAGCTGGGAGTTTTGTTACCCTGCAGAGTTTATAAGCAGACATTTAAGTTTCAAGCTCTGGCATTCACAGAGATGGCTTGCCGTTATAAATGTGGTGTTTGTGCCCTAGGCCTAGGAGGGATAAATTAACATCTATATGTACGGATCATTATGATCACAACTTGAGTTTGGATGGCACAGGAGGCGATTTTAGAGCTGTTCTTTTTTTTTTTTTTTTTTTTAATGTTTATTTATTTTGAGAGAGAGAGAGAGAATTTGTGCATGAGCGAGCCACAAAGGGGCAGAGAGAGAGAATCCCAAGCAGGCTCCACACTGACAACACAGAGCCTGATGCAGGGCTCAAACTCATGAACCGTGAGATCACGATCTGAGCTGAAACCAAGCGTCAGATGCTTAACCGACTGCGCCACCCAGGCGCCCCTAGAGCTGTTTTTAATGAACTTCTAATCAGTGTGGGAAAACATGACCCATGTGTGGAAAGAAAAGCAGAGTGAAAGACCACACACAGTTATGTGACAAGTGTCCAGAGAGAGGAAATACCTGAGGATGTGAGTGCTTGGCATTTGGCTAGAGAGGGCAGGTGAACCGAAGACGGCGTTTCAGGTTTGGGGAGGACTCAGTGAATGGGGGCACGGGACCTGGAGCTTGCTGTGGGGCAAGCCAGATGGTAGAAATCTTGTATTCTGTTTTAAGGAATTTGCACTTCAGCGGGGAGCTTGTGATATTGATTAGACA
Organism: Herpailurus yagouaroundi; assembly: GCF_014898765.1. Classification (NCBI taxonomy): domain Eukaryota; kingdom Metazoa; phylum Chordata; class Mammalia; order Carnivora; family Felidae; genus Herpailurus; species Herpailurus yagouaroundi. Next base: position 22,680,237 of record NW_024412406.1, on the reverse strand, counting down.
GCACACAGGACGGCTGGGAGACCAGAAGTTTAGCCGTGAGCCTGTGGTTCAGGCACGTAAGGACAGTTTGGAACAAGGATCGGGCAGCAGAAACAGAAGGGATTGAAGCAATGTTAAAGTAAAAAGGTTTGGTTAGGAAATACATCCGTGTGAGGTATCCCAGCATTTAGAACAGAGACTTAGAAGCCTCAGCCTCGGTGGGAGTGGGAAAGTGGAGATCAGGAAAGTCTTCTCCTGGGGACCTAGGACACAAGGACACGTACGGGTTTCGGGGAAGCAGACACTTGGATACTGCTCAGAGGAGCCCCGAGGTCGGTGGGAGCTGCCTGGGAGAGAACTGCTCCCTGTCTCACAGCCCAGCCTGCAGCCCATGGGGAAGGGCTTCTGAGCCTTGTGGTGCCTGGACCGAGTGAAGGGAGAGGTGACGAAGCCAGTCTGACAAGAGGCTGGGAGCAGAGAGCCTCGGGGAAGACAAGGGCTATGGGATGAATAGAGAAGATCAATTCCTGCTCATTTGTTGTCCCCTTACATCAACCTCAAAGCAAAGATGCCCCTCTTCAGAACTGGCTGAAAGTGTGGGCCCTGAGGCCGGCCAACCTGGGTGGCTTCTAGGGCAGAAATGAATGTGACTTAGTTTCCAGGAGGTGTTCTTTTCTTGTTCCTTGGAAAGCATCTTATTGGCCAGGAGACCTTTCCAGGGTGGTGATTCTGACTTCTCGTTCCAGCATCTTCTCACTTTGCTGGAGGACAAGCACAGTTTGAAGGAGATGCCCTGTGATGGTAATATGACCTCTGGGTGGGGGTTTTTGAGCTTTCCCTGGTTTTAAGAGCATGAAAGACCTCAGTAGGCGTTTCGGGGGATGGATAGGAATATGTGGTGTTCAAGTCACTGAAAACTGGAGGGTTTTGTATGCGTTAGACTCTGTGGGACCCGAGGTGTGGTGCCCGTTTTCTCCAGCTCCCCCTTCTTGAGTACACCATTATAGACCAACGCAGGATGGGGGCAGGGCGTAAACACATACATAGGAGGTATTTTTATTTAAGTTCAGTTGCCTTTTAAAAATTTCGTTTGTGGTATTTAGGAGCACCTAGGTGGCTCAGTTGGATAAGTGCCAGACTTTGGCTCCGGTCACGTTCTCACACGTTGTGGGTTCGAGTCCCACGTCGGGCTCTGTGCTGACGGCTCAGATTCTGTGTCTCCCTCTCTCTCTGCCCCATCTTGGCTTACACTCTTGTCTGTCTGTCTATCTCTCAAAAATAAATAAATGTTAAAAAAAATTAAAAAAAATTTTGTTCATGGCATTTGCCTTCTTAATTTCTGTTTAACTTTGTATCTTCTTCAGCTTTTGAAGCACTCAGTTCTGAAAATAATCTGTAGGGAGGTGTAAAATCTTGTTCCCAAGAGCATACACTTTATGGTTGGAAAAGCGTTTGAACTTCAGCTTGGTGACCTGAGACAGCTTAACCTCTCTGAACCTTAGATTCTTCATCAGTGAAATAGGAGAGATAGGACCTGTCACAAAAGGTGTTGAAATTAATATATACCAAGTGCCTAGTATAATGCCAGCTGCTGGTGCGTATTCATGTTAGTTCTCCTCCAGGCTTTAGTTCTCGTCTCCGGTAATGCAGACCTCACTTTATAATTATGGGATTTCACATGCAAATACAATGTAAAATTACTTTTATTTTTAAGGAACAGGTTAAATATCATTAAATGTGGTCTTAGTTATAAAACATTAAATTTGATTTGTGCCAATATTTCCCCTCCTTAGCCCATGTTGACAGGTGTGATGGGGATAATGATGTGGGTAATTCAAAATGCTGTCACGTAATCCTAAAAACCTCTTTCTCCCTGTGAATGGCTCACATTCGGCTCCAGCAAATATATCCATCTAATTATGTTTTGCTTCAGAACTACTAAAATTATTTTGCATTTCATGTAGAACGGTGGTTCACAGCCATATTGTGTAGCAGGGGAACTGCCAGATCAAGTTGAAATATTGATGTGATTTGCTGAATTATCATGTTCAGATAGGCTTGTTGGCTTTTTTATTTTGAGTTTTTCACTTTGTAAAAAAATGTTTATTTATTTTGAGAAAAGGAGAGTGAACACACGCACGCACGCATGCTGGGGAGGGGCAGAGACGGCGAGAGAGGGAGAGAGAGAGAATCCCAGGCAGGCTCCGTGCCATCAGTGTGGAGCCCAACGTGGGGCTCGATCCCATGAACTGAACCGAGAGATCATGACCTGAGCTGAAATCAAGAGTCAGACACCTAAGTAACTGAGCCACCCAGGCGCCCCGACTTTTTCACTTTTTTAAAGGTAGAAGGTAGGCTTTTTAAATGTCTCATGGGCTCTGAACAGATATTTTCTAAATTATATATACACACTTAAGTATCTTTAAAGGTAAGTTTAACTGTATACTGAAGAGTCAACAAAGGAAAATGTTAGAAAAGCCAGAGTTCATTGGGCCGTAGTGTTCATGGTAGAGTGTGGACACGTTCTTTGGTGCTCCAGACTCTCCTGATTATTTGATAAAGTTTGCGGCGGAAGAAGAAACCCTAGCTTGTATTTCTTTTCTGTAGCTGAGAAGGATATCGGTCCCCGGGCCTTTTCATTTCAGACCCATTTACGTGTTTAAAAATCATTGAGGACTTCAAAGATCTTTGGTTTATGTGGGTTATATGTGAGGATATTTATTGTCTTAGAAATTTAAACTGAGGACAGTTTGAAATACTTGTTGATCGTTTAAATTTTTTTTTTCAACGTTTTATTTATTTTTGGGACAGAGAGAGACAGAGCATGAACGGGGGAGGGGCAGAGAGAGAGGGAGACACAGAATCAGAAACAGGCTCCAGGCTCTGAGCCATCAGCCCAGAGCCCGACGCGGGGCTCGAATTCACGGACCGCGAGATCGTGACCTGGCTGAAGTCGGACGCTTAACCGACTGCGCCACCCAGGCGCCCCACTTGTTGATCGTTTAAACATAATAAACCAGGATGGCTTAGTCAGAAGAGCATGCGTGATGTTGAGCCTCATGTTGGATGTAGAGATTCCTTAAAAATAAATAAATAAATAAATAAATAAATAAATAAATAAATAAATAAAAATAAGCAAGCTTTAAAAGGAATAAGCCAAAAACTATTTTTTAAATGAAAAATAATCATTTTTCCGAAACAAAAAAACTTAGTGGCATGGTCTTACCTTTTCTCAAATGCTGGATTCTGACACCTGCCATTGCATACAGTCTGCATGCAGGTTATGAGCCTTTGGAAAAGTCTACTCATGTTTAGAAAGAGAGCGAGGGGCAGATAACATCTCACAAGACCCCGGAGACCCACTCTCAGAGCCACCAGCATGAAGGGAAGCATGTAGACTTTGGCGTCTGCAGCTTTTGAGTCGAAGTACCACCAACTGATCGCTGGCCCCGTGACCTTGGGCAGGGGACTTAACCTCAGGGCCTCGATTGCATCTGTCTCAACTGAGGACAGATTTACCTCCCTGGTTAGAGGCATAGCAAGATCAGCAATAATATCTTTTAATGTTTAACATGGTATCAGATACATGGTGGGGACTCAAAAATGTTTTATTATCATTGGGCAAGTGTTCAGAATTGCTTGTTGCAAAGTTTAAAAAATAACTTGAAGCACTTATTTCGATGTTAACTATTGTCAGAGTTGTTTGCTTTTGTTTCCCTGGTTTTAGGGAACAGTTATCAGGTTCTGAGGCCCCTGATGGTGGTGGGAGATAGTGCAGGCAAGCGTCTGCCATGGAAAGCACAGCACCGGAGTAAGTGCTTTGGGGATAGCTCCCAATCCGGTCTTGGGGGTGTGAGGTTGGGGTCTGGGAGGGTACCCTGGGGGGAGTGATGTCCTCACTGAGATGTGAAGGGTCAGTCCTGGTTGAGAGGAGGCTGGGTGAAGGGGGAGGGAGAAGAATTTAAGGCTTAGGAAATCATGAGTGCATGGAATGTAGGACTGGGCTGTGGGAGAGGAAGCTGTGTGGCTCCCCTGTGGGACCTTGTCAGTCACGGTGAGATGCTTAGAGCAGGTTCTGTGTCCGTGAGGTGCACTGGGAGGTCTCCGGCAGGGACAGCACCTTTGGGGCACCTGCAGCACTTCAGGAGTGGGGGGGGGGGGAGAAAGAGAGAGAGAGAGAGAGAGAGAGAGAGAATGGAATGTTTATCAGTGCACAGTGATTGTGGGTGAGAGCCACCTGGAAGGAGAGCTCAAAACATGGTTTTGTTTATTTGAAGAGCTTATCTAGAAAAGACTGGTTAAGTGGATTGTCCTTCAGGTTACAGGTAAATCCCGGAGTTTCTGAATAAGTTAAACTGCTGCACAAGATACAGGTTTCTCCGCTTACAGGTCCTGCTCTTGTAGGGGGTGTGGGGGAGGCAACTTCTGGTGGAATTTAGAATCTGCAATGTTGTGTCCTTAGAATATTTTGAATACATTTGTACCCTTTGCATTAATTTGGGCCTGAAATACAGTCATGGTGAAGAAAAACAGAAGCAGAAAGAAATTTTTAAGTGCCTCCAAGATGGAGGTGATGGGTAATAATTTCTGTGTCTAATTTTCCCCCAGGAGATTTTTTTTAAAAAGAAAAAAAAAAAAAAGGAAAAACACCTAGAAGAATCAGTGGTTGTAACTTTTCCAGTTCTCTGTCTTTCCATGACATCTTATAAATATTTTAAAAAACAGCCTTTCTGGGAAAACCTTTTCCTGGTAACTTTCAAGTAGAGCAACTATTCTACTGAAATTCTCTCAGTTCACCCAGTAAATATAGAATTCCAGACATGAGCAGAGTAATTGGCAACTACTGAATAGATTTTATGGAAAATGTGGCCACGCGTCTCGAGCTTTACTTATGCAAATGGTGATCCGAAGCAGAGAAAAACACCTTTTTAATAGAAAGTGCATGTATGTCTACGAGCATCAGTCTCGACATGCTTACGTGTACTTTCCTACCCCCATGGATGTCTAGTGGAGATGGGGAAAACAAAACATATCTAAAGGAAACCCGGCTTTGACCGGCGTGGCGTTCAGGGGCCGGTCTGAGTGTACCCACCTTCAGAGAGCAGGCGCCCATAGCTAGACCTCGTGGGAACAGGGCGTCTCACGGGCTCACGGAGCGATGTCAGGAGGGTCGCTGCTCTCCCGCGTGCCGGTGGTGGCTGGCCGGTTACTTCTTCATGGTACCTTTGGTTCCAGCAAGCTCTCTGCCCTTGACTGCCCTTGACTTTACTGGTCAATCTGTTGTTTCTCTGTGAGGACTCCAAGGTATTTCTTCTACTGCACTTTGTATATGCTGCAGCTGAATGAGAACCTCCTCGTATCTTCCGTCAGCGTAACTGGTTTATCCCAGAGGTCAGAGATTCCGTGGGTTAAAATGGAAAATACCAAGTTTAGAGTGAAGGCAAAGGAAAAAATTCTGCCCTGTCTCTCCTTTCACCCCACTGTCTGAAAGCATGAAGTGAGCCGCATATTAAATGGTAGCCTAGTCTCTTGGTGCCTTTTATTTTGTAAAAGAGTATTGTTTTCTCTGAGTATCAAGAATGTTGTAGGTAACAAGTTGTTTTTTTTTTTTAATTTTTAAAAAATGTTTATTCCTTTTTGAGAGAGAGAGAGACAGAGAGCGTGAGCAGGGGAGGGGCAGACACAGAGGGAGACACAGAATCTGAAACAGGCTCCAGGCTCTGAGATGTCAGCAGACAGCCTGATGTGGGGATGGAACTCACGAATCGTGAGACCATGACCTGAACTAAACTCGGACGTTTAACTGAGCCACCCAGGTGCCCCAGAAGTTAGTTTTTTAATTTACTTTTCAAGCCTGCATATTAACCATCGGCTAAGTGTCCTAAGCAGCCAGTGAGTTTTCTTAACCTTTAATAAGCCACTTTTAGGTACTGCATTTTAATCTGGTATCTTGTTACTTTCATTCAACTCCATTAAATAAATATTTATTGAGTGTTAGGTGCTAAGCACTATATTAAGGGCAGAGATTGGCGATGTGGCAGAAGAAAGGGGGAGATAAAGGCCTTCACCGAGATGGACAGGGAAGTTTGTTATTTAGGTGTCATCTCTGGCTGTCATTTCTTCGTGTGCCAACCATGTTCTGGACCAGTGCTGCCCAGTTGAAATGTAGTGGGAGTTGCAGATACAGGCCACGTGTGTTATTTTACATTTTCTAATGGTCACATTAAAAAACACTGGTAAAAAAAAAAATAAAATAAAAAAATAAAAAATAAATAAAAAACACTGGTAAAATGAATTTTAGTAGTACATTTAATTAACCCCCCAAAATCTAAAATACTGTTCCAATACGTAATCAGTATAAAATTACTCATTCGGTGTTTTACACAGCATTCGAAATCCAGTGTGTGTTTTGTACACATTTCTTATTTCAGTCAGTCTGCAAGTCCATCTCCACAGAACGCGAACCAGGAGCCCAAGGTGACTGGCAGCCGCCATATTGAAGCCTCTTTCAATAGCAGTTGCTTCACGTTCTTTTTGGAAACAAGTCAGAATATAAATAAATCTATGCACCTATAAGTAAATTTTAGGGGCACTCAGCTGGGTAGGTGTCCGACTTGGGCTCAGGTCATGATCACGTGATTCCTGAGTTTGAGCCCCGTGTTGGGCCCACTCTCAGCACAGACTGGAGCCAGCTTCAGATCCTCTGTGCCCCTCTCTCCGCCCCACCCCCTCTCATGTGGGCACTCTCTCAACAATAAAAATAAACGCTTTTTTATATAAATAAACAATACATATGTAACAAAATGTATGTAATATAAAAATACATTTTAAATTGCTTAACGTATGACAGTATGCTTGAACACAGGTGTTGTTAGCACCCTCATTGCGAGGTTGGAGAAGTAGCAGCATTTTTTAGGTATCAACACGTGTAGTGTTGTGTGTGTGTGTGTGTTTATGTGTGTGTGTGTAGTATCCTCAACATCATGGAAGGATAGGTTATTGAAGTGAAATTTCATTTGTTTAGGTTTCAGAGAAGGCTGCCTGAAGGTCTTTCTACTTTCTTGTAGGAAAACATAGCGTTTCTCTTCCCCATTTCTCTTATAATCTCTTCCAAGATGTTTTTTTTTAATTTTTTTTAACGTTTTATTTACTTTTGAGACAGGGAGAGACAGAGCATGAACAGGGGAGGGTCAGAGAGAGGGAGACACAGAATCTGAAACAGGCTCCAGGCTCTGAGCTGTCAGCACAGAGCCCGACGCGGGGCTCGAACTCACGGACCACGAGATCATGACCTGAGCCGAAGTCGGCCGCTCAACCGACTGAGCCACCCAGGCTCCCCTCTTCCAAGATTTTTAGTTTCAAGTGGTTTTTGGATACTTTCAGTAGTTATTCCCTCCCCTCCCCCACCCCCATCTCTCTTTGCCTCTCTGTCACTGATGCCTATTTATGAAATTGGTTCTCCAAGGATAAGGGAGAAAGCCCTGTCTTTACCATTATGCACACCCCCCGCCCCCCTCACCTTTTTCTTCTTTGCTGCTTTTTCCTTCTGCATTTTAACAGTCCTTCAGAAAGGCCATCTCTGGCCCTGCGAAGCAATAGGTAGCCAGGGAAGGAAAATTGGGAAGCGGGTCAGGGGGACAATTAGGGGAAAAGCACTGCTAGGCCTAACTTGGAGAATTTACCTTCATCTTGACATCTTAATATTACTGTCCATTTGCTGTAGTTCCAGCTGTCAGTCTATAGGTAATCTCTCAGTAGCCACTGAGCGAGGGCCTCAGTCTTCCTGTCTTACTGAGTACGGTTCTTGTATCAGCAAAGGAAGTCCGCAGCAAACTTGTGCTTTCGCCTTGCGGGACATTTAGTAGGTGATGGCGTGTCACCACGAGTGAGGGTGTTTGGCTCAGTGTGAGAAGCATCGGAGAGCCTTCTAGGGACGGGGGCGTGGCACTGGCGGTGGTGCCTGTGGAGGAGTTAAGGAAGCTGTCCAAATGCCCAGAAGCTGGCACCACGTAAAAAAGTCAAAAGGCAGCATAGATACAGAGGCACTCAGTACCCTGCTCGCTGTTTCCCTGTGGTGGGACGGTGAGAGAGATGGCCCGGTGAGGCTGCAAGGCGTTTCCTTACGTCCTGTTTTAGTGACTGCGTTAAAATCCCCACCCAGCCAGTGATTTGGAGGGAACGCGCCATTTTGATTCCCCTTCACCGAGAGCGCATTTCTCTTCTGCTTTAGAGTGTCTTTGGCCTCTTCTCCTCCACTGCCCTTTATGTTTAATTCTAAGTAATTCTTCCCATCAATTTCAGGAGAATTCTTAGATTTTAACACCCTGTGAAGGCAAAAAAAAAAAAAGAAAATCTGTTTTAATTTGAAGTAAGAGGTTGTTAACCTTGAGGACTGTTTTGTTTGGGGCCCAAGCAGAGGCGGCTGAAGTAGTGATGTTGGAAACCTTGCCGAGTTTCCCGAATGGGGTTCCCACTTAGCTTGTGCCCCTCCTGTCTCTCCATGGGCAGGCGGGAGCCGCTGCGTAGCTCTAGGGTAGGAAACCCACGCACAGCCCTTTGGTGGACCCTCAGGTCCCTGTGGCTTGCTCATCAGAGGGGGCCGGGGGCATCGCAGGTGGATTTCTCTGCTAGTGGATAGGCGAGGACTTGTACAGCATCCTTTCTCCAAAGCTTTTCCTGCAGTTATATTTCTGAACTTTTTAATGAAGGGGCCACGCATCGATTTCAAGTTCTTACTGAGTGCAGGAATACACAAAGTTCTAATTGAACAAAGCTCAAGATCCTAAATTTTTAGACCATGCTTCTTTGTGGACTCTTACAGCATGAACATTCTCTTTAACTTAAACAAACAGTCCTATAAAATCGTAGATTATTCGGTCATGAAGCGTTTGCTTTCGCTGTTAACGTTGCAGCCACCTCAAAATGTCAGCATGAAGAGATGGCTAAACTCTAATACCACTGTGGCGGTTGACAGAAATGGACGGTAGGGCCTAATGGGGAGTTTCCCTCAGTCTTGACATTTTAATGTTCCTCTCCACTCTCTGTATGCACAGCTGTAAATCTACAGATGATCTGTCAGTACCCACAGGCAGGAGTGGAACTGGGGCAGTCGCCGAGCAGGATGTGCTGACGTTGCTCTAAATTGGTCCATTACCAGGCCGACTCCGTCTCTGGCTGCTCAAATATTGCAAAGAGATTTTCACAAAGGAGAGCCGTTGAAAGGCACGGAGGCATACCACGGATTAAAGGAGCCAAGTGCAAGTTCTTCAGGGAAAAAGTTTGATGATTTAGAGGGAGCGAAGTAGTATCTCATTTTTATCAGCTCTTCCTCCGGATGCTCTCCCGGTGCACGTTAGCCGTATCCCCCTCAACGACGGGGACTGTCAACGGGCCACACTCGTCCCCCGGGCCACGGTCAGATGTGAAAGCAGCGCTGGCCCTCAGTGTCTTCCGTACCCCGACTTCTGATTCAGTCACGTGTTCCTCGTACTTTGAAACGATGGTGGAGGATGGCTGAAGGCAGGAGATACTCCAGAGCCTGATTCTGGAAAAGGTCCGTCCTTAGAGCTGAGCTTGAAGCTCATGCGTAGCTTTAGTGTTTGCAAGAAAGTGAAAAACCAGTATTTAAGTGTAAATAAGTCCTCTGAGCTTAGGGTATGTTTGGTGAAGGGAGAAAAGCAATCCAAGAGACTGGACAGCCGTAGAGCAAAAATGAGCCAGGTCGTAGGATCGTTTTTAACGTGTCGCCCTCCCTGGAGACTTGAGCGAGACTCCTTGGTAGGCCAGGCCGTGTTCCAGGCTGGAGTAACATTTCGTGTCAAATATAAATTTGATTCCAAGAGTGCGTCAACGGGAAACGGTGCCCGTTTCCTTGTTTCATTTAGTGTTTCCCTTCTCATTTTTTAAACACGTCGCACCTCTGCTGTTCTGTCCAGCGGGCCACCCGCTGGCTGGCGTGGCCAGGTGCTGGGCCACTGCTGGCGAGTGAGGAGTGCAGGCGTGTGGAGGCCGTGGGCCTCGCCGGCACGGGGACTGCATCGGAACCTCCGTCTTCCAGTTTGGGCTCAGTCAGAAAACTGGCTGCTTAGTTAGTGTCCCTGAACTTGCTTCCCGAGGATCACAGGTACCATTTGCTCCCGATCATTGTGAGGGTTGCAAGACAGCGGCAGTCAGGTGTTTAGCACTGTGCGTGGCAGGCGGTAACTCTCCGATGAAAGTTAACTGCTTTGTTACAGCTATTGCTGATGTGGTTTGTTGAGCTGAACTCTGGGAACTTCTCCCCCAATTTCTACTTTTTCACCTCAAGGTAGAAAACCTTTCCCTTGTTTCGTGAAGCAGAACACTGTATACCAACGCCTTAAAAATCAGCTTACCAGAATCCCTACGGAGCAAATAAGAATTCATAATACTTTTGTTGGGAGGGGGCAGGCACACGCCTACGGGTCACCCTACTGTGTTTCTCTTTCCTTTGCTCTCTCGGAAATGGGGTCCTGTCTACAAAACACCCACTTCTTTCTCAGTGATTAGTTTCTTCCCAGTTTGAACCGAGGTGGAAATCGTCTCCTAGGTTTGGAAACTTCAAGGGGCAGGGGTTAAGTCGGCATCCTGGTTCATGTTCCTAGGGAGATGCTCTAGTATCCCCGCCAGCATCCGAGACATTGACCCTCTGAAATATACACACTCCTTCATGTAGTAAATCTCAACTCTATTAAATATAAACAAATTTACAGCTGTTAACCACGAATTTGGTGATCCATTGTACCCCATTGTTTTTACCAACATCTTCCTGTATTTTCAGGGTGTGCTCTCATATACCCTGTGATGACATTGTAGTTTTGTTTGGTAAGTGGCTTCCTGTGGAATAGCCCAATGGCAGTTTTGAACTCAGCGAACTATCCTTCACATAGGCTCTTTTTAATGTTTCTTTATCCTAATCTACTTTTTTTCTTCAAAACGTAAATTCACAGGGCGCCTGGGTGGCTCAGTTGCTTCAGCATCTGACTTTGGCTCAGGTCATGATCTCAACGGTTCACGAGTTCAAGCCCTGCATCCCTGCATCGGGCTCTCTGCTGTCAGCACAGAGCCTGCTTTGGATCCTCTGTCCCCCCCTCCTTCTCTGCCCCTCCCCTGCTCACGCTCTCTCTCGCTCTTTCAAAAATAAACATCATTTTTGATATATACATTTAAAATAAACGCCTGGGGGGGCGCCTGGGTGGCTCAGTCGGTTAAGCATCTGACTTCGGCTCAGGTCATGATCTCACGGTTTGAGCCCCGCGTCGGGCTCTCTGCTGACAGCTTGGAGCCTGGAACCTGTTTCAGATTCTGTGTCTCCCTGTCTCTCTGCCCCTCCCCTGCTCACACTCTGTCTCTCTGTCTCTCAAAAATAAATGTAAAAAAAAAAAAAATTTAAAAAAAATAAATAAAAATAAAATAAACGCCTGGGTGTCTCAGTTGGTTGGGCTTTCAGTGTCAGCTCAGGTCATGATCTCACGGTTCATAGGTTCAAGTTCTGCATCGGGCTCTGTGCCAACATCTCAGAGCCTGGATCCTTTTTCAGATAAAGTCTCAGTCACTCTCTGCCCCTCCCCCGCTCATGCTCTGTCTTTTCCTCTCAAATATAAATAAATATCAAAAAAATTTTAAGTAAGCATTAAAAAATAATGATAAAAAATAAAATGTAACTTCACGTTTCAAAGTGGGACAGTCACAAAAGGAAAAAAAAGAGGTTTTACTTTTGCAGTTTGATTTAGTAGCTATATATTTTTTTAAGTTTTATTTATTTTGAGAGAGAGAGAGCGTGCAAGCATGTGCACATGCACACACATGAGCAGGGGAAGGACAAGGAGAGAGGGAGAAAGAGAATCCCAAGCAGGCTCCGCACTCTGTGTGGAGCCCAACGTGGGGCTTGATCTCACAACTCTCACAGCCTGAGCTGAAATCAAGAGTCGGACGCTTAACTGACTGAGCCACCCAGATGCCCCTAGTAGCTACATTTTTTTTTTTTTAAAGTGGCCAAAGAAGGAGAATCACATTTTTCACATGTGAGGTTTGCAATTTTGGAAACAATGTTTGTGCAACTCAGTACTGTTGGCACTTTTTAAAGTTTACTGTTTAGAGCTATAGAACTTCAGAGCTAGATAGGAGACTCATGTCATTTAGGAAAGATCACATACCTTTGTTTCAATTTGAATGTAAAGGAAAGGGCCTCCTTTTGCCCATTATCTTCAAACTTCATACACTGTGTTTTTCCTTTTTACAAAAATATTAAGAAGAGTGGGATTAAGAAAAGTAAATGGAAACCTGATCATTGTTATCTAATGTCCATCAGATTAATGCTCATAAATATTAACTTACTGAACTGTAATCTACACACAGTCTGTGTATGAAATGAAATGCTCCCTTCATATTAAGGAAATACTATAGAGTGGTTGGCTTCCAGGCCTGTCACGTACTTTTCATTTAATTCAAGATTTAACACCTTTTAAATATAGACAACTGTGCACTAAAGTTTGTCACAGAGTATCTAGTACTTCCCAAGTAATTTCTCAAAGAAAGTTTACCATTTGTTGTTTGATATCACACTAATAATGTGTTTACAGAAAGTGCGTAAGCTAGTACAGCCTGTGAACTTCCCTGTGATGACGAGAATGTTCTGTATTTTCTCTGTCCGGTACAGTAGCCACTAGCCACAGGTGGCTGTTGAGTACCTGAAATGAGGCTAGTGAGACTTTTTTTTTTTTTTTTAAATCTCTCACCTCTTTCCAGATGGCCTTAACACCATGGGTACCCCATATCTTTTGGCTCTGCTAGATGGTGGTCGAATATGGTGATCCACGCATGGTAACGCGGACACAGTTCACTTTGTTATTTTTGGAACAAATCTTTGCAGTGTATTGGCCAATTGTTGCTAAACACAGCATGCTATTTTAAGTAGCATGGACAGAGTGCCTTGGTTTAGAAGTATAAGTGATACTTCAGAAAGTTATTATTTAATTTTTTTCCCCAACGAAGCCCCTACCCATAGTTTATATGAAACATTTGCTGTTATTTGGGTTCATAAGTTGAAAGCTGTCACAAGTGATAAAATTGTTTTTGTTTTTGTTTTCCCTGAAAAAGATTTCTCACAATTTGACATTAAATGCAGCTTCATCGTTCCTGGAAGAAAACTTCAAAAATATTTTCTCAGATGCTTATGGCTAACAGCTATACTTGCTTATGGGTCTCCTAAGTTATACTTTTCATATTTCCAGGTGGGTCTATATACCTGTGTGGATCTTTTCTTTTTTTTTTTTTTTTTTTTTTAAGGTAATCTCTACACCCATCATGGGGCTCAGACTCCCAACCCCGAGTCACATGCTCTACTGAGTGAGCCAGCCAGGTGCCCATCTGTGGATCTCGTTTGGTCAGAAGGTGCTGGTGTCTGTTTAGCATTGAAGACAAGCAGAGAAACGTTAGTTGTTATAAGCTGTTATTCCGGGGCAAATTAGTCCTAAACTAAGATCGATATTGTTGTCCCCAATTTTTATAATGTATGGTTAGTGGCACAGGGTAAATGGAATAACAGAAATCCGCATTTTACTCTTAGTTGATAATTTTCCAAAAACAGTTGGCACCGGGTTGGGTTATTAGAGAGAGAGACAGACAGAGAGGGAGAGAGAGAGGAAGGGAGTGAAATAGAGACAGGAAATTGGGTCCTGGAAATGTAAGGACAAGGACAAGGAAATATGCTAATAATAGCCTTGGTTGCTGGGACTCAGCATCGCATTATATTCTGAGCTTCCTGGTGAGTGTGCAAAGGGAAACATGACAAGATGTGTAATTCTCATCATCAAAAAGAAGGAAGAAAAAAAATTTTTTTTTCCTCAGAAAGATGTTTTTTTCCGGGCATCAGATCCTAACATTTTTGTGTGGTATGTTTTATATGTGTAGGAAGTATTGACTGGCATCAGAGATAACTTTTCTTGGACACAGGTAGTTTTATAACAAATGTAGAAATAGTTTTCTCCCCGCATGTGATCGTTTCTTCCCTGCCCCTTGATACTCCTGTCTGAGAGTGGCAATCAGGGCTACATGGTGACAGCTGTCTTGTGAAGGTTACATTGATCTGACCTGGGCACTGCATCTCAGGCATCCTGCTTGGTCACTTAAGTGGACCCAAGTTGCCTGCTGTGGATGGGCTGTGTATCGTGGGCAGGTCCCCCTAGATTTGTGTTCTGTTAATTAGGTCGTGAGGAGGGTCTTGATGGAAGATAATTTGACAGATTCGTCAGATCATCAAGAGCCTGACTTACTGTGAATATATTAAATGCCACTAAATCATTTGCTTGAAAATGGTTTCTGTTATGTATTTTATGTTATGTGAATCTCAACAATTTTCAAAAAAAGAGGTGAAAGTTTTAGTTGTCTATCTTACTGGTGGAGAGTGGAGCCCTCTTCTTTGGAAACCAGATAAGAGGGTTGTAGGGTGAACATTCTGTTCTGAAAGTTGAATTCCTAACGTGCGTTGTCTCCCCGGGTGGGAATCTCTCACCTTGTCATGGCACTTGGGTCGTAAAAATGATTGTAGGTACATCCGGACTTCCCGAAGGAAGGGATTCAGCCCTTCCGAACCAGTTGATCAAAACTCCAGAGTGGCTGTGCGCGGTGGAGTTTTCTGGGATGATGGAAATGTCCTCTGCACTGCTCGTTACGGCAAGATGCATAAGCACTTGTGGTCAGGAAGGAAGACTGGTAATGTGGCTGGTGTGACCACGCAACTAAATCTTAAATTTTATTTAATTTCAATCAGTTTAACCTTAAATGGCCACATCTGGCTACTGACTGCTGTGTTAGTGCCGTTCTAGTCATATTTGATGGAGCGGTAGAACTCAAAGTTCTCTGTCCCTTACAAGAATTGTGAAAAATCAAAACAAAAATTCTGTTTTAGTCTTTTCAGTTAGAATAAATGCATTAAAATGCCCGCATGACCACCATTTTTTCACACCTCCCTTAGAGGAAGGCATTCGTTCTCATACCACAATTCGATTGGTGCCCCGCAGGTTTTATACCCCAGGCCAATGTACTATAATAAGGTTCGGGATGAAAGGCATTTTGGTACAAAGAAATGATTGTAAAAAGGAAAATGGAGAAGCAGGAGAGGCTGGTGGTTTTTAGAAGAGCGTGTGTGGCTTAGGAAATTGGAAAATGACCCCTCAGACGGTCCCTGTCCCTTAGAAACTCTCCGGAGTTCTCCAGGGTTGCTCTTATCCTGGTTTGAAGACCACTAGAATGTCAGAATGACTCCGGTATCTTCCACACACCGCTGTCACCAAATGTTATCTAATCAGAGACGCACAAGCTGCCGGCTTGGGCCTCACGGTCTGAGTTGCGACGCTCATTAGGGACTCTGACGTGCTTTGGGGGCTGCGTAGGCCTGCTTTCCAGTACAGTGTGGGGGTAGTTTGGGCCTGAAAGAACTCGAGAACAGGGTTACCACCCATCGTCCCTCTGTAGAAAGTCCCGTGTTGCCCTGGATTATTGGGTCGCATAGCCTGCTAGTATATCCACCGTGATGAGTTAGGTAACCGAACGAGTTGATTTGCTGCATAGACTTATTTAGTAGAGACTAAACAAGACTATTTAGTAGACTATTTAGAGGGAGGGGAGTGTGGTTGCTTGGGTGGGCCTCAGAGGATGGCTGGGCCTTAGTGGGCTCATTGGTTCTTTCCTTCCTTCCTTTGTCCGTCCATCAAATGTACGCAGTAAATGTGGAGAATGTGAAGATAAACAGTACCTTTCTCCTGCCTCCCATCTCGCTTGTAACTAGTACCGAGTGGTGAGCGTGGGTAGTAAATGTTGGTAAAGAGCAAGCAGTGGGTAGGGTTATGGCATGAAGATAAGCCATTTTGTTTGGGTTACAGAGCTTCACAGAGGCTCCTAACTTTGGAAATCTGGAATAGATGTACATTCAGAGTTGATTAGAATGTTTGGGATTGGCCCAGTCCGATGAGATGGTACTCGGGTTTAGAAAGACAGTGGAGGCCACCCAGAAGTGTACATTTCTTACAAATTTTAGTTTTCACCGTCACCTCTTTTTGCTGTCAACGTACATGGGAGCCCAGTTTCATAATCAGACTTTGTTTGGTGAGAATATAGTAGCAACAAAGGGCGTTGGTTTTCTTGAGGGTTACTTTATTTGGGACTGATCTCTGCCCTGTGGCCGACCTCCTCTTCTTGGTCAAGTTCTCCTTGATCCCTTGTATCTTTTGGACCTTGGTGACCAGACGGCTTAAACAAATGTCCTATGGGTCCCTAGTGGACTATACCTTTCCTGTTCATACCTCCTTTCTTCTTAATAGGTTTTATAAAATTGATTATTATGCAGCATTTCATTTACTTTATTTTTCTTGAGTGCACTTGGCTGTTAGTGTTTTCAAACCTTACTTAGGTACCTCTTTACTATTCTTTAGGATACATTACTTTGATGGTATTTCTCTCATCTATTTATTTTTATTAATTGAACTACACTGAATAAATATTTATTACTGCCTATTCTGTACGAAAGATTGTTCTAGGCATAGCAATGATTATAGCAGTGATCATGAAGCTAACATTCTAGGCTGAGAGGCAACCAGGCAACTAACCAAAGTGTGTGTGTGTGTGTGTGTGTGTGTGTGTTTAATACTAAGTGATATGAATTCTGAAGAAAAAAAAACTGCATGAGGGGATAGTGAACTATATAGAGAGTGATATTGTGGTAAGTTGGTTAAGGAATATGTCCTTGGGAGGTAACACTAAGCAGGAAACCTGAATAAAGTAAAGGGAGCAAGCAAGTTATGTAAACTTCTGGTGGAAGTAAGTGTATTTGTGCAAAGACCCTGAGGCAGGAGTATGCTTGGTATGTTTGAGGGGCAGGAGAGAGGCCAGCGTGTTTAGAGTATAGTGAGTGAAGGAGCGGTAGGGGCTTTGGTCAGGAGCAGTAACTGGGGGGGGGGGGGCGCGGTCAGATCAAGTAGGGTATTGCAAGCCATATGGTAAGGAGTTCGAATTTTACTATGAGTGAGACAGAAAGTTACTGAGGAGTTTTGAGTGTGATGTGATGTAATGTATTGTGTATTTTAGCAGACTAACTCTGCTCTTTTCTATGAGGACTAGATAGGGCAAATGTGCTACGCAGGGGGACAGTTGATCAGGCGAGATATAATGGTGGCTTCCGTTAGGGTTGTGGTAGTAGGAAGTGGGAACAGACTTCAAGGTAGTGTTGACAGGATTTGCTGATGGATTGGAACTGGGGTTTGAGACCATGAGAGACATCAGGGTTTTAGCTTGAGCAGTTGGGAGAATAAGGTCAGGGCAGAAAACTCACGTTTGATGCAGACATGTTAATTTAGAGGTGCCTACTGACTAGACTCAAGTAGAGGTTTCAGATAGGCAGCTACACACAGGAATTTAAAATTTAGGAGAGGAATTAGAGTTATCGTGGTACAATCTTCTGCCATAAGCCTGGACGAGGTTGTTCAGAGTGGATGGGTAGAAGAAAAATGTGAGGATACGGCCCTTGTCCGGTCCCTCACTTAATATCCTAGACCAGGAGATCCAGGAAACTACAAGGAGAAGAGGAGTCAGGAAGGCAGAAACGCCACCGGGGTGTGTGTCCTCGAACCAAGGGCGGTACGAGGGGGGAGTAAGGAGTTATGTCAGGTGCTCCTGTGAGGTCGAATGAGATGAAGACAGACTCTTACCTGTCTCAGTCTGTCTGTCTGTCTGTCTGTCTGTCTGTCTGTCTTTCTTTCTTTCTCTTTCTTTTTCTTTCTTTCTTTCGTTCTTGAAGGTTTTGTTTTTAAGTAATCTCTTATACCCAGCATAGGGCTCAAACCGACAACCCTGACATCAAGGGCCACATGACATGCTCCACGTGACCGAGCCCTTATCCCTCTCGGCCCTAAAGCCCAACTTTTCTCATATTCTCGTAGATTCCCCTACAATATAACAAATTAACCCTTGTTGAATCTTAGCAGAATTCTGCATTTGAGTAGCAGTTCACCAAGAGGTCGTTATAATAGCACTTGGTACCTACCGTGTACTAGGTGGGATTGGCTCTTGGGACAAAAGACGAATAAGAAAAACCCTTCTAAACTTCTCTGACTTGTAATCTTAGGAGGGAATGTATGTGCATTTCTAGTGCGATACTTGGCACCGTAAGTGTGAAGTTTGAACGAATAGCATGTAGAAGCTAATGATACAGTGGTCGTAGTGTGTCAGTGGCCAGCCCAGTATTAGAACCAAGACTCCTTGACTTGCAGTTTCTACCCTCATTCCTCCAGCAGACACCACCTTTAAGCACGTGAAAATAGCCATCTTAAGGCTTATGAAGATACTTAATGGGAGGATGTCCACTTGAAAAGCAAATTACTGCACTTCCAAGGTATCCCACATCGGTAGAAACCCTTCAGTCAACACGAGAAGTCAGATTCCCATGAAGGTCTTGGATAAGGAATCAATCATATCAGTTTTTGTGCACTGCTTTTCCCACTTACCACTTCCCTGTTGTCTGTTTCCACTGAAAGCAAAGGAGAGTGAACAGGTGGGGGGGGGGCGGTGCAGGGAGCAGGGGAGGAGGGGGGCTGTGGTGTTGCTTGAATTGGTAAGATAAGCGTTTCTTTTAAAGTCTTTTAAAAACATTTCTTTCATCTTCAAAATGGATGTCGGGGGCATCTGGGTGGCTCAGTCAGTTAAGCATCCGACTTCAGCTCAAGTCATGATCTCGTGGTTTGTGAGTTTGAGCCCCACATTGGGCTCTGTGCTGACAGCTCAGAGCCTGGAGCCTGCTTCTGATTCTCTATCTCCCTCTCTCTCTGCCCCTCCCCCCCCAAATAAAGGAACATAAACAATTTTTAAAAAATAAAATGGATGTAAGTTTTGCAGGCCACTCAAGTGTATCATGTTTGCTTAGCTGTTTGGTTATTTTAATCCCCCTGCTCCAAACAAATAGGCGCTTTTTTGGTTGCTTTGCATCCCCGTTGGTATACTCACCGTGTACTCTTGGGGAAAGTGCTTATGCCAGTGGTTTTGTAACATTTTAACCTCACAACCTCGTAGTCAGAAATTGTTTTAAAGTTAGGATGCATGTCCCGGTTGTGTGGAGTTTAGTAAAATCTTCAGAAGCCCTTGGCCAGCGCTGGTGGAGAGCATTGCCTGGGGATTCCTTCTCGAGGACGAGGGATGGCCCAGTTCTCTTTGGGTAACAGACCGAAAGATGTGGCTGGGCCATCAGGATAAGGAATGAGGGCCCCAGTGTCCCCTTCTTGTCCCTTATCTCCAGATGCCGTGGGAGGGGCCTGTCTCTGTGTCCCCCCTTTTAGTCAGTTCTTCACCAGACCTCTGGGTCCTCACCCGTCTTCTGTCTTCACAGACTCCCTGTGCAGGTTCTCCCGAAAAGTACCCCCTCCCCCGCCTTTTTGAAGTTTTATTTGTTTAAGTAATCTCTACACCCAACGTGGGCTCGAGTTCATAACCCCGATATCAAGAGTCACACGCTTTTCCGACTGAACCGGCCAGGCGCCCGTCAAAAAGTTCCTTCTTAGACCACAAATAAACAGAGACCTGTCTTCCTCTCGCTACAGCCCTTTCTTTCTTCTTCTCAGGCAGAGTGACCTGATTTCATTTCTTCCAGACCTTCTCACCCCTGGGCTTTTGGCCCAGAACATTCACCTGTAGGTGAGAGATCGCTTCCTCCGCAAAGCCTTGTCTCACCTCCCCAGGGCGGGCTCTGGGCCTCTCCTCCAAGCCCCCACAGCCGCTCATGGCCTCCCCGCGCTGCGACCCCTCATCTTGGAAGGCGACGTTGAACAGCATGGCCATGGAGTCCTGCTTCTGTCGCTTCGAAGTTGTGTGGCCTTGGTGAACTCTGGGCCTCAGTTTCTCACCTCTAAAACAGGACTCGTACTAGTGTCTATCTAACGGCACCGTTGGGAACATTAGGTGAGGTGATACGTGTGGTGTGCTTACAATTGTGGCTGGTACCTACTTTGTAAGTTACTCTGTTACTGCTTCAACTGCGACTGTATTTTTACTAAAATACTCTGTCACCTCCTGTGCGTTCTTTTCCTTTTTTTTAATGTTTATTTATTTTAGAGAGAGACAGAGTGCAAGCAGGGGAGGGGCAGAGAGAGAGGGAGACACAGAATCCGAAGCAGGCTTCAGGCTCCGAGCCGTCAGCACAGAGCCCGACGCGGGGCTTGAACTCACGAACCCCGAGATCGTGACCTGAGCTGAAGTCAGACGCTCAACCAACTGAGCCACCCAGGCGCCCCTCACCTCCTGTGTGTCTAAACTGGGTGAGGTCAGGGTTCCTTTCATACCCCTCAGGGCATGGCATATACATTCTCTAGGTGTTCATCCTGCGTGCAGTAGGCTACGGCAGGTGTGGGACGGAAGGGGTGTCAGGGGCGGGGCTGTGGGGAGAATGACATTCAGGAACCTCGTGTGGAGCTGCCTTCTGGGCCGAATCGTACCCGGTGTGTGGAAGCCAGCTGGGACCGAGGGGCTCGGGGTGAGAGTGCAGGGGTGAGGCCAGCAGAGGAACTGAGAGATGTCCCTGGGCAGTGCTGTCCAGGCGCACAGGATGTGAGCCACACGTGTTGTGTAAAATGTAGTCATGTTAAAAAAGCCAAAAAAAAAAAAAAAAAAAAGTGAAATTGATTTTAATGTATTTTATCTACTGTAATTGCAAAATATTTTTGGTCACGTGATATTTGGAGATCCTTTCAACAACGTATTTGATATAAAACTGTTAGTGAGATGCAGGCGGTTTACTTTCGTTGCTGTATCAACACCTCTAGCCCTTGTCAGTTGAGACCTGCCGCGTTCCAAGTGCTTGGGAGCCACGTGGCACATCGGGCAGCACGAGCCTTGGGAAAGGACAGTTGGGAGATAATGGGTCTGGAAATGAGACAGCGGCAGTGTGCACGGAGGGGTTGAGGACGGACAACGGGACCACCACGTCTCCTTCTTGGGCACTAGGTGAGTGGTGGCCTCAGCAGTTAGGTGGAAGAATTCAGGAAGAAGAACACAAACTTTTTTGTTTGTTTGTAGGAATAGAGGGGCAGGAAGCGAACATGGTGAGTTGGGTCTTGGAGTTGGAGGTTTAGTTAGGACCTTGGGCTTCCTCTGGAGCTGTGTGGTCTTGGGGTGTGGCGGGTCGAACTGAAGCTCTGCGTACCCAGCAGCGACCCCCTGGGCCGTCGATTCCCCCCTGGGCCACCCACCCACTCAGGCATCCTCTCTGGGCTTCAGGGGAAGAGATAATCATCCCCCCTCCCCCCCCCCCCGCCAGGAGATGGGTTGTGGTCAGAACATAAACTGTTTATTTTAAAATTTACATACACTGAAGTCATAAGCCATTTCTGATAAAAATGCATGATCAATGTAATTTCAGCAATCACTAGAAAGTGTACCTCTTTCATTTTTAGAGGTCAGATTCTGAGAACTTTCTCTAGGTCTCTTTCCAAGGAGTGCCTTTGTTGGGCACTGTCTCTGGAAATGTGACGAGTGATCTGTCTCAGTCAGTTCACAGCACAGAGGCAGCATTTGTTGCCTGTTGAGTCATATTTAGATATTCAGAGATGAGGTGATGACTCCGTCTGTCCATCCATCCATCCATCCATCCATCCATCCATCCATCAGGAACATTGTGTGTTTCAAGGTGCCAGTCACTGTGTGGGTGAGGTTGTGGAAGTGTAAAAATGAGCGGTTCTCCCCTTTAAGAAGCCTCAGTTATACAATGATGTAACTGTGATGAAAAAAGAGAAACGTAGACTTGCGTGGGAGTAGGTAATTAATTATTTGCAGGGCCAGGAGGAGTAGCCATGGTTGAATCGGGGGAAAAAGAGTGACGGGGAAATTAGTGCAGACCCAACGCAGGTCCTCTTGAAGGATAGCAAACGTTTCAGTCTTGCCTTGGCCCAGCCAACCCAATGTGCCTTTATTTATGCATGCATTTGTTGGGTCCACAGTAGCTGAAGGCATTCTTCTGGGTACCTCAGAGGTACAAGGTACGAAGGTGAAGGGCACACCTGTGAGCAGGACAGAGGTAGAATGTGATGTCTGTGTTACATCTGAGTGAGGTCTGGGGATATTCAATCGATAAATACTAAGCCTGTGATATATTTCAGTCTCTGCTTTGGGTTAGGAACACACACGCATATGTGTGTGTGACACACGCTGGATTCCAAGAAACGAGCGTAGCACGTTGCTTTCCTTCAGGGCCTCATGGTGCAGAGGGCTAGAAGGAGCTAATAATAAGTAGTCAAGCTATGTGGTAAATGGTACTCTTAAATGGAAGAGCGTTTGGCTCCACTAGGAGAGATCAGGCAAGAGGTTATGTCTCGTTGTAGCTCAAAGGTTGAGTGGGATTTAGATGCGAACACAGAGGTTGGAGCGAGCATCCCAGGCAGGAGTGCCATCTCTGCTGGCACTGAGCTGGGAAAGGTCAGAGTGCGTTACGTGGCTGCGTTGGTCAGCCTGTGGTAGAGGCAGGACCCGGACAAGGGGGGCGCAGGGAAGACCCCGACCAGCCACACTGAGAGCCTCAGTTTTAAACGTAGCGGATGGGGATCATTGACAAATCGTACACAGGAAAGCAGCGCGGGTGGCTTGTGTTTTGGAGCGATCACTCCGCTGCGAGACACGGAGAACACTGAAGAAGGCAAGCCCAGCTGGGGGAAGGCTTGGAAGGAAGGCGTTTGGGGCGGGCCTGGACTGGAGAAGTGTGGATGGGGGCCAGCGAGGGTGAGGAAGAAGCACGGTTGGGCGACTGGGAATCGTACCGACGGCGAGCAAGACAGGAAAGCAAGTTTTTAGTGGAGGAAAGTGATTCTGATTTTTGGCCTGCTGAGGTCAAGGTGCTGGAGGAAATATCCAGGCTCAGGTGGAAACATGCATGTGGCTCTGCTGTGAGCGGGGGAGGGGTGGTCAAAGACGAGGTAGAAGAGAGAATGATGTTGTGGTAGGAAACATCCACCTTTGATTTTTGAACATTTTTAAATCTACAGAAAAGTTGAAGGGATAATGCAGTGAGCGCCTACCTGTTTGTCCTTCACCCAAATTCAGCAAGTATTAGCACCGTGTCATATTTCCTTTAATCTGTTACTGCCTAAACCTTCTTGAAGGAAGCCAAGGGAGATAGCCATGGAGATATTTGGGTAAAGAGTTCTGAGGGCAGAGGCAGCTTATGCAAAGGCCCTGAGGTAGAAGGGCCTTCAACCCCTGTCGTTTGTCTGTAAATAAGGAATCTTTGTGGTTGGGGCGGAAGAGCACAAAGGAGGATTGTCGGAGATGAATTAGCAAAGTGGATGAATAAGGCCACGTCATATAAGGCCTTATAGGCCATGGTGAG
Source organism: Herpailurus yagouaroundi (assembly GCF_014898765.1). Lineage (NCBI taxonomy): Eukaryota > Metazoa > Chordata > Mammalia > Carnivora > Felidae > Herpailurus > Herpailurus yagouaroundi. The sequence continues at coordinate 22,656,884 of NW_024412406.1, read as the reverse complement.
GACTCCAGATTTTACTGAGAATGAAATGAGCAAATATTGGAGGGTATTGTTGTCATTGTTGTTGTTTTTATTTATTTTGAGAGAGAAAGAGAGAGAGTGCACCTACAAGTGGGGGAGGGGCAGAGAGAGGGGGAGAGAATCCCCAGCGGGTTCCCAGCTGTCATTGCAGAGCCCAACACAGGGCTTGGTCTCATGACTGTGAGATCATGACCTGAGCTGAAATCAAGAGTCAGATGCTTAACACTGAGCCACCCAGGTGTCCCCGGAGGTTTTGAGTAGACACACGAGGTGGTTTGATTTACATTTCTCAAGGACCACTCAAGACTGTGCGGCCAGTGCCCTGTGCCCCAAGACTGGGGCAGAGGGCAGAGCAAGAAGTCGGGTCAGTTACAGAGGCCGTCTCAGGAGTCCGGGCAAGGCCTCGCAATCCCTGGATGGGGAGGGTAGCCGGAGAGGTGGTTGAAGGGTGTTTTCTGTGCGTGCGGAAGGTACAGCCAACAGGACTTAACAGACTGGCTTGAAGGAGTCTGAGTGAAGAGTCAGGGGTGACTCCGTGTTTTTGGCTGCTTCCGCTGCTAGAGTGACACTGTCTGGAGTTGGAGTTTGGTGGAGACAATTCAGAATTTGTCGTAGAACGAGTTAAACCGCAGACGCCTGTTGGGACATCCGAGTGGATCTGCCGAGCCGACGGTTGGAGAAGTATGGGGTTCAAGGGAGTGGTCTGGGCACAAGAGACAGCTGTGGGGATCCTTTGTCTGTAGGCAGTGTTTAGAGCGATGGTACCGGAAGAGAGAGGAGGCCCGGACAGAGCTGAGATCCAAAGCTGAAGGCTTGGAGCATCTCAGAGGCCGTAGGTGGAGAAGTTGATGGGAAACGAGTAAAGAAAGAGCCCGCGAGGCGGGAGGGGAGACGGCTGTCCTGCGGCTGGAGGTCACGCGAAGAAGCTTGCAGTGGGCAGCGGGGTCAGCTGCCGCTGTGAGGTCAGGAGCCACGGCAGGCAGAGGAGCCGCCGGAGGTCACCTTGAGGAGAGTGTCGCCGTGCTTAGGTAGAGCGAAGTCAGGAGTGAACGAAAGGAGGAGGAAGACAGCAAATGTTGTCACTCTTGCGAGGACTCTGCTCCACGGGGGGAGCAGACACGGTGGCAGGAGCTGGAGGAAGCGTGGGGTCGAGAAAGGCTCGATGAATACTTGAAAACCGAATGAGGTGGGGGGAAGGATGCTGTGGGTGGAGAGAACTGTGTAAAGGCGAGAGTCTAATCCAAAAGTAGGTTGGGAGATAAATTTGGAGGATACAGCCAAATCGTCCTGGGTGGCCGACTTCTTTTGGGGGCGGGGGCAGACTTGACTTGAAATCACTGAAGGGGGTTGCCACAGGGTGCCACGCGTGTCTGTGCCACTGCGGCCCGCGTCCTCGGCTGCGCCCTGAGGAATTTGGGTCCCCGACCAGTCCCTGTCCTTCCTTCCCTGAATTCAACCCTGCCCCCCGCTAAGAGTGCCGGCGCACCTCCGTCCGGGTGAGAGAGCGTCGCTCCTGTGCGCGATTTCACGTGGTCTTGGGGCTCGTGCTGAATGACTTCTGGCTTTTCTTCGTTCTGCCCTACCTTTGTTCCTCCCTCTTCCCTGTCACCTCTCCACGGTTTGTTTGGTGTGGGTCTGTGGCCTCAGGGGTGTACGTACAGGAATGCATTTTGTGTGCCTAAGCATTATTATTTGTGCCCAGTGAGCCGTTCGACAAACATTATTTTATGACATGTTACATCGAGCAGAGGCTAAGCTTTCTGTGGGAAAACCTGGTAGATGTTCTGTATCTAGGAAATGAGATTATGTAGGATTGGAATACTGCTCTGAAAGTTTCCCTTTTTTTATGGGAAAAGGAGGTTGTTCATTAACATTTTGTTACAGTAATTCTGGTATATCTTATTTAATTTTGTGCTTTCTAGTGTCGGTTTTCAAATCAGTTTCATTTTTTGTGTTTATCTCCAAAACTTTCTTAACATTTCCTTCTGAAATTGTCCCCACTTCCCCACTCCGCCTTTACAAACACTCCCTTCCCTTTAGACGGCTGGGGCAGTTACCATCCGAGCAGGACTCAAGTCCGACTTTAACAGCAGAGACCCGAGTCGTGGAGGTGGAAAGGATGTTACAGATCTGCTCATCTAGCTTCTTCATTTTTCTGATCTTGAGATGATTGGCTTCCCACTGGATTGTCGAAGCCCCACAGAGTGAATGGTCAAAACCCAGCCCTAATAGCGAGTTTTCTGGTCCATCCTGCTGCTGTTCCTTCTGACAACGTGTCTCCGAAGAGGGGCCAGCACGTGAAAGGAATACACGCAAGTCGGCGTCTGGCGTCCTTCACCCAGTGCTGGTGTGCTCAGCGGGGGCTGCGGGCCCACGTACCCCTGAGGACCTCGGCCACCTGGGCCCGGGCCACTCTGGCTGCCCTGCCGTCCCGTTAGCTTGGTCGTTCGTGGTCGGAGGTGAATCCATTCTGCCCGATGTTTCCTGTTTGCCAGCCGTCTCTGGAGATGGTGACGGTAACAGACACAAAAACTCGTGAGATTGTCCCCAAGATAGTTTCCGATTCCATTTCTGAATCTGCTGTGATAGAAGCTGAAGACAACATGTTTAGGTTCTTGAATTGGAGAAGTGGTTAGTGTTGGACTAGACGTTGGATGATTATTACGTTTTGCAACTACAGGGTTTGTTATCCTCCTACTTTGGGGAGGAATGTTAAATCACCGTGAAAAATCGCCACTCTCTTGTTTGCTCCTGTTCTTTGTTGCTGAAACACACCCTCTTATTGTGACCAGTTAATTATTTGTTCCCTCTAAATGGTACTTTAAAAAAGAGAATATCAAAATGTAAATGCTTACATTTTAGGCACAAATGATGATTTTGTCAGAAGCCACCTCAAGTTCTGCATTTTCAAAAGGGATTGTTTTTTAATGTAAATAAGTTACAATAGAAACAAATGATGTAAACACAAGTTATTACATGATAGCATCTTTGTAGCATTTTCACATCGTTCAAATACTTTCAAATAGATACAAGTATCTAAGAACTATAAATAAAGAATGTTGCTGAATGGATGTTGACAAGGAGGCCCAGGGTAAATCACACAGCAGTTTAAAACTGAAACAGCTTAGTTCAGAGGGTACTGCTGTTTTATAACCATATTTAAAAATCTGTTCCTCTTTTACTCCCTCAAACTGAGTTCAGGGATATAATGGATCCCATTATAGGTAAAAGGTCTGTGACTCAGCCATCGAGCTACTCAAACTCTTGGCTGTTTTAATTGCCACCATTAAAGCTTTAGTACTTTTATCTCATAAAAATAGATATCATTGATGTAAAATGTGTGCCTGCTGAAGATACATTTGTACCTCTGCCCTGATGGTTAGCTAATCATCCATTTGTGTTTGAAGTTAGTTAGGTTTTTATGCAGACGGGAACTTGACATAGATCACTGATTTGTTCAGATTTAGTCATTTAATTAAGAAAAAAAAATCCATGTAGTAATAAGGATAATATCTGGATAGAGTATTTTCCCCAAAGAAAAATATTCTGTTTTGGTTTGCATTTTAGCCACATTTAATTGATGGACGGATGGTGGGCTTTTTACCAAGCTTAGTCTTGAACCCAAGAGAATAATAATGTTTCTCTAATTCAAACGCTGTGACTTCAGTTCAAGGGAAATCTAGGAGTCACTCTTTTGTGACATGTCTGTGTAAATTTAACTATGGTAATCGGCAGCGTTTCCCTGCCCATCTTCCGCAAAGGGGAAAATATCAAGGTGTGAAGGAAACTCCAAGAACACAGCAGGAGCTAAATGTTAAACTGTGAAAAGCTACTTTGTTCCGGGCTTTTCCGTCCAGTATGCTACCAAATCACAGTCATTCATTATTCATACCGCTGTGCACAAATCAGGTAAAATGTGCTCGTCAAAAATGAACACAGCTCAAGAAAGTTTAAGTTCCTAATCACCGTGTACACATTTATTTCTCTGTAGTGTAAACAGAACAGCAAAAGTTGGTGGGGCAGTTCATTGACTTATTTTCTGTTCTGCACTTGTAATTGTGGAATTATATCCAGATAAGGGGAAAAAAAAAATCTGACTTTATAAAAGAGACTCAAATCTGAAACGGTCCTAAAACTAAAACCTACCCACACGAAGCATTTGTGAGCTAATATACATAAGCAGGCTTTTATTCTTGCCCAGCTGTGCAGATTCAATTATAATAATTTTCTCAGTTGCATAACATTGCTGTTTGTTTATTACTGCGTTATTAGTCAGTGAATGAACCTCCCTCTTTTTGACCCCTCAGCAGTGTTTATAAAATACTTAATTGCTTTGGTATCTTCTGTTTCATGTGTGATTCCAGCTGGAAGGAGTCATGGGGACACCATCCCCTTTAAGTGTTAAACAGACTGTTTCTAATGTGCAGTGAAGTTTCTTTTAAAATAAACATCAGGAGCCTTTAATATTGTTTATAGAGCAGTTTCGTATATTTTTTACTTGAAAACGGAGCGATTTTCTTACAAAAATCCTCTCCCTGTGATGATTTCGGTGGCAGTTAACTATGAAATAGTGTCAGGCCCCAGCCTGCCTATAGCAGCCACGTCCCGTATTTCGTCAGAGTGGGTCCTACCCTCTCCAGCTGTTACCTGACCCCCGGCTTTCCCTGCCCTTACGTCTTCCTCCCTTCTGGAGATGTTTAGCAGCAGGGGTTAGGCAGCAGGCCTGGTGGCCGAGAGCCGGGTTGTCCAGAGAAGTTGTCTGGGTTGAACCCCGACTCTTCTTATAGCCAACTTTTTATGACCTTTGGCAAACTGATTAATCTCCTCGTGTGCCTTAGTTTTCCCATTTGTAAGATGGGGGCGATTTCCTAAGGTTGTTGTGAGCCTGGAATGGTGCTTGGCACAAAGATGCTCAGTGTTACCATCAGCAGCATCAACATCCCAAAGGTATAAAGAAATACTTGTGTGCTGTCTTTCATGTGGGAGGATAAATGTCTAGCATGAGAAAAGGGGTTGTTAGTTGTTTACTGCCGTGTAACAAATTACCACACATTTCTGGGGTAAAACAATACCCCTTCCTTGTCTCCCAGTTTCTGTGAGTTGGGGTTTGAGCACAGCCTAGCCGAGTCCTGTACTCTGTGCCTCACAAGGCTACGGTCAGGTGCAAGGACTGCGTTCTCATCTGGAGGCTTAACTGGGGAAGAATCGGTGTCCAAGTCCCTGCTGGCTGTTGACAGAGTTCATTTCCCGTGGCTGTATGACGGGGGGCTTCAGTTCTTGCTGGCCGTCACCCAGGGCTCCCCTCCACTCCTAGAGGCTGCCTGCCGTTTCTGACCATGGTGAGTTCCCCACTGGGGTCACCTCACTCTGGTCACTTGCTTCTTCGGCGCCAACCACAGACAATCCCTGACCCTCAGGGAGAGCCCACACCCTCTTTACAAACCTCCCCTAATTAAGCCAGGCTTACCCAGGAAAACCTGCCCTTTGAGTAGCTGAAAACCAACTGATTTGGAACCTTAATCACACCTAAGAAGTCCTGTTACCTTTGCCGTGTTCTGTTGCCTAGAACTAGACACAGGTCCCCCTACAGTCGGGAGGTGAAGATCATAGGGCCATCTTAGAATGCTGCCTCCTATAAGAAGTGAATGAGTTTTTATAGGGCTGAAGTAGTTCATCATTAAGCATTTATTGCCAACTAAATTTGCTAGACTCACAGTCGCTGAGTTCTAGAGAACTTGCCTGCCTAAAGTGTGTAAATTAGCTTTATCACCGAGCTCCTTACAAATTGATTTTTTTTCCTTTAAATTGTTCTCCCCTTTCCACACAGATCCTTGGGATTGTTCAGTGTTAGATAAAGACACACCTTCCTTTCAGTCTGTCGAAGTTTGACTTTTTAAATTCGCAGGAATAGCATAGTAGGTTGCATTTATTGTTAACATTTATAGAGTAGTAGAGACCTCAGTGCAAACTTGGTGTGAACTGCTTTTCCGGAGCCAAAGTGCATATGTTTCACCTTTCCAGTCTAAGGATCAAACTTGCTATTGGGTATAGCAGCGGTAGCAAAATACAATGTGAAGTGCACGGTGAAAAATTACCAAAGTGAACTTAACTGTTTTTATTTATTTTTTTACAAATGTTTATTTTGAGAGACAGAATGCATGCGTGCATGTGAGCAGGAGTTGGGGGGGAGTGGTGGGCAGAGAGAGAGAGAATCCCAAGCAGGCTCCTCACTTCAGGGCTGGGCATCTGTTGCCAAACGCAAGCCTCTAGGCGCCCTTTTTCTGAGTGTAGTGTGGACCCATGGACCCAAGAGCCAACTTGAAATAAGCAAAACCAGTGCCTGCGAACTGGGAGTCTGTTCTGTCGATTCCCATTCGTTGACGTTTGTTGAGTTGAGCCTCCTAAGGGAAAACGGTACGCAAGGTGGTGAAGAAAAGAAAGAAAAAAAGAGGGAAGGGAGAGGCAAGAAAATGGACTTTGCTGAGGCCCCTGACCATATTCGCTATCTTTTCTACTTCTAGGAAGTAGTGTCTCGTAAAAGATACTACTTGATGATTTGCCACTGTAAGGAGCTGAGAAAGAAATTCAGAACAAGAGGCTGAAAGTGTTTGAGACTCCTTAAGGGCTTCACATTGTAGTTTGCTTTTTAAAGTCAGGTGCACCACGATGCCCACGTTGCAGACCCTGCTTTTCCCCCGGGGGGTTTGCTCTTGGGGGAGAATGGATGTAGTCTTCACAGGGGGGCAGGCCTGCTTCCCAGAGGGGGCTGCCCTCCTGCTTGTGGCCCAGGAGACCTATGAGGTTACTCACCAGGACTGCGCTGGGCTTCGAGTTGTTAAATTTGTGGTTGTTTCTGTTTCTCCGCTGCCCCGAGCAGCGATGGGTTCTGTCGGCCCCTCTTCGTTTTTCCTTTCTAGGAGAAGCACTTCAGGGGGTAGGAGGCCCTGACGATCAGGAATGCTGTCTGATTACCTGTATATGCTTTTGGGAAAGCTAACACATGTAAAAACATAATTCAAGTCTTGTATAAACAGTTAAGCTAATTTTTCCAGGCATTTATGAAGCAGTGGAGGTACATCAAAAGTATGTTCCATTTACATCAGTTCAACTCTGTGCCCTAGGGGTGTGTGTGTGTGTGTGTGTGTGTGTGTGTAAACGTGTTGTTTCAAATACGTTGCCCTTAGATGTGAGCCTGCTACTTTTTCTGGTGCTTTTCCTAAGAAGTAGGATGCTCTGTTACCAAGTGGGGTAAAGAAGTATGTTATATCCTTTTTATTTTATTTTATTTTATTGAATTTTATTTTTTAAATTGATCTATTTTTTAAAGTTTATTTATTTTGAGAGAGAACACAAGCAGGAGAGAGGCAGAGGGAGAGAGGGAGAGAGAGAGAGAGGGAGGGAGGGAGAGAGAATCTCAGGCAGGCTCCATGCTGTCAGCACAGAGCCCGATGTGGGGCTCGAACTCACGAACTGTGAGATCATGACCTGAGCCGAAACCAAGAGTTGGTCGCTTAACCAACTGAACCACCCAAGTGCCCCATATGTAGATTGAATTTTTAAAAATCATGTAAGGGGCGCCTGGGTGGCGCAGTCTGTTAAGCGTCCGACTTCAACCAGGTCACGATCTCGCGGTCCGTGAGTTCGAGCCCCGCGTCGGGCTCTGGGCTGATGGCTCAGAGCCTGGAACCTGTTTCCGATTCTGTGTCTCCCTCTCTCTCTGCCCCTCCCCCGTTCATGCTCTGTCTCTCTCTGTCCCAAAAATAAATAAACTTTAAAAAAAAAAATAAAAAAAAATAAATAAAAATCATGTAAGATGGGTTTTTTTTAAGTGGTTTTGGGAGAGTTTTCAGGGCAAGGCAGACAGTGGGCGTATTTTCTTCTGGTTCTGAAAGACTCCGTTCACTCCCTGGGACAAAGCAGATTGATTGAATTGAGTTCAACTTCTGTCAGACAGGGTGATTCTGATATTCAAATGGGATAATGTTTGTTAGCAGGCAATGTAAATGTCAGTTCTTATCCACATTCTTCTCTTTGGGAGAAAACGTAGTGATTCTCCACAGCTTTAGTTTGGAATTAAACTAGAGTTCTCCCCTAATCCTTTGAAGGCAAAAGTCCCAAACTGATATTCAGCTAAAAGCCATTTTAACCTGTAGATTACAGTCGGGGTCTTAAAACTAAGGCCTTTATGGTTTTGGAGGAATACAGCCAGCGGCTTCCTGGGCTTGGAGAACCTCTCGTCACCCTTGACTCTGGGCAAGCCTGATCCTGTTCACGCTGGCTGGTAGCCACATCGGGGTTAGAATTTAAGGTTTACCCTTTTCTAGCGGTGTAACTTTGGGAAAGTTCATCCTAAAGCCTCACTTTCCTTATCTGTAAAAGAGCAACAATGCCACCCACCTTGGCGACCTCACGTGGTTACATACAGGCACGGACGGAGAAGAGGGTTGCAAAGTGCGCATGTAGCTGTACGTGGTACGTGGTTTAAAAACCTTCAGCACGGTGTCCTGGGATGCCTTCAGGACTTCCCATCAGTCTGGCTGTTGTCTCTCCCCTAAACCCAAGGCCGTTCCCTGGCCCTCTTCCCTGTCATCCTGAGTGGGGCAGGCGGGAGGCAGCCTCGCAGGTACCCGGCATGGGTCCGGCCCGCAGCCCTGCACCTTCCTGCCCGCAGCTCCCCGCGCGGCGTGGCGGCCTGCTCAGGGTGGAGGCTGGGAAGGGCAGCGACGGGGTGGCAGAGAGTGAGGGGTGGTGGCCAGATGCCCTGTTCTCCGCTGGGAGGGAGTCTGTGCGCTGAGGGTTTCTCAGACGCTTGGAAAGGGGTTTAGCATTGGTGGAGTTTGACTGCAATGTTCTTCTCGTTAGAGTGATTGTAGAAACACCACAATACAGTGCTTTCCATATTAAAAGTGCTGTTTGACAGTTCTTATGGTATATGTTTTACTCCTAAATACATAGAAGATGTGCAGTATTCAATATCCGATGTAAATTGTTTACTATTAAATGTAACACGATTGCTTGGTTCATTATTTTCATTATTTTGGATTCTACTTAAATTCAAAATGTGTTTATAATTTAGATGCCATTAAAGTGGCCGATGTTAATTTGTAGCCATTTAGGATTTTGTCTGTATGGCACATCTATTCTACGGACAGAGTAAAGACATAAGCAGAAAACCAAAGGTTTGAAAATGTCTTCAGATGACTTTTAAATGAGATATTTTGGCAGTAATTAAAACAATTTTTCAGTTCTAAAATTTAATGGTTCTGAGGTACTTGTAAAGATAATTTCTTGCATTATGATATTTCAACATTCCGTAAATTTAGCTTGGTAATTATCTTGACTGTAATATAACAAAAATTATACAAGTCAGCCTTACATGACTATGCCAATATTCCTATTTTATTCCTACCAGTGACTTAAATTGAGCATAAAAAAACCCTGCCAACTCAGTGAGCTGTTTGAGCACATTTTATATAGAATTAGATTTGTTGATAGTCACATGCTATGTTGTAAAACATTTGATAACCACTGCTTTGAGACGTACAGACGGACGCATGCACACACGTACTTTCCCCCACCCCAGAGAAGCAGATGAATTTGCCCTGCTTTAGCTAAGTCAGTATAATCCGAAGTATATTTTGAAGAATACTTTTATTCGAGTTGTTCTCAGAAAAAAAGGGATGCAATCAATGATTAAATACCTTTAGGACACACTGTGCATTATCCCCCACTCAGAATGTAGGAAGGGCTTGGAGAGTTTTGTAGTAAAGAAAACTTACCTATTTGGTTAGCCCAGGATTCTCTAAACGTACGTGATCTGAGTCATCTTTTCATGTAACACCTTTTAATACCTACAATTTAAGAAGATGTGCTTGGATACATTTTGCTTTCTCAACTCATATCACTGACAAGCTTGATAATTATGCATTTGTGTGTTTTTGTTCATAAATGTACTCATTCAGTATGTTACTGTTCGTGGAAATTTCAAATGGGCTGAATAAAACTACTGCCATATAAAAGGCTTGAACTCGAAGCCCTGACTCTCATACTAAGTTTAGCTAAGCAGAAAATAGTCCAACCCTTGATCGTCTTAAGAATATTTTGACACTTATTTCATATCAAATAGTCCAAGCTGAAAAGTGTATCAGTTGACCGTTGAAACTAATTACCTGCGCATCTTGGATCTGCTCCTCCCTAAACAGGGCTTCAAAAGCTTGCTTGTCATACACTTTTATGCTTTCAGTCACCCGATCTCAGGCATGACTCATTGTTCAGGCTGGGTCCACTGAGGAAGTGACCTCTGGCTGGAACCTGGGTGACTTTTTTCAGGAAGCCTCCTTAGCATCAGCCTGGTACGGTGGCTGGCTTGTTGACTGTTCTGTCCCGAAATGTTTGTTGAATGAAGAACTGGGCACCAGATATCAAGTGCATCTTCTTGCTCTCAATGTCACTGACGAGAGAAGGGTGTTAAGAGTCTCGACAGGACTTACAGAGCCTTTGCTAAATGCATTTCTGAACGCTGTGTGCTCTGAGCTGAAGACTGAGCTTCAGTGACCGTCCTGGAATTCCTTTTTATTATTTTAAAAAAATTTTTTTTTCAACATTTATTTATTTTTGGGACAGAGAGAGACAGAGCATGAACGGGGGAGGGGCAGAGAGAGAGGGAGGGAGACACAGAATCGGAAACAGGCTCCAGGCTCTGAGCCATCAGCCCAGAGCCCGACGCGGGGCTCGATTTCACGGACCGCGAGATCGTGACCTGGCTGAAGTCGGACGCTTAACCGACTGCGCCACCCAGGCGCCCCTGGAATTCCTTTTTAAAAGAGTGTCAAGGGATCAAGAACCTAGGGAATACTGGGAAAATAAGAGTGAACAGCATCGGAATAAGATGTGTTTCCAAAGCCATGGCGGGGGGCGGGGGGTGGCGGGGGGGAAGGAAACAAACAGTACTTTACAATCTTAAGTGAGCACTTTCATGTTTGAATTTTTACAAATCATTGAAGTTGTAGTTAGTGCGCTTTAAGCTTGTGTTTGTTGTTCCTTTGGCCTCAACTGGCCTGCCACTTCTCCACCAGAATCTCCGTTTCTCTGCGAACACAGGTGCCTCCCTTTAGCTCAATGCGATGGGAGGGGATGTGTCTCCCAGAAGTGCCATGTTAGTCTTGCGCAGCTGGTAGTGGCTTTTCTTTATCATGAAGTAGTGTTTCGATTTTAGGCTTGTCTGTATCACTCAGTAAATAAAATGTTTGTCCGTAGGTGCCCTACATTGCAGCATGCTGTTAGTTTGCACAGATTATAGGTGTTGGAAACACTGCATGGTGTTAATATCACGGTGCTCACTCCTGTTACTATTGCCAACAGGTTGAGGCTTTAAGAATATAATTAAGGCGAAACATGAGTAAATATGATAGCTTCTAAGCCAGACAAAGCTGCTGAATATTGGATGAAAAGCATACTTGAGGTAGATGAAAAGTTTTTTCCCGATACACCGTTTCCTTTTCTTGTGAAAGCCCCTGAGCGGTTTGGGTCTTGTTTGCTTAAAGGTCAAAGAGGGATTGCCCCAACTCCCTTGGTCACGGCTCTCCTTCGGTCGCCTTTGCATCCTGCCTATTCTGTTTGACATAAGGTAACTTGTCTGTATGTTTGTCTCATGTATACATTTTGAACAAAGGAGTTAAGGATAAAAGTTTATGGTAATTTTACGGTAAATTTATGGTAATTTTTTGACACCCCCCCCCCCCCCGCTTACACACACACCTAGGATCATTTTTATTTACAGTTTAAATATTAGTCATTCTGTTTTAGTTGCAAAAGTCCATGGCACAGACCTTATATATCCCATAATATTCCAACAGGCATATAGAATTATGATAGAAAATGTGTCAAATGGAAAGTCCTATAGGCTGTATTTAAAAATGCCTTTGGTATCTAACATTCTCCACATTTGCTCTAATAAATGGGAGGTTTTAGCAATGCCCTATATGGTAATATCAGATGTTAATGGCATTGATTACCTGTCAGGCAGTGGGAATTGATGGGAAAATGTCCGCTGTAAAATTAAATAGCATTAGAGAAGACCGTACCATGCATGGGCGGGGGGGGCGGGGGGGCGGGCATGGCTGGGCCTGGGAGACTTTTGTCAGGGTATTACTGTGAGCTCCAGGTTTTTTCCCCCACATGATTAAGGCAGGCCATCTGTTCTTTGTTAAATGTTTACAAAAACAGCTTTTCTCTAAAAGATTTAAGGAGATGTGGGTCTGGTAAACACTATAATATTTCTGAGCACCTTTCCCACCCTATATCATATAGTACCAAAACATAATTCTGCTGCGTATCAAATAGGATTAATACCTTTTTTGTGTTTACTCTTTCTGTTTTTTTTCCTTCTTATGGAAGATTAAAATTTTTAAGGGATACTAATTTATGGCTTCATTTGTTACTGAAAAGGGCATCTGAAATCATTTGTATGCTAGAGTATGTAGATAAATTTTCAGTCTTTTTGTATTAGATGTCCTACGCATTTTCTAGTTCATAAATGTGTACCAGGTATTTGTCATTAGAAGCTGGCACTTTGTGACTGGGGTAAATGCCATGCAGATTAAAGCAAGGTACACATACCTGGGATGAATTCGCTATTCTAAGCTTTAAGCGTCGTTCACTGGTAGACTTTTCTCTTTGCTTCCCTTTCCAGGAAATACTTTTTCTTCCGTTTCCTGAAAAATAGTTTACCCCAACAAACTTTCACCCCAAAGCCCCTGGGGGGGGGGGGGAGAAAAAGATATGGCCTTTTCCTTTTTATTTACATTAGAAAATAATATGTGACAATGAAACTCAACTTCAGCAACTGCAGTGTAATCACACAGTTAAATCAGATCCTGTTAATTCTTGGGTAATGGTGCCTTGGACAGCGCCTTGGCTTATTGGGGGTGCGTGTGAGGGAGAAGCGTAGGGAGAAGCTAGCCGTTTTCGGCGCTGGGCTAGCCATGTTCTCCCTGTGTGGAGGCCTGCTCACAAAGACTCCCACCTGTGTGCCCTTCCTCAGACTTCTACCCTTCTTTCTCTTTGTGGACAGCCTTCCTCTCTTTCAGGATCATCCTCTCTCAGCTGTCCTAAGAAAGGGCAGTCAATCCCTATTTTAGGATTTTCTAATACCATTGGATTTTGAAAGCGACTTTGGAAATCATCTAACACAAACCCTTCATTTTGCAGATGAGGGAAACGAACCCTAGATGAGAGAAATGATTTCCCACTGATAATATAGCTCATGGCCGGGCCTGCACTAGAATTTGTGTCTCTTACCTCACAATTCTGGACTCTGTCTCTTATACTAGTGCAGATGGAGAATGGAATGTGGGTTCCTTTAGTAACCATCACAGGGCTTAGTGGGAAGAATATAACCACTTTGTTTTCAGGTAGTGATGTCTTAAAAATTTGGGGCGGCGGCGGGGAGGGTCACTGAAAACTTTGGAAATCAAATGAAACCTGAGAAGCCTTTCCCGGAAGGAGGCCCATATGTAAGATTTGAGGAGAAGCGCAGAGTCAGAAGAAAACTGGTTTAGAAAACCTAGATTCAAATCACAGCTCTATCTCCTGCCGTGTGGCCTTGGGTGATCACATAAGCTAGTCAAACTTTACTTACTTCCTTTCTGAAAGATGGGGGCAGGTTATCACATTTTTCTCTGAGAGTCAAGTGAAGTAACTCCCGAAAGCACCTAGCCCAGTACATGGCATGAAATAGAGGCTCAGTAAGTGGAGGTCGTACCGGAATCTAATTTATAGTACTTTGCTGATGGTAAGCCACGGCTTCTGGGTTGCTCCTGAGTCCTCTGCAGACCTTGACCGGGACTCTCCCACCCTCTCCCTTTTTTGGAGATGGTGTGACCAGGAGGGAGGGCCTGTAACTCCTCGGGCACGCTACCGCATCCTAGAGTGTCAGTGTCCACACATAGCTCCTCATTGGGGCCTCTGTGCGGATTGCGCGGTGTCAGCGGTGTGAAGTACTTAACACATGCCTGGCACATGGGAAGATTGTTCAGTGAACACTAGCAGCCATTATTACTGCCGTTGCTATTATGGTTACTGTTGAGTGTCTGGAGAAGCAGATGACAAAGGCAAAAAATTGGCATTTGCAGATACAACATTTTAAAGTAATTTTGTTGAAATGTAAAGGTTCGTTAGATGTCCTCATTTACAGTGGAGATGATGCTCTACCCCTGTCCTGGTTTGGAGCAGACTCTGATCTCGGCTGACCACTGAGCATCCCATCCTAATTGTTGGTGTTCTCTACTGTGTTTTAGCCCATCTCTGGGTATACGCCTAGTGAGTTTCCAAACTCCTCCCACAGGGTGTACCAGCTCGACTGTATGGGTTTTCTGTTCTTCAGTAAAATTTGAAACTGTAAAGCTTTAGTGACTTAAGAAAAACATCCTCTGCATTTCGTATTAGTCCAAGAAATGTAACAAATCCAAGGTCGTTAAGTTCGGATATGTGCTTTTAATTTGGTATTTTAATGTGATTTAAATCAGGAATGACCTATGTCATTTGTGTGTAAGATTTGTGTGTGATACCTTGATTTCAAACTTTCATGGGACCTGAATCTTTCCGTGCTTGGTACACTTGATCTTGTTAAGAGTGGCTTAATTGTGTATCTTTAATCCGAGTTCTCATTCCCGCATAGGGAAAAGAATTCCATCTACTTTCCTTCCTTAGCTTTTGCCGCTGTTTTGTCCTTCCCCGTGTCCTATGTACGTAGGGGCTGTTAAGAAAACGGACGGTGGCTTCGGCCAAATGAGAATTTTTTTTCTTCCCAAATTGAATTTTTTTACGGTATTCCTGAGTTACCCCTTTTTACTATTTATGTAAAAGCTTTCTTGGTTTTTGGATGAGAGAAAATGATAGATTTTACAACTGTATATTTGGGAAAATATTTGCTGCTTTGAGTATACAGTAAGTTTCAGAAGCATCAGCTACTGACTTTCGGTTCCTTTCTTCAATACGAAGAATGATAAACTAATTTCAGTTCCTATTTCTGTCTCTCAGCATTCTCCATCGGAGCCCTTTCTAGAGAAACCAGTGCCGGATATGACTCAGGTTAGTGGACCGAACGCTCAGCTAGTGAAGAGTGATGATTGCCTGCCATCAGTGGAACAGCAGCCACAGCAGAAGAAGAAGAAAAAGAAAAACAACCACATTGTCGCCGAGGATCCCAGTAAAAGTTTTGGTAAAGATGACTTCCCTGGTGGGGTTGATAACCAAGAACGAAATAGGAACTCACTAGATGGGTCCCAAGAAGAGAAGAAGAAAAAGAAAAGGCCGAAGGTAAAAAAAGATCCGAAGGAACCGAAAGAACCCAAGGAGAAAAAAGAGCCCAAGGAACCCAAGACCCCGAAAGCCCCTAAGATTCCCAAAGAGCCAAAGGAAAAGAAAGCAAAAACTGCCACGCCAAAACCCAAATCCAGCAAAAAGTCAAGGTAGGCTGTGGGCGGAAACCACCAGCACCAAAACACAGTACAGAAATGAGCACCACACAGTCCCGGCCCGGGAGAGGGGGTGGGGGGGGGAGGGGGGAGGGGGGAGGCGGAGGGGGGGGGGGGGGGGGGGGGCGGCACCTCGATTTTTGTCATTATTGTCGGGTTCCTTGCCCTGACACCCAAACTAAGAAGTTAACGGATTTATGCATTCTGAAATTTAGGACTCAATTACTACGAACCCTTTATTCGGATGGTACATTGTAGACTTCACTGGGTAAAAATTCTTGATCATTTTCAAATCACTTGCTCGTATTTTTGTAGAAATTTGTCATGTAACAAATAGAACCAAATTACCAGCATAGTTATTTGTAAGTATAGGCCAGCAACCTCATTTTCAAGGACAATGCAAAACAGGGAAAGAAGGATTATAGAAGCAAGACAGGTCACTATATTTCACTAAGCTTTTCAGCCCTGTTTCCCAGAAGTTGAAACAGGAGAATTAATTCTCTCCACTTGGCGGAGTAAGCCTTCCCGGGGCAGGGTTGAAATGCTAGTGGGCAACGTGGGAGAAATCAAATAGCAGTTATCCATTAGATATGCATGCAAGAGTAGCACGAGTTTTAGCTTCTAGGAAATACCCTCCTCCCTCCATCCTTCCCTCTGTACTTCCCCCGCCAACTCTGACCCCCCAGAAGGCATATTTACTCAGTAAGAAAAGCTGAGAGGAGAAGACATTGAAGACTAATTTTTTTCATTTGTACCGAACATTTCTTACAACTGTTCTGAACCAATTCCAAACATCTGAATCTATTTTTCAGAATATGGCTCATGTTAGAAAATATAGTTTCCAGATGGAAGTATGGTCAGACTCGGTTAATCTGAACCTGTTTGCAAACTCCGTTAGGAGACACACTGCACGTCGTCCCTCCGTGTGCATGCATGTACACGCACACGCGTGGACACATGCACGCTCCGTTCCGTGATGGACATGCTTGACGTGAACTTTTTGAGCTCGCTGGCCTGTCAGCCTTTGACTCGTAGACTTTCCTGTGTGAGTACGCGCGGATACAGAGAGAGGACTTGATTTCTGTGACCACAGAGGTGCTCCTGCAAAGCAAAAGAGCAAATTTGGATTTTCAACTTGTGCTAAGAATACCCAGACATCCCCAAATACGTTATTCTGTAGTGTGTTGGAAGTCTGTATCATAGTCCTTTAAAAATTTTTGTCATCGGTACTTTTTATGGTGCTGGAATAACTGAATTATATTCAACACCCCATTCTTCTAGGTGACGATATTTGCATTTACTTATGAACGTTCTTTGATGCCTCCGTATGTGGTCTCTTAATTGAAAACTATTATTTTTTTCTGCATATGAACACTCTTCTAATCCTGCAACCCGTTATAAATTTTGTTCATTTACTTAAGAAATATTCCATTAAGTACTTCTTCTTTGTAGGTACTGTTGTTAAGTGTTAGGATGTGAGCAAGGAACATAGGGTTAGAATTTCGGTCTGACTTACCGGGTTTTTTTTTTAGAAATATAATTGCCCAAAAGCTAAGTATTGTGCTTTTGATAGGAGGAGGCATGTGCATATTTTTCCCAAGGAGAAAGAAATCGAAGCAAAATTTTAAAAGAATGTGTTGTTATTGTTTTTTAAACTTGAAGTGTAAGTGTCTGTGTTCTAAAAGAGCTTCCTAGAACTCAGAAAACATATCACCAAGACTTGTTTTAGTCTCAAGATACATATATATATATCTGCCTTTGGTTTGTATTTTTAATATTTTGAATCTAGCACCGAATGACAAAAATTGATTAACAAAAAGAAAAAAGGACAAAAAAAAAATAACCCCCACTATATCTTGGATGTTGTCATAAATTTCCAAGTGTATGATTCTCTGGTTCTGAGTCTACATGGACCTCATCCTGTCTTTAAAAACATTCTTTAGCATACCCGAAACCTCCTGTGGGATACACTGGGGCAGACGTTAAAATGCTGTATTTCACAGTGAACTTGTTAAAATGTCCCCAACAACTATAAACAAGTGTTAGGAACATAGGGCATCACATCCACTCGGTTCTGGGCACACGTGCTGCTTGATGCAAAGACAGGGCCTGTCTTCACCCACGAGGGCAAAATTCCAGGGCAGGCCTCGTCTGCGTGCTCTCAGCTGCTCATCCTGACGTTTGAATGGTCTGTGCAGAGTCAATTTTTGGCATTGCTGAATCCGAGTAATGGCTTTGCATTAGGGTCACACGCTTTTGATAGGCGGAAGGGCATGTGATCGTTTTCTCCCAAGAGGAATGTTTGGTACGTTTCCCTCCCTTCATTCGCTTTAGACGCATCATCTCAGTGGATGCCTCCTATAGGCGATAGTTGTTTTTCCCCAAGTGGTGTGAAAATAATTGACTGGAATATTTCTGTTGAGTATGGAGATCTGCACGCGGAAAGAGAGACTCAAGGCATGCTGAGGGGTGCGCCGGGAGTGTTTGGAGTAACTCTGCTGGCCCCGGGGACTTGACCACTTGTAGGGCCACTTGCTGATTTACGATGAAATGCGGTGAGGAAGTTTCTAAGAGCTTTCCTGTTGTTGATGGTCAGATGGGGATGCTGTCCAAGAATATGGTAACTGAGCAGAGATTTTCAGTAAAGGCACAAACCGACCCATTATTTTGTTGAGCCACAGTTTCTATCGGCCAGATGTATTGAGTACATCGAGCTGTGGCCTCGTGGTCTGCTAAGTCTAGAAAGGAAATAGCATCCCTGAAGCACAGATCAGTAGAAGTGCATACAACTACATGTAAATTCTGAATAGCATAGCAGAATAATTATGTAAATTGAATATGCAGTGATGAAGGTAATAGGGGGTTTGGGTTATGTTAGCACTGGGGTTGAATTGCCGTAGCAGTTTGCTTTTAAGCACTGGAATAGAGCAGTGGCAATTTTGTTTTGCAAAATGTTATGTGATACCAGTTATTTCCATCCTTGAATAAGTTAACTTGATGAATTTGTTTATACGGAAAATAATTTTCCTACAGAGGGCTGAAATACAAGGGAATACACAGAAGTGAAATGAAAAATCTCGCGTAGAACTGCTCGCATCTTCCCTGTTCGGTCCTGTACGCCCTGTCATCGGTGACGTTCTACAAACAGACGCGTTGTCCTTTGAGCGGGTGATGACGCAAGTGACCCACTGGTGGTCTGGCTTGTTTTGCATCATTCACACGCTGTCCGTGATAAAGCGCATTCAGAGAGGGTGGCTGTTATCGCCGGGCTGCTTCTGTGTGCCTTTAGGGTGTCCTTCTCACTACCTGCCATTCTGCTTCATTCCATAAAGTGGCTGAGGCTTGAATTTGTGGCCAGTCTCCGTGAACTGACCCTTTGGGCCACCAAAGTCGAATCACGTTCGTCTGGTCCGCACAGGAGAACCTAAAAGAATCTGCCAGAGGCTGTTACATAGGATGGTAGAGAAACAGGAAAAGGCATTCAGCATCTCAGAAAAAGACATTTAAAATCTTAATAATGAGAAAAAGGGGCCACATTCCACTTTTCTATTAGAAGTGGAAATAGTATCTTTCTTTCCCCTTTCCCTTTTATGTTAAATATGCATTTTTCTACCCATTTTTTTCCTCGTGCTCTCCCCAGGTGTCCTTATAGCTTTCAAATATTGGCAGTAAATATTGAAAATAAAAGCTAAGACATTTGTGGGCCGGAGGGGATGCCAGTTTGCATACGGAAGGATCCAAGAAGCTGAAACAGGAGGGTTTGCATTCTTCCTTTCAATGCGTTTTCTGTTGTGTATGCACGGGCCCCGTGAAATGAGAGAGAATTTGGAGGAAGCGCCTCCTTTGAATGACTCTCGAATGCTTTAGTGGTCCACTTAGCTATATAAAGATTCTTTGAATGTGCATACAGAAGGGAACTTGGCCAAAGATTGTGACTTGACTAGCGTAGCTCCCGTGAAACGAAGCCACGGAGATTGGCTGCTGGTGCAGTTTCCTTGCTCTGGTTTTCCACCCCCAGTGTTCAAGTTAGCAGGAAACTGAAATGCCGTTTCTCAGTTAAGAGTGATGAAGATATTTTATTTTTAAATGGATAATAAACACGCTGCTGCTATTTTTTGAAAAACACGAAGCACCGAAAACACGTCAGGTCCGTTTTTTGCAAACCACACTGTCATTATCATTAATATCTACGTGGCCACTTTCTTCTGAGGGACTTTGCTTTTTCAGATACTGTCTTCTCCATTATGATCTAAGAAAGTAGCAGCATTTTACCTGAGGAATTTTTTTTTTTTTTTTTTTTTTTTTAGCCAGCGAGCCCAACGTTGGTATATTTTGGCAACCCAATACGTGTTTTATAGTGTGCTCCTAGACACGTAAAAACTTTTCAGTGGAGATTAGAGACACAAAAGCAAACCATTGAACTAGTTTTGCTTAGTAAGTACAGAAAACCCAGAGAGTCAGATAGTTGTCCACCAGGTATATAGCTGATAAAATAAATGAAACCCACAGCTTTTCTTCTGCTTCCTTGTTCTTTCATTTACATCCAGTGATTTAGTTTTGACCCATGTCATTGGATAATTGAAAATACTGAATTAAGTGTTTTGGACACCGTGCCTCCAGAAGAGGATACAGACTTTTTAAACATGTGGTCACAAAATGGACTTTGAGCCCTTTGAGGATTGGAGGGGAGCAAGGGAGAAAAGGCACCTGTGAGCATCGTGTCTCTACCCGCTGGCCTGCCCTGCCAGGTCTCTGGTTCATTAACAAGCTCCAGGTCAGGGATGGGACCAGGTGACCCTTTCCTGGTCTCAAAGGTTACCTTCTCTTTGAAAAGGGGGCCATTAGGTCTTTTTCATCCCAAATCCTTTCTTCCTTCAGGATGGCCACCTCAGAAATCTTTCTCTTGCTGGTGACAGGCCACGTTATGTCCCTTCCTCTGTCTGATTTGTCTTAATCTGCTGAATGGGCAGGCAGGGAGAGTCGTCAGCCGCTCTTTAGTACAGACCCTGCTGTCTTTAGCAACACGTGGTGCAGTTCGTAGTCCTTGGGGGAGGAGAAGGCCCGACAACGTTGACCCTTAAAAAGCAGGTTCTGCCGACTCCTACCGTGCTAGATGCAGGAGTGACCACCCTGGGACTCGTGCCCATCCAGGGAGAGCGGTGGCCTGCTGCCACTGTGGTTTTATGTGGGAGAGGATGCGTAGACTCCCGCCTCCACTTCTCGCAGCACCCATCAGTTGAACGTCGAGAGGTGAGGAGGCCATGGGTGGCAGTGGTATGTCAAAGGGGGATGTTTCTGGAACGCATTCCTCTGAAGTCTCTCTCAAGTGGAATTTTAGGGCAGAAGATGTGTCGCCATAGTAGATGTGGTTGTGATGTTAGGAGTGGAAGATAAAGGGCAGAAGGGATCGTAGGCTCATTTTTTAAGTGATCATTAAAAATATCTGCGCCTGGACATGCTTCTGAAAAGTGTGAAGTTCTGTGCAGCTGCGAAATCTGTCACGTGATGGCTGCACAAAGATCTTTCTGCCCAGGTGAGGGCCCCTTCAAGTCTGGGTGCTGTGCAGAGCCACCGTGAGAGCATCAGCCGTCTGGAACACCAGCTCCTTCAGCTTCTCAGAGAAGTCTGTGTGGCTTACCTTTAACATGTCAACTAGGGAAATGGTGTGAATTAGGAAAAGTGACCCCATTCTTCTTCTTTATTTTGATGTGAACTTCCACGAGAGTACTAATTATGTGTGGGTAGCCCTGATTTCTGCAGGAACAGTATAATGTCGTGGTCCTTGGGCTTCTCCTGTTAGGGGTGGGTGGTGCTATTTCCTCCTCGTTGGTTTCACCACTTGCTCTGCCTTGTCCCCTACCTCCCTGCAGGTAGGTGGCAGCTATTAAAATGTGGGTGAGCGGCGTGTCTCGTGTGTCGTACCGGCCACGCTGGCAGATCCGAGAAGATCTAGGGAACCTAGGGAGCGCGGTTCTAGCTGCCCAAGTTAGCCCAGTGTCCCCCTTCCTGAGTCATGGGGATGCTGTGCATCAGCAGGAGCAGCCTCTTGCAATGTGGCACAAGCAGCCACCCGTGAGCCTCCCGCTTGGCGCTTGAAGCGCACCCTGTAGTCAGAGGGTGTGCTTTCTGCCTCACTCCTGTGACGCCCGATGTGCTCAGGTCTGTGTTGTGCCACGGTGCCAGGTGGCTAATGTTTGTGTTGCGCTTCTGCGATGAGAGAACATATTCTCTAACTAGACTTCTTTTCCGTGTTACTGGCAGATCTTAATTCGATCCATAATCCATAAAATTCAGTAGCCTTTAGATTTTCAGTGAGAATTCTTGACTGAATGATGAGTCTTTTTTACACCCTCCCGGGGGGGCCCGGCCCGGGAGGGGTTGGGGGTGGGGGCACCGGGGGGCCTCAGCCGATCACGTGTCCAACTCTCGATTTCAGCTCAGGTGACGATCTGACAGTCCGTGAGGTCCAGCCCCGCCTTGGGCTTCACACGGGCAGTGCGGAGCCTGCTTGGGATTCTCCCTCTCCCCCTGTCTCTCTCTGTCCTCCTCCGCTTGCTCTCTCTCTCTGTCTCTCTCTCAAGATAAATAGACATTTTATTTTTTTATTTTTATTTAAAAAAAAAATTTTTTTTTTCAACGTTTATTTATTTTTGGGACAGAGAGAGACAGAGCATGAACGGGGGAGGGGCAGAGAGAGAGGGAGACACAGAATCGGAAACAGGCTCCAGGCTCCGAGCCATCAGCCCAGAGCCTGACGCGGGGCTCGAACTCACGGACCGCGAGATCGTGACCTGGCTGAAGTCGGACGCTTAACCGACTGCGCCACCCAGGCGCCCCTAAATAGACATTTTAAAAAAGAGTACATTTGTTATTAAAAATGGATTTGACTCTTTTCAGGAGAGCTTTCTATCTTTCTTTCCCTTCCTTCCTTCTTTCCTCCCTTCCTCCCTCCCTCCCTTCCTTCCTTCCTTCCTTCCTTCCACAGTCTTCTTTAAGAAGGGGGCAACCCAGTAGCTATCCTCAGGACAGGGTTCTTATGTTATAAGGCTAGCCAGCGATCGTCCCAAGTCACAGAACACATTCAGCAGGAAACATTTCTGAGGCCTGAAGGACACCCCTAAAGGCCAGGCCGGCACTGGACTCCTAGGGAGATCTCACGAAGAAGATGCCTTCGGATCAGTCCCAGGACTCAAATGTGGGCTCTGGAACCAGACAGCTTTTGGCTACAGTCCTAGCAGTGCAACTTCCTGGGCTGAGCACGTAGCCTATCTGACCCTCAGTTTCTTCATCCTTGGAAAGTCTGATTACAAAATGAAAAGATGAGGCATGATGACTGTTTGCAATATACTTTCATTTTAAATGAAAGCAAATTAGGTTTCTGTATCTAACTTTCTTTGTTCTTTCCTTCCTAAAAATTTAGCATAGTTAATGTACTTAAGGAGTACTTGATGCTAGAAGAACTATTTAAGGTAACAATTTAGATTAAATTAAGTGTCTTAGAGGTGTTCCATCCAGTCACTTTCAGAGAACTTAAAAAAAAAGCCTATTAATTTGTCATTGAAATCATACGCTTGTTGTTCAGAAGTAAAATAGCATCCCCCCCCACCCCTCCTCTCTCGTTTTCTCTTCTCAACTCTTCTTTCTTTTTCTCAACCAGGAGAGTAGGGTGAAGAACTTATGGGTGGGGTTTAGGGGCTGGGGTGGCAGGGCACCTGCTTGGAGTGAAGTATTCGGCCCCAGGCCGGGCGGCTCCGCACCTGCAGGCTGACTGTGCGGGGGGGCAGACGGGCCCAGGGGGCAGGGCGAGGGTCTTGCTCCCATCCCGCCATCCCGCCCGGGAGCTCTCTGCCCAAGGTGGCCCCGTGGAGCATCTCACACGTTTGGACCAGTGTCCCGAGTGCTCCTGGGCCTTTGCCCTCACGGCGAGGAGTTGGCTTTTGTGTGTCCTGTCTGTTGCTCAGGGTTTGCTCTGTCTCTGTCATCATCAGTTTATTCTATTACCTGCATTTTATTACATTCTAGTGTAGCCATTAAAACAAGTTTTCATCTTAGGACCTTAAACTTTTTGTTTTGTTTTGTTGGGTTGATTTTACTTGATGATGTATCCCACTTTATGTTGCCTTAATTGATATTTTTCAGTTTTTAGTACTTTATCTTGTCATTTTTTTATTTTGCTTCTTTGTCTTTTAAGTTTCTTTCTCATTGTTTACAGACTTAGAGGAGGGGCTCAGTCAGTTAAGCGTCCAACTCTCGCTTTCAGCTCTGGTGCACAGTTCGTGGGTTCAAGTCCCATACGGGGCTCTGTGCTGGCAGTGCAGAACCCGCTTTGGATTCTCTCTCTGTCTCTCTCTGCCCCTCCACAGCTCATGCTCGTGCTCTCTCTCTCTCTCTCTCTCTCTCTCTCTCTCTCAAAATACACTTAAAAATTTTTTTTTAAAAACTTAGAGGAAAATTCTATACTCAAGCTGAGAGGCTCGATGCTCTTCTCTCTACCACCATTGGGCCCTTGATCCTAACAGCTTATTACAGTTTTTATTATGGCAGCCGCCAGATCTTTCAGAATCGCGACACGTTGCAGACCTCCTGTGCCGGGAACGTCTCTCTCCCTCTTCTCCTTCATTAGCTTCAGTTCTTCATTTAAAAACCTTTTAAGCATGTAAAATATAAGGATATATTGCAGCACTGTTTACTCTTCTTCTAAAAGATGACATTTTGGCCTGAGCCTCTGAAAAATCCGATTAACCTTCAGGACCCCAGCCTCAAGGTTGGTTTTCCCCAGTGTGGTGGGAATCACCCCATCTGCAGGATCTGTCTGAGGGCCCCCCTCCTGCTGTCCAGACCTCTTCACTGGCTGTCTTCTCATCACAGGTGCTTCCACAATACGGTTCCTTTTCAAACTACCTTTCCGTTTGGGTCCTTAATGTTGATGCTGATCAGTGTGTGACTGCATTCTGTTTTGCAGTAGGTCAGGGCAGCTAGCTGGATTTCTAGTAAGTTCTGGCCCTTACTTGTTTAAAAAGCCCGTACTCTTTTTCACCAAAAAGAATTAGTTGTCTATGTGCTGTGTCTTAGGTGGAAGGAGTTGATGCGACCTCATTTCAGGTACTCTCACTTAGCCCTTCATTGTAGACTCTTAAAAGCTGAATACGAACCCTTCCGTAACGGGTATGGGATGGCCTTAGCACGGCCCTCTGTATGGCACGTATTCTCTGAATACAGAGTTTGGGTTCTCAGTGGTCTCGTCAAGATGGCCTATGCTTCGGGGCGCCTGGGTGGCTCATTTGGTTAAGTGTCCGACTCTTGATCTTGGCTCAGGTCCCCATCTCTCGGTTCCTGAGATCATGCCCCTCATCAGGCTCCATGTTGGCAATGTGGATCCTGCTCGGGATTCTCTCTCCCTCTCTCTGCCCTTGCCATGCTCTATTTCTCTCTCTCAGAATAAATACTTTTTTTTTTTTTTTTTTTTTTTAAAGGCATATGTTTGGATCACATTGGGGGACAATTGCAGCCCTTCAGAGCCTGGTCTAGCAGAGGTGACCTAAATGTCACTAAGCTATGGACCCCGAGCACATCCAGCTGCCCACCAGTATGACCCACTCTCGTGATAAAATGTGAAATGGAATAGAGCTGGTGGAGGGACAGTGGCCCTTCAGACTGCTAGCACCATCCCCAGAAAATGTGCTTCCTCCAAGGTTGGAAGGGCTTGTCTAGCTTCAGGAGCGGGTGGCTCTGTATCTCGGTGACACCAGCCACAGTGGGAGATAAGGCTGAGGAAATGAAAGAACTGTATGAGCAGGGAGGAGAAGTATAGAGATGTATCGGTTTTGCAAACGTGCTGTGTCTCACTCTGTTTGGGTAGCATGTTAATGCCATTTCACTGAGCTTCGTAGGTGTCTTCTCATGAAGACAGAATCTGCGTCGGGTTTTCTTCAACAAGTTAATGAGAAGAGCACTTTTGAGTAGTGCCTGGTAAGGGCCGTATACGTGTTTGTTGTTGTCGCTCTTAACTTGTGTTGTGCAATTAAATCGATCTGCTGAAATTGATAAGGCACCTACCTGACCAGGCACTAGGAAAGCAAAGATAAATAAGACACACTTCTTCCTCTTTTGAGCCTATGTGATAGTTGGAGAAAGACATACACTCACGCACGCGCGCGCGCGCGCGCGCACACACACACACACACACACACACACACAGAACTTTGGTTTCAGTTCATTGTGGTAGTGCTCCCACCGTATTCTGTGTGTTTTAAATACCCCTTGTGCAGGGTACCTTCCTTCACGTAGGTGGAGTGAGGCTTCTCGTGAATGAGCGATGGCCTAGCTGAGTCTTGCAGAGCCGTAGATGGAGCCGGGAGGGGAACGGAGGTGGAAGAGGCAGGTGTGCCCGTTAGTGAGCACATTCTGTGTGTCTGCACGTAGAGGGTGCGGAGGGTTTGGGGTGCGAGGAAAGTGGAATGGAAAGTTGCAAACATCGCAGAAGGCCTTGCAGGCCAGTGCGGACTCTCAGACGTCATTGTGTAGATCGGACTTGAAGCAGGACGGCGCAGTCAGGTTTACGTTTTAGCTGGTCGCTGTGCTGGTGCGTGGAGGGTGGGTTTGTAGGTGATGTTCTGGTGGCAGTGCCATGTCGCTGAAGTAGGAAGTGCGGAAGGCAGAGCAGGTCCGGGGTAGGTACCATGTCTCCGGGGCTGAGGCCATATAGGGCTAGAATTAGAAAGCACCCCCACCCCCCACCCCTTGGGGTCCTCCCTCCGGGAGGTCACCACGTAGAGGCCAGCATCGGCTAAACCCGCGCGAGTGGCCATCACGGCAGCTGTCGGAGGTTCTGTGTCTGTGCCAAGCAGCTCAGTGGCTCCATTCTCAACATCGTAGTGTCCGCTCGAGGGATGTTTCTTATTAATAACATTCTCTTACCCCCAGCTGGAAGAGCTGCCCCGTGCGTGCCTGCCTGCCAGCTTTCCAAATTATAATTTGGGAGAGGAATGTTTGTATGGCCACGTTTTGGCTTTGACATTATAAAAGACTAGCTCTGAATGCTAGAGATTTAAATTAAATAGCGACTGTGGAGGTAGCACGTGTGTCCTTTCCTCGGCAGTCTGATAGCGGGTGACCCAGCCCGTGGATCACGAGGGTGACGAGGCAGCGGGGAGGCGGTTATAACAGGCGAGGTGGGGAATGACACCTGCCTGAACTAAAGCAGTGGCCACGGAGGGGAGTGGCCCTTGGGATCGGCTGCTTGTTTGTCCTCCCAGCTTGTGCTGGGGACTGTGGATAAAGGACTTCGCTTCCACTGGTGTGGCTTTAGAGGAAACGGTCTTTGGTGCAGTGGGGTTCTGTCTCCGAGTCTGCAGTGGATTCAGCCCGAGTGGGTCTGAGCCACACCAGAGAATATGTTCCCAGGCGTCCCCGAATGCATTCCCAGCTGTTTGCCTTCCAGATGTGTGTGTGAATACTGGCATTTGTGTCACGTACCGCCAGCGTTTTCATCCATGATCTCATTTAAACTTCATAACGAATCTTGGAGGAAGATAGAATTACTGACCTCATCTTACCAAGGAGAAACTGAGGCTCGGGGAAACGAAGTGATTTGTTCAGGGTCACAGACAGACAGGTGATACATGACAGAGCTGGAACTTGAGCTAAGGTGTGTCTGACGCACATCAGCCTAACCCACAGTCTGTATTACCCTCATTTGTTGAAAAAAATTCTGACCTTAGTTTTCTGGAGACAAAGCAGTTGTAATGTAACACTTAGTTGAAAATCCAGATTAGCTGATTGCAAAGCAGTAGCAAAGGCAATTTAATTAACATGACTTTATCTTGTCCTTGGTTGTGATGTCTTTGGGTGGACATTGAAGATTTTGTAGCTTTTTTGACTTCTTGGCACGCTTTTGATTTGTGTGTTGATGTCACGAGAAGGTGTCAGCACGGAAGTGCTTACCTGTCTCTGAGCAACGTTAATAGTGCAAGGTCTAATGAGTTTGGAAATCTTTCGGTAATCAGATCTGGGATGAGTGCTTCCCTTGGCTACAGGCTTTTTTTTTTCCCTGAGCATTTGGAGAGGTCTTGTCTGACTTTTAGCAGCCTTGGAGGTTCCACGCAGTTCATTCATGGGCAGGGCAGGTGGAAAATCATTAGCGCTTCTCTCCTTCAGCAAATTGATATTTCAGCAAACCTGGGCTCTGGCGGCTTTAAGACAGTAAGCCTTTTTACTCCTATAGGATAGTTCACACAGGGTGCGGTAACCCCACTAAATTAAACTGTGTACCTCGCTCTGGTGCAGAGAGGTCACGGTGAAAGGCACTGGCTGCCGACTTACTTTACCTGGCAGTGGTTCAACTCTGTGACAGGCCTACCTCTGATTTAAACAAATTTGAGAAATATGTAAAGTTTTGGAAGCAGTTTTGCACTGATTTGATAAAAGAAACCACAAAACACTGCAGCGCAGGTGTTGAGAATGTTTGAAAGCTGATTGAGGGAAGCAGATGGCTTTAGTCAGTGGCATCCAGCCAAAAGAGCAGGTGCTGGTCATGTGACCGCTGGTTACCAGGGTAATCTGATTGCTCTTGGCGTGCAGATGAAAGGAAAGGGGCCCAGCGTTCAGCTGTAGTATTGTATAATTTGTGGCAGTTAGAGCGGAAATAAATGCTGGAAATGGAGCCTCATAGTAGGGGAGACTTCTGTCCATGTGTAGCGTAAACACTAGGACAGTTGGGTGAGGAACTGCTGTATGGATTTTTTTTTTTCTTAATTTAAAAAATATTATTCTTTCCATGGATCTTTGGGGACTTCAAGTTTTTAGGACACTGCCTTTTAAAAATTTTTTTAAATTAAAAGAACTCTTTAAACCTAACTGCCGTTTGCTCTAATCTTGAATTCTTGTAAGTTATTTCCTTACGTGGCTATCTACCCTGCTAAAATGTTCACAAAATAGAACAGGGTCTGAGTATTTAAAAATAACTAGTTTGGGACTACCAAATAGTTTATTCGTTACTAAGATACGTTTTAGGCGGGTGATGGATACTTTATTCTGCTAACATACTTTTTGAAATATTTTACGTGACATGTGCTTTACTTAAATGAAAGCATAGAGATGTCTTGGTGTCTTTTGTAGTAGCTGAGGCTGAGAAAATATGCTGTTTAATGCATTCTGTCAGCACACTTTTCTGGGAATTTATGAAGTTTCATAAATAAACTTTGTAAAGGTTTTTAAAATACTGTGTTTTCAAATTTATTAGAATTTTATGGTTTCTAGAAATAGAAAAATATAACCATTACTGAGGTTTGATTATTTTAAACGTTGCAAAACATGATAATTAATATTAGAAAACCTTGGGTCCGGTTTGGAAATTGGAATGGAAAGTAGCACTAAGCGTACATTCTAAAAGAATGTCACATAAAGGTTTTGAAGCCAATGGTAAAGTTAAATTTAAAAAAAAAAAATATTTTCTCAAGGTTCATTCATGTCTTTTGACTTATGTAACATTCCAATCCTGTTAACGTCTGGCAGAAACATACTGTGGAACATGCACTTTAATTATTGGGGTTGTTTTTGCTGTATTTTTGTATTTCAGAGACCTAGCTTTGGAAAAAAAAAAAAAAAAGGCTACTGTGACTCTCTCAAAAAAATGCCCAGCACCAAAATGAAGCTTATTTTAAATTAAGAAAACAGCATTAAGTAAAATCATGTAGAACAGGAAATTGCCATATGTTTTGTTATATTTTAAGAGGCTGTCGTCGGATAATAATGTAGCTGGGTGACATAATGGAGGACACCTAGCAGTGTTGGTTATAAAAAGGGCTTAAATAGGAGTTTTAAAACTCTCTGCAAGAGACACAAAGAAATGATCATTATAGTCTAGTTTTCCTTGACGTTCAAAAACAAAACAAAACAAAACAAAACGTATCCTGTGCCTTAAAAATTTGATAGCAAAACGACTTCTTAATCTGATTTTTCACTATGGTTTGGTGTACTGGCAGGGATTTTGCATTGTCTAGATAACAAATGTACTCTGTGTGGTATTGGGAGTTTTTGCATGAAATTTCTCTTTAATTAGGTCAGGTATTTGCCAAAGGTCATCAGTATGGGGTTTTGCCATAAAAACTTAATTGAGAGTGCCATTTAACTGTAAGTGGCCAACACGCATTGATTTATCAGTTGTCATCGATACTTTCGGGATATTAATGTGGGAAATATAAGGCATGGGGCATGTGGAAAACCTCATTAAAAAGTGAACACTAAGTGATCCACTTTGAATTCTAGTAATAAGAAACCTGATTCAGAAGCAAGTGCTTTGAAGAAAAAGGTCAACAAGGGAAAAACAGAAGGTTCTGAAAATTCAGACTTAGACAAAACGCCCCCAGCATCTCCTCCTCCTGAAGAAGATGAGGACCCAGGTGTTCAGGTAATACCATCATTCTGACCCCAAGCCTTGGTTATTTAGCATGGGTAACTTTAGCCGCACACCAAGCACACCAGACCTCCCCTGTCTTTGTTATAGAGCTGCTTTAAAGATGGCTTTGTTGTTGTCTGGAACATCACATCCGTAGCAGTGAGAGCTAGGGGGCCAACACGAAATTAAACTCCCGACGTCTCGGGTTTGTCATCTTTGACTCCGGGATAGATAAAGCTGAGTATCTTCATTTACTTCTGCAAGCGTCCCTTCCGCTGTTTATGTGTATATTAGTGTTAGCGTATTGTTAAGATACTCGGTCACTTAAAGCTTCCTTCACATTTCTGATCTTCTCTGAAGTTTGGTTGCCTGTCCATTCTTTTATTTTGCAGAACAAGAAACCAACATGTAATCTGTAGCTCGTCTTAAGTGTTCTGACATCCGGTGGCCAGAGTTGAGACATTTAGTCATGTAATAATCCAGTTTCTGTGAACAAGTTAGTGACTCTCTGGATGGCAATTGTGCAGAACTTTCCAGTGTTAGATTCTCCTGACTTTTGGAGAATTTTATAGGAAGCAGTTGAAAAACCGAAATAAGCATTAGGGCTTTAGGCTCTTGTGTGTAGAGTGCACTGCCTTCCCTGATTGGACTATAAGGTAAGAGTCCCTGCACGTGACCGTTAAAAATTATTTCCTTGTTACATTCTCTGGAAGCATGCCAGTGCGGTCCACTGGGATGGCTAGGAATGTCACTTCTGTGAATGACATCTGAGTTATCATGGAGCAGTCACTGAGGAGTCCTGCTAGAATAGAAGTCGGCCCCTAACGGCCTGCTTGCCTCTTCTGATCGCTCAGTCCACACTAAGCACTGGCTACCTACACCTGTACCAGTTTGCTTGAAAGTTAGAAAAAAAAAAAAATTTGGCAGTGTGCAGCTCTATTCTAAAGAATGTCAGACAGGGTTGGTTTTTGTTTTTGTTTTGCCAGTCTGTTTGTTTTTCAGTAGAACTCCCTGGTAGCTGTAATGTCACAGAATGGCTTAGGCTAAGAGGGCCTGAGAGGGAGCTGAAAGAGAGCGCGAGTGTGGACGAGTGCGGTGTGGTTTGGTGTGGTTCTGTAACTAACCTGGGACACCTCTGGCATTTGGGGTCAATTTTGTGCTTTTCCTTTCATACGTCACTGAAAAGATAGGCAAGGTAAGTGGGCATCTTTTAATTGCTTGAGGACTTTTAAACTAAAGTATTTTAATGATTTTGCATTGTATGTTTATGCTCAAGGGTCTTTTTTTCCTGAATCGTGTTTGCCTAAACTAGGACCTTTCTGACAGTAGTATTTAGACAACATTAAAAAGATTTATTCACACAGGTCAAGAAAATTCCCTTGTTCTCTCACAAATATCGCTGCTGTTTCTTAAAAGTATTTGTATTAATAGAGACTCCATTGGACTTTAGGAAGTACTAATTTTTTTTTTTTCTTCTGCATTTCAGTTACAGAAAAACTCAACTCAACTCAAATGAACATTAGTGCATGCTTTCTAATTGGCTAGTGCTTAACTGTTAGGGGTTTAGTAGCTAATACAAGCAACCACACAAGAAGATCTGACGTTGCAGGCAGGTTTTTCTCTGTGTCTCTGACACAGGAAGTGATGCTTGCTGCTGTTTGTTGTTTCTTCCGGTAGGATATGCATGAAGGGTTTAAAGTTCTGTGATTGATTTGTTTAAACCAGTAAATGCTGTATCATTTTAACTCAAAATTGTGTCACCAAATACTACAACAGACATCGTGGAAACACATTGAAATCTTCTCTTTGAGTATGGCTGCTTTAACTGTATGTAGCTTTTCTCAAGCAATCAAGTTTAACAAGTTGACCCATAAAATAATAGGTCAATTCAGATAGTGTCAATTCAGACGTTTTGAGGTGTGGTTTAAAGGGAACGCTTACATTTTGATTTCACAGAACTCTTTCAGATAACCGTTTAACAGACCATAAGAGAAGCATGTTATGTCATATATTAATTTCATGTTGGGGAATTGTAAAAGGACTCTTGATACCCAAAATTAATGAACTTAAGATCAATTATTACTTAGAAGGTAGAGACGGCCATAGCACCATGGAAAATTTTCAGAAAATGGAGCTGTAATTGTATTTTGAGGGTTTTCGCTCTTAGGAAGTGGCCTCGTGTCCACTACCAACGAACCCCATCACCGCTCTACACATTTGTAACACCAAGCTGATGCGAGGAGAAGCTTCCATAGCTAAGAAAGTTCTACCCACCAGTCATAGATTTCTATTCCAAAAAAGAAAAGCTTCCTGTTTTATTGTAGTGGAACATTTCTTCAGTAGTGAGCTTTGGTATGAAGTGGCTTTGTCTCAGACTCTAGCTGAGGGCGTTTAGTTGTTGGGGCTGGAAGGATACCGCGACGTGGCCCCGACCAGGGAAACCTGACAAAACATCACAGATGCGTCATTAGTGGCACGTTCCTCCCCTTACGGTAATGACAAACAAGATGAAAATACAGACCAATCCATGGCAATTTAGTTAAATTGACCTATTAAAGGAAATACAGATAGTATGCTACATGTCACAGAATGAGAATGTTGTTTCTGATAACAGCCTTTTATATCTTAAAGAGATTGAGAGACCAGGAGTTATCTTGGATCGACTTTGGGTAGAGAGAAAGGAAGCTGTGCAAGGTAGCTTGGCCTTGTAGCCCCGGTGCTTCCTGATTTTTC
Source organism: Herpailurus yagouaroundi (assembly GCF_014898765.1). Classification (NCBI taxonomy): domain Eukaryota; kingdom Metazoa; phylum Chordata; class Mammalia; order Carnivora; family Felidae; genus Herpailurus; species Herpailurus yagouaroundi. The sequence goes on along the minus strand of NW_024412406.1, from coordinate 22,624,262 downwards.
TTTGGCAAGGTAGAGCTAATTAATGATGACTTTCATCCTACTGATTGCCTCTGGAATTAGTATGTACCGTGCTCTGTTCTAAATGCTTTACGTGAATTCTGCCATGCGATCTAATTCCCTCGTGTGATCTTCACAGAATACTCAGGAGGTAGTTTAGCTGTCATGAATCCCGTTCTGCAGACCAGGTAACTGAGGTCCACAAAATAAGTTGTTCAAGGTCACCTAGTGAGAACCGGGGCTACTTGAAAAACTCAGCACTCAACTCCAGGGCTCACAAGGGCAAACTGCCTCCCGTGACGTCGGGAGGGTCACAGATGGCAGAACCCCTGCTGGTTCTTGCTCTGCCCTGACCTGGAATTGCTTCTGGGCGGGGCTGACCTGGAAGGCCAGAAGAGGAACCTCTGGCCCCCGCTGCTACTCCCACTGGCCTAAACCACTAACGAGTCTGTTAATAGGATGTTACCCCACATCCCCTTGGGTCGGACTGCACCTCTGCAGTCACGGCTGTGTAGGACTAAGGGCTCAGAGCCTCAGACGACTCATTTGATGGTCATATTCAACCGAGTTTGTGTCGTCAGCTACCTCCGATGCCCTCTTGAGAGCAGAGAGAGCAGAAACGTAAGAAAACAAAACTCGGCCAGCCCTACCCTTTGAGACAAGGTGCTGGGCTTCCTTGGTCCTGACTGGAGCCACGTACACCCTTGCTTGTTCCTCCTAGGTCTACACGGTCCGGGGGCGGGGGGGGGGGGGGGGGGGCTCGCCTCTCGCTCTGCCTTACTGGCCAACTTCACAATTCACAAGCTTCTTTAAAAAGTTTTATTTCATAATTCTTAGAAAAAAGTTCGTAAGTGTTCATTTCTCAGTATTTTTATTTATTCTGTGTGCTTCATGAACTCATCTATAAGTTGTAATCTTATATTTATCAGTGGTTTAAAACTCACATGTATCGTTTTACAGTCAGGTTAGGTTTTACCAAATACACACATTAATGAAAGGTCAGTTCGCCTCATTTTTAATTAACTGACAAAACTAATTCTTTACCAAAAAGGTCAAAACAATATAGAATTATTTTCAACAAAAAGTCTGTTGCTTTTAGGGCCAAGCTTAAAATCAAGCCTTTTATTTAAATGGCCTTCTGAAATACCATTTCAGTATTTATATAGAACTTTATAATCTACTGATTAGCTTCTAATGTCGTCACTTCTTTGGATCTTCTATTAGAAAAATTTTGAAGCCTACAAAAATAGAAAAGTGTAACAAACCCCTATGTACCCATCGCCCAGCTTCTGTATTGTTTCCCCCTTTGAGCAGCGCACTGCCTGAGTAAGGAGTCAGGTTGGTTGTTCCTCCCATTCCCCAGCTGAAGGTCTGGTGGCTGGGAGTGGTGATTTCCCCCCATTTCCATTATGTTCATTGCCCCTGTGGTTTCTTATGTGACTTACAGGGATAAGGTTTTCAGCTCTACTTGAAGGTTAATTTTTAAAAATGTATCTCTTAGCATCCCGAGAGAGGTTACAAAGAGCATCAGTGACGGCTTTTTACACCTGCTTTGTTGTTTTTGTTTGTGTGTTTGTGTCTGTGTTTGTGTTTGTGTTTTTAGAAGCGACGTTCCAGCAGGCAGGTGAAGCGGAAGCGATACACGGAAGACTTGGAGTTCAAGATTTCCGACGAGGAAGCAGATGATGCAGACGCTGCTGGGAGAGACTCCCCCTCCAACACCTCGCAGTCAGAGCAGCAGGTCAGCGGCCCATTCGCGTGGCTCTTGTGCACGCCGCGGAAGGTGGACTGGAGACTTGATAGCTGGAGTCCCAAAAGCTCCGTGGAAGCCCTGGACTCTGAGCCGGAGAACGTTCATTTACTGTTGGCTAACGTGCTGTGGGAAATGAGTTGTTTAGCAGTGTCTTTCACAAAGCCCCGTTCGCTGAAATTCATTTTTATATAAGCCTATGATACGTAACTTGACACAGTTTTGGAGAATTAATGGTCTGTGTTGAGGAAGAGTCAGAGCTACGATGCAAGGAGGCTGAATTTACCTCTGAAGAATTCAGGGCCGTAGCTTCTGGGACTTTAATAAACCGCTCAAGCTTGTCTCCTGCTGTTAGGCACCGTCAGAACCCCTTTATGAAATTACTGCCTTGTAGTACCCAGCAGGGCATACTTTATTCTCTGTGCAATGTAAATGATGGATAAAATAGTTTGTCTAAAATATGGGTAGTAATGTAGGATTGATCATTGTAAAGATCTTTTTTTTTTTTTTTAACGCCCCTCTGTTCCTATTACTGTACTTCAGTTAACAAACTGGTAACCCATTGAAAAGTATATTGGATGCAGTTTTTTTACTCTATTTGGTGCTTTGTGCTATGTTAAGTTGTTACGTAACGTTTTACGTGGCCAACATGGATAAAAGCTGCCTACGATAACAGAATGATGCGGGTATTTACCCCATGGGTATAGATGAGGAAAAGTTACATTTTTGACTGCTGTCATGCAGAGATCGTTTTGTCTTGGCAGCTGGAGTTTCTGAATGCTCTCTGGCTTTAGGGACCCTGCTAGTCCACGTAATTAAACCACATAATCATGAAGTAATAAACACAGATTTTCCTTTTGCCTTTCTGGAGAGCAAGAGCCTTGTTCTTTACCATCCTGTTTCCCACCGGCGACTAAAAGGGTATGATTTAAAGGGTATGAATTTAAAACGTACAGAGGTAGATGCAAAAGGAATGATTTCTTGTTTTGATGGCTTGGAATGAAATGTCTTCCCTTTGGATTGATGTAGCCGACTTGTTTGTTTGTTTGTTTGTTTTAGGAATCTGTTGATGCAGAAGGTCCAGTGGTAGAAAAAATCATGAGCAGTCGTTCAATAAAAAAACAGGTGAGCACCATTTGGAGTGATCAAAACCTCTGGTGTATGTAGGACTCTTAAATTATCTTCTGCTTTATAATTTCCTTTAAAAAATTCACTAGTATAAAAGAAAACTTCTGGTGATATTTCTAATCCTGTCTGATTTGTTAGCCAAATATAAAACTTTGGGATATTTAGCCCCAAATGAAACTGAAATATATCAGACAGTCAGTGCTTTGTGACATGATTTAGGGTAGGCAAGAAACTCAAAAGTCGCCAAAGAAATGTATTGGGCTTTTAGAGTTATAGGCTGCCTTTTTCATAAATACTATTCATAAAAGTCATAAACATGAATTTACCTCTCATCTCCCTCAGGGAAGTTCCCTGCCCGGCCCCGCCCCCACCCCCGGCCGGGCCCCAGGATGGAAGTTTATCATTTTAGTGAGTAGGTGTTTTCTCATACTTTTCATAACATTTCTTCATGTACAATTAAAATATTCATTAATCTCTTTTTTGTCAGTGCAAAGTGTAATTTTTGAAGATAATATGACTTATTCTTCAAAATTCTTCAGCATTTGTGTTGATCTGCAAAGGTGAAATCTGGGTACCTGTCACTAGTCTGATAACTTTGTCATTGAGGAGCACATCTACCCTGTGACAAAGAAGCCCAGTAACCCTGTATTGTCTTCCACTGATTGAGATTCCTCATTTCATCCCAACCAGCTAGCTCCCTTCTTGCCCGGTTAGAGCAAACGCTTTGTTTTGTTTGAAGAATTACACAGATATTGAGATGAGCTACATCTCCACATTCTGACGTACAATCTCCAGTGTCTCTGGAAAGTGGTGTCCTTTAGATACAGGGTATCTGTCTTTCAGCTTGAGTCGTTGTCAAATGCAGCTCTTTCTTCTTACTTGCTTTCAAGGTAGGTGGAAGTACAAGCTCATTTTTTGATATGCAAAATAAGTTTTTTTTTTTTTTTTAATGTGAGTTGTGTACAGAGTGTAACTTCCCATTGAGAGAGGTGAGACCCCAGTCTTCTCAAAGAGGGAATCTTTGCTCTTCACAAGCTACTGTCCAGAGACCCTAGAGAATGGTATTACACCAGCAGGGCACTTCTCTTTACCTTTGTTGCAGTACTGTTTCCTTTTCTATTGTGTTCTCCAGAGTGTGGGTTTGTATCAGAATATACAACTCTAGTTCCATGAAAATAATCAAGAATGACACGTCGAGATATTTTCACGTTGAGTGTGGGGTTGGGGGGGGGTATACGGGATGGCTATCTGTCGACTCTCTGAACATGACAGTTTCCTCGCTGATGAACCAAATGATAAAACTTCAACCAAAATTCTCCCCTGTTCAAGCAGAAATGAGCACTGTTTAAGTCATTAGAAAGGTTGCATTTTTGTCCTGCTAATGACTCTGGAACTGTTAATTTGTGACTTGTAGATATATGGAAAATTTAAATACTTGATGTGCTTTAAGGAATAATCCCCTCTGCAGAATTGAAGTGACTTGTTTGAGTAAATATCATGTGGTTTGGATGGGATATATTAATTTTCATTCAGTTGATAGTGCTTCAGCAGGCATACACAGCAGGTTTGGGTGTTGCAAATTATAATTAGCTCTATTATTCAGAGCTACTTAGACTATGCATTATGTAGGACATTGCTTTTTCTTTCTGCTTTGCCCACTTCACAGCTTTTTCTTTTCTCGTTACCCTTAAAAGGTAGGTACCCACAGTTAGAAATAGGTATTGTTACCATTTATGGACAGCCATGTTTGTTTTATCATAGGAGATTAAAATTCACTTTAAGTGTATATGGGGGTGGAATATTTGTTGAGTTGGTGAATTTTAGGATGGAGAAGATGAATGGAAAATTTCTCTGGAAGGGGAAACATGCCTTGAGGTGTGATTTACAGTAAAGAAGAGATGAGCTCATTGAATTGCTTGTACATTACTGGTATTTTTCATAAAGGGCGATAAAAAATAATTAGAACATTGCAAACCTTAGCAGGTACTGACTTCTTAAACTGCTAATGTTCTTGGAATAGTTACTTTTGTTATCAGCTTTATGAACATTGGGGGAAAAGTGTGGCAAATAGAAACAAAAGGAAATTTGAGATCTTCCTGTGGATTCTAGCTATGTCTGCTGGTCTGTGTCCTGTTACCATGAATAATTGAAGGAGTAGCTGTAAGAAGGTACCTTTATCTCCCCCTGGCAGCACCGTAGAAATCTGCGGTGAGCTCTCAGAGCCTACCCTACATGGTGCTGACACATAGTGGGGACTCAGATAATGTTTTTCAAAGTCGTTGACCTCATCGCTGCAGCCTGAGAAGCATGACCCGTTGTGATGGAGTCATGCAGACGCAGAGCTCATCTGGCAGAGCCTCTGTAATTCACCTCATGTCTAATCGGGATGGCTCGGGCACGTATGTTGTTCTAAACTCAAATTCATATGTGTTAGACATATGGGATATGGAAAGGGATGTAGTTGATACTTGTGTTTGAATTCTGAGGTAGATTTAAGCATGGACTTTTGGAGCGCCTGGATGATTCAGTTGGCTGAGCGTCCAACTCTTGACCTCAGCTCAGGCAATGATCCCAGGGTTGTAATCGAGCCCCATGTCGGGCTCCACCCTGAGTGTGGAGACTGCTTGGGATTCTGTCTCCCTCTCCCTCTGTCTCTGCCCTCTCCTCCACTGGCACACACACTCTCTCCCTTTTTGTTTAAAAAAAAAAAAAAAAAAAAAAAGGACTTTTGGATTGTACAATGGTTAATTCTTTTGTCTTCCACATTTAGCCTGTCTTGTAGCCCTGTCTGCTTGGAGGCATCTGTCCTTGGGGAATAATTCAAAGCCTTTTTGTAGCAGAAGGTCAAAAACAGTTGTAAAAGTGAATTCTGGCTGTATTCCCTGAAATTCTTTATTTTTCTTTAAGTTAACTCATGATATGTTTTCTTAAGAGCTTATTTTAAATTCCAGGGTATTTGTTTTAATCCTCTTTAGCTGAACCCACCACCACCAAGAACAACAACAAATAGTATGTTAAGCAGGCAAAACTCTTCATCGCATTTGTCATGTCCTATTTTCTCCCAAGGTGAACTATGATTTGGTATCTCTGCTAGAGTATACAGTAGGTTGAGTCACAAGTAGGAAGTGATTCATACCTTGCTTATTGATATCTTTATCAAGGTGCTTTGTCTTTCTGCTGTAAATTATTCAACTTATTATTTTCCCTTTTGGCACTATAGTTTAGCTTTGTTTTCCAGTGTGACTGCTTAATTTAGTAATAGAATGCTTGGGAAAGGTCATTCATTATTTTAGGCTACAGGATTATCATTTACTGGACTGCTATTCTAGAATCCAGGTGGCCAGAAGAGTCAGTTTATTGCCCGGTTGAGGTTTTGGGTTCCTGTGAGTGATGGGAACAAGTATGGCTTAATATGTGGAACTTAAAATTTCACATGAATAATAAGGATTTTCATAGGCTAGCTTTAGAGTCTAATGAAAAGATAAACACAGCTCTCTAAAATTTTCTATTGAGGGGCGCCTGGGGGCTCAGTCGGTTAAGCGTCTGACTCTTGATTTCAGCTCAGGTCATGATCTCATGGTTTTGTGAGATAGAGCCCCGTGTCAGGCTCTGCACTGACAAGGAGAAGCCTGCTTGGGATTCTCTCTGTCCCCCCCCCCCCCCCCCCCCCCCATAAATAAATAAACTTAAAAAAAAATAGTCTATTGAACACATTAAATTACTTTAGAGGGCTCTCAAATTTGAGGGCTTTAGAGGGCTCAGAAATAAATATTCTGGTTCTTTGTATGTGTGTGTGCACGCGTGTATGGAAATAGTGCTTTGAGTCTGTTATTCATTGGTTATTCCCAATATAGAATGGTATCTGAAAGTTGGGACCTGGGGGTAGTTTGTTGGGGCTGTTTCCACTCCCACCAAAGGCTGGCCAAACTGCCATTTAGTGAATAATTAAAATGGTGTTCCCAAGGGCTTACGTATTCACTTACTTTTGTTAATTGTTTTGCTTTTAGTAAAGCAGAAGAAGTCAGGAGGATTGTATTTATATGAAACAAAGAGTGTAAAACAGCCCTACTCATTGTTCAAGGGGCAAGAAGGTGATCTAATATGTGTGGTCAGGGAATGGAAGAACAGGCTTATAATTTGGGATATCCAAGAGAAATAGGCCCTGATAAGGGCGCCTAGGTGGCTCAGTCGGTTAAGCGTCTGACTTCAGCTCAGGTCACGATCTCACAGTTCGTGTTTGAGCCCTGCATCCGGCTCTGTGCTGACAGCTCAGACAGAGCCTGGAGCCCGCTTTGAGTTCTGTGTCTCCCTCTCTCTCTGCCCCTCCCCTGCCCACATTCTGTTTGTCTGTCTCTCTCTCTCTCAAAAATAAATAAAAAATTAAAAAACAAGGAAAGAGAGAGAGAGAGAGAGAGAGAGAGAGGAAGGAAGGAAGGAAGGAAGGAAGGAAGGAAGGAAGGAAGGAAGGAAGGAAGGAAGGAGCCCCAGTAGGATTCTGTACCGGCGCTCCAAGTGCTACCACACGAGGTCTTGGAACCTAATTGCTTCCTCTCAGCTCTAGACCCTCTCGTTAGGCACCTCCACTGCAGGTTCCTGGAGGAACAGCCAGTCATGACAAGAAAATGGGTATTGATGACCGTCAGAGACACAGACAGTTGATGGCTGTGAGTCAGAGCTTTTTGGCAACAGGATTGAGACGGAATGGAAAGTATCCCTGTTGTTCCAGAGTTAATCCTGTGTGCTTTGGCGCCCACTTAGAAATTATGGGATGGCGAGACTATTTAGAATGAGAGGGAAAAGACTGTATAGGAAGAAAGATTGGGAAGGAGGAAATCAGAAAATAATAGAACCTAGAAATGATAAAGCTTGTCTTTTTACCGTTTCAAAGATACGTAATTTTGAAGCACTCTTTCTGAATTGAAAGAAATGCAGTTAGCTTCAAAAGAGTAAAAGCAGGGGCGCCTGGGTGGCGCAGTCGGTTAAGCGTCCGACTTCAGCCAGGTCACCATCTCGCGGTCCGTGAGTTTGAGCCCCGCGTCAGGCTCTGGGCTGATGGCTCAGAGCCTGGAGCCTGTTTCCGATTCTGTGTCTCCCTCTCTCTCTGCCCCTCCACCATTCATGCTCTGTCTCTCTCTGTCCCAAAAATAAATAAACGTTGAAAAAAAAAAAAGAGTAAAAGCAGTCGACGACACATTTGAATTCCATTCCAGGATTGAAGTTCATGATATGCTATGACCAGTGTCAAAAGGTCCCGGCTCATCTTGGCTTTCCATTTACCCTGGTTGTCTTCTGTCTTGTCTTGGCCTTCCTTTCTATTGGAATCTTCAGTTGACTGCTCTAACATGTGAGCAGAAGGTGCAATATCGGGGCTACAAAAGAGTAAGGCGGGTCCTAGATGGACTGTCACTCGATTGACTCGAATTTATCTCTAAATTAATTCCAGGTTTATGTTGCTGGGTATCTAGCAAACACTCGTTTTCATTTTGGATAACTGAAAGTTTATGGACATTGACGGTGTCCTGAAAAATTGCTTCAAAAGCTGCTTTATGGTTATGACCTTTATAGATGATTAGGTTAGAACCAGCTACTGATGGGCTTTGACCGCACTCTCGAATATCCTACCTTCTAATTGCTGATTTCTAGGCTGGTGGAAAAACGGTTTACAATTTAGGTTTAAGCAACACATGTGAGAGTTTCAAAGAAAAGTTTACGTTCACAGTCTTTGGTGGTAGTTTCAACGTTGGGGATTGAGGGAAATTGTAGCCTCTTTGAGCAGACCCTGTGCCAGCCTGTCATCCAGTAGAAAAGTCTTTGCTCCTTTGTTTGTCCTCTCCCGTGTTCCTACTTGCCTTAATTTTCTTCGCAGCATCTCTGAGGCGGCTTAGCCAAGCGTGACCCTTAAGGCAGGCTCGGGTGCTCTTGTAAGAGTGTAAAAGCAATCCCTAAACATCTATAAGTGGTGTTTACGTTTTATATCCCCGATTTATCTGATCAAATGTTCCAGGAGAAAATTACATACTATGACTTAACAGCCCAAAAGCAAAAGGGGAAAAAAAATATTGAGAGAGATACTTAAAATATCACGTGAGGGCATCTTCCTCACACCCTGCGGAGGGTGGGATCAAGGGAGATGGTCTAGATAGTCTCACCGCTGAACTCTTGGTTTGGCCGATGCATATCACGATTTTAACCTTACCTACGTGTAGTAGTGGGAGTGTTAATTTTATTTGGCTGCTATGTGTGTGAGACATCTTGTCTGAGAGGTTTTAATTGTACCATTGAGTGAAACTAAAACTGGGAATAGTGATGCACTGAAATTACAGCGTAAGAGCAAGGTTTAGTTTTACATGGTTTCTTGTTTGGAGTTATTAACTATATGGAGGAATAAATGTCTTTTAAATATTTTAAAACATTAGAAAACCCACAATGTAAAGTTGCCATGAGGCAGCCAAAAATAATACATATGGCATTCAGGAGAGCAGTTGCTAATTGGCTGCTGCCTGAGAAAATGGTACACTTGGCGTCTACTTAACACTGTGGGTTTGGCACAGAGCCAGATTTGGGGTCAGGTTGTTGTGAATGAAGCTGCATGTGGTTAGGGAGGAGTTAAAATGATTCATGTCTCAGAAGCTGTAGCACATCGAGTAGCACGCACGGGCCGAAGCGCGTCCGTCTTCATCTCACCGGCCTCCTACCGCTCGCGACGTGCTCATCCGTTCGAGAACGTCCACAGCTCGTTGCCCCTGGTTTGTGTTCACGTAGGAGTAAATCATCGTTTTTGGAATATTCTGGTAGCTGGTTTGGAGCATGTGCCTGAACTTTTCTTTTGTTGCAGAAGGACTCTGGAGAGGAGATAGAAGTTGAGGAATTCTACGTGAAATACAAAAACTTGTAAGTAAACCGTGATATATATCTATACGTGTGTATATATATTTTTTTAATCGGGGGATATATTTTCAAAGTCCTCAATACGGATTTAAAAAATAACTGCGAATTGGGAAGTCTTGGTGCGGCTTGTTTAGTGCTTTGCAGGCTGTTGCCTCCCAACTTTTGTGTCTTTGAGAATTTTAGGAATTTAATTTTTCTGGGAAACGTGTAATTGGTACAAAAGTCGGCCAACTTTCACGTATAACCAAGAAATCCTTTTTAGAAGGGCTAAAGCCTCACACGATAGTAGAAAAGTGAGCAAAGTGACATTTGCCTGTCCTCTGAGAATGAATCTTACTCTGCGAGGCCACCCTCCCTCCTCTGTCTGGGCGCAAGATGGCCAGGCACTTGAGATGAGATCTCTACTATCAGGCAAAGGCTCTAGAAAATCGTGACATCCCTCACATTTTTGAAATGCAGCAAGCTGTGATTTTGTTTGTCTGTTTTTGTTTAGTGAATTTGAATGGCGTAAGTTTAAAAACGCCTAACTGAAGAACAACACCAGTGAGTGGTTGTTCCGCGTTGTAGATGTAGGGCCAGGCACGTTTTCGGGAGGCGGTGGCACTGTGGGGATCAGGAGTCATCCTGCTGAAGAAGCCTGCAGCCCTTTTCTAACCGAAGTAACACTCGCAGAACAAAGACAGACATCTTCATGGATAACGTAAAAATTAAATGAAAAATTTGTAAGGCAAGGAACTCAAGCATCATACTGATAAGTTTTAGAGTTTAAAAGAGGCTTTGGGGAGTTGCTGTCAAAGCAGCCTAAGAAAATTTAACCGTCCTTTTAGAATATGAAAGCATCAGACCTCACGGTTTCTGTCATTCTCTCTTGTTGCAACTGGCAATGTGTTGATAAACTAATGTAGTTCTGAAGTTCTGTGAGCAACACCTTTCATCAAGTAAAAAGATGAAGAAGTCTCTTGCCATCGTTAGTGTGAGAGGTCAGTGAATTGCAGAGTACAGCAATCAAAAATGCTCGGTCAATATCAGATGGGTGTTGGCATCATTTTATACTCATAGCACGGTGAACGTATGTACACAGGTGGAAATTATACGTATGATGCGATTCCATCTAGTCGTATAAGGAGAGTGTCGGGATAGGTAAGGAGGCAGTAACTAAATGAACCAGAGAGAGTTCCCCGGTAGATTTATCAAATAAAACGTAGAGCAAAGACATTTAAGTACCAATTCCCACAAAATGGCACCGCTGGATAGGCCTCCATCCAAATCAGCATGTGGCAGTGGGGCTTGACGTGCCTGATTCATTCTTGACCAGGAACCACCGCCAGGCCGGGGGGACCTGTCATCCTTCGTTGGCCATGTGAGAGGAGGCAAACATAGTTCTAAAAAAGAGCTTTTCTGTCTGATATTATTGAGTTCTAAGGGAAATTAAAATTTCCATACAATCAACCGTTTCTGTTAACCTTTTAGTTGGACATAATTTCAAATTTACAGAAAAAGTGCAAAAATAGAACAGAGAATGCCTGTTTTCCCTTTTGTAATTGACAAGCGTCTTCTGGAAAGGTATTTTGAGACTATTAGCTATGATCATGGTTGCTGAGTGGTGATTTATTAATTCCATCACCCATTCTAAATTTATTAGTTGGGTTTCCACCGTAAGGAGGGCTTTGACCCTCTTACTCATTTGTTTCTTTACAGCTGTGTAGACTTGTGGGGTCTTATTTTATTCAATGGGCCATAATTCTTTACTATCATATCATTATTTACTTTGCTCACATTATCCCAGATTTGGCCCACAGGAGCCCCTCCAGGCTGGAGCCTGTCTCCTTTTGCCTTGTCCCCATCCTTCTTTGAGCACTTCCTTACTTTCTGGCACCAGAGGATATTCCAGACTCCTCTTACAATTTCTCTTTTTAAGGTTCTCCAAGGAGGCTTGGTTGTGTCTCCTGGAGAACGGCGTTTAGAAACCAAGATGTGAGTGCTCGGTGTGCTCATTGCCGCTGGGAGTCACCGTTTCCGGGGCCTCTCAGTGAATGGGGCTTTGCGGGCCACCTGCATGCGTACATGCATGTACACGCACGTGTGTGCCTATGTATGACATAAACACGTGTTATGTATGCGCGCGCGCGCGCACACACACACACACACACACACACACACTCCTCTGTGTACCTACCTATCTACTTACCTAAAGACAATGAACACCAGCGCCTTTAGAGCGATAGTTGTGGTTTTATAGCAGCAGCACCGTGGGGTTCATCCTCTCCTTTTCCCTTCCAATATTCATGACTCCCTTCTTCAGCCACGAGAAACCCGGCTCTTATTATCCCTAACATATTTGTTTATATGTCAGTCCTATAATATATAGGAAATGTTTTCCAAATTACTAGACCATGTTTCTGGGAAAAAGAAGCGTACCAACTGTAAAGTTCATTTAGTATTTGTTTAGAATTTGTTGTAGTTAGCCAAAGGGTGTAGAAGCTAAGTAAATACTTGGTTCAGAATTTCCTTGGCTTAGTTCTTTTCTTCCTCCTGCCCCCTTTCAGCGTGGTTATGTTATTTATTTGATACTCAGTTGGTCTTTAGTTTCTGTCTGTATTTGTATTCCATTTTAGCTCCTCACCATTCTTGTTGATCTTATTTATTTTCTTTTTTTCAAGTTCATGAAATAGTCACATGGTTCAAAAGTCAGAACTTGTTCAAGAGGATACTCAAAGATGCATCCTTCTCCCTTCCACCCCATTCCTACTTACCTTCTCATTAATCCCAGATTTATCCTTTCTGTAATATTTGGCAGAAACATGTAGAGGGGTGTGTGTGTGTGTGTGTGTGTGTGTGTGTGTGTGTGTGTGTGTGTGTATAAATATATATACATAAAGTATTTTATATGTATAAAATATATGTAACTTTCCCCTTTCTTCCACACAGAAGTAGCAGCTGTTTGTTTTCCTATGCATAAAAATAGCACTTTGGTGTTTAATAATACTGTATTTTGGAAGTTACTCAACATCAATCCATGGGTTCTTCCTCATTCTTTGTTGCTGCTGTGTAGTACTCCAGTGTATGGCTGTATCATAGCTTGTCCAACCAGTTTCCTATGTATGTGGGCATGTAAATGGCTTCTGATATTTTATAGTTACAGACGGTGCTATGGTATATATTCTCTTGTCTGTATATTTTCAAACTGTTGGAGGCATAATTTGAGGGTGAATTCCTAGGAATGGGATTGCTAGATCCCGAGGCAAACATACGTGTAGTTCTGTTAAGTATTGCTAAATTCCCTTCCCTAAGGGTTGTGTCCCTTTGCATTAGCACCCAGAGTGTGCGAGCCCACCTTTCTCCCCGCAACCTTTCCAGTGTAGTGTGGTGGGTTCCCTTTTTGTGAGAAATTCTATTTGGCTTTAGTTGTTTTTTTTTTTTTTTTTTTTAATTGTGAATGAGGTAGAGCATCTTTTCATAAGTTTAATGGCCATTTTTACGTCGTCTTTTGTCAGTTGTGTCTTCGTGTCTTTGCCCATTTTTCTGTTATGCTTCCTTCAATTTTGAAGAGTCCTTTTTATCTGTGGGATATTAGTCCTCTGGGTTAGATGTTGCAGCTATGTTTCCCCCATTTCAGTTGTCCTTTGACTTTATATTTTTATTGCATTGTAAACTTAAACATTTTTTATGTAGTTAGATTTATTAATCTTTCATTGTATTGGATACGATTGATTGATTGATTGATTGATTTTAAGCCATAGCTAGAAAGCTTTTCTCTACCCCCAAATTAAAGAGGAATTTGCCCTGTTTTCCTCCAGTACCTGCATGGTTTCATTTTCTGTGTTGAGGTGCTTAATCCACTTGGTGTTTATTCTTGTGTATGGTGTAAGCACAATGATACTTGGTTGTTCCAGTTTTATTCTTTTCCAAATATTATTGTCCCAGCACCATTATTAAAAAGTCCATCTTTGCCCTAGTGATTTGAGATGTAACCCTTGTCACATACTAAATGTACACATTTATTTAGAACCCTATCTGTGCCCTGTTTTAATCCTTTGGTCTGTCTACTCACGAACCTGTAGCACACTGTTTTACTTACAGAGGCTTTATATCTGGTATAGGTAATATAATATCTGCTATCTCTAGTTTCCCCTCAAAACTTTACTTTTTGTGTTTTCCTGGATGTTCTTGCATGTTTATTTTTATATGTAGTTGAGTATTGACTTGCCTAGCACCTTAAAATGCTTGTTTATATTTTTATTTATATTGTGTTACATTTACAAATTCATGATATATGATGTTGAACCATACTATCTAAAAACTAGGATGTCTAGGGGCACCTGGGTAGCTCAGTAGGTTAAGCATCCGACTTCCACTCAGGTCGCCATCACATGGTTTGCGAGTTCAAGCCCTGCATCAGGCTTTCTGCTGTCAGCGCAGAGCCCGCTTTGGATCCTCTGTCTCCCTCTCTCTCTGCCCCTCCCCTGTGCACTTGCACGTGCTCTCTCTCTCTCTCTCTCTCTCTTTCACTCTCTCTCTCTCTCACTCTCACTCTCACTCACATACATAAATACATACATACATACATAAAAACAAGTATGTTAACTCTATTTCTGTGTTTTTTAAAAAGGTTTTAAATATTTCCATATAATTTTCACATATTTTTTATTAAATGCATTGCTAAGAATTTAATCTTTGTTGATAGTGTAAAAGAAGTTTTCTCTACTGTTAATATCTTCTAACTGGTTATGGTTTATGTAAATGGAAGCTGTTGACATCGGTATGTTAATTTTATATCCTGCTACCTTGCTAACTTATTTCATTTTCTTATTTGAATTAATTTTCTAATTGACTCTCTAGGGTCTTCCTGTTATGCAGTCATATCATCTGCAAATAGAGATAGTTTTACTTCTTACCTTCCATTTATTGGCTACTGCCTTGAATACAGTATTGAATAGGAGTGGAGGTAGTGGGCATCCCCTTTCTGATCTTAGTGGAAAAGCCTGTGGTTTTTCTCCATTTAGTAAGGCAGAGTCCCTGTGCAAAAACTTCAGCCCAGGTTACAAGAGGGAGGGGAAGACTGGAATGCCTGCACCCACCTCACGGCCACACTGGTGGTGCTTTAAAGGCACGTGAGCCTCAGCTTATGCACGTGCCTTTTTCCATCCAATAGTTCGACGAGACTAGATTATTTGTATAGCATTTTTTTCTGATTGTAACAGTATTGCATATTATTTATTGGAAATTGGGAATGTACTTGAAAGTAGAAAAGAAAATACTTGCGGTCTTGCCACCCAGAAATGATCATTGTTAACATTTTGAGGCATTTTCATCTAGCCTGTTTTCTCTGTGTGCATGTGTGTACAGGGTTTATATCAATTCATAGTGTATCAAGGCCTATGTAAAGTCCTCATCTCCCTCAGTCAGTTGCAGGGCTAAATCAGTCCTACCTTTGAAAATGCATATTAGACTTTACATAAATATAAACAATATAATACTTAATGTCACAAGCCTTTTCCGTATCCTTAATCATTTTTGACAGATTTTGTAATCGCTGTAATTTCTTGTAATTTTTTTTTTTTTAATTTTTTTTTTTAAAGTTTATTTATTTTTGGGACAGAGAGAGACAGAGCATGAACGGGGGAGGGGCAGAGAGAGAGGGAGACACAGAATCGGAAACAGGCTCCAAGCCATCAGCCCAGAGCCTGACGCGGGGCTCGAACTCACGGACCGCAAGATCATGACCTGGCTGAAGTCGGACGCTTAACCGACTGCGCCACCCAGGCGCCCCATCGCTGTAATTTCTAAGAGTAGTAGCACCTTGATTTTGAAATAGGTATATATTCACGCGCCTCATTTCTTTTCCATGTCATCACCAGGAAGAGAAATAAGAGGCAGTCGGGGCTATCTGGGGCAGGGAGAGAAGGATGGTACAAAAAAATATTGAAATAACAAACAAACGAATGTCAAAGGTACCATAAAATATTAACTTTATACCTGTGAGTTTTAAGAGGGAGGGTGAGAGTGTTCCCGTTGAGATTAGAGAAAACACCTGTGCTGCAAGCAGGCCATGGTGAGCCTGGAGAGAAGGGGGTCGCTCAGTGCGAGGAACCGGGGAAATAGCAGAGAGTGAAAACTTCACGGGAGCCAAAGGGGCATCACAGCAGAGCTCCTGGAAGGACGCAGAGGGCGGCTGGGAGCGCGCGAACTGATCTGGGGCTGGCTGACGGCCCGTGTGTTCAGAACGCAGGCGATGGTTCTTTTCTCTCCAATTGCTCTCGAAGGACCAAGTTCGGTTTACCTTTGCTGTTTTAAATTCGAATTCTCTTAACTTGATGAAAACCTTTTCTTTCTCAATTAATGATAAAAGACTCAAAATGTAAATTCATAATTAAGGCCACCCTGTAGTGCTAATTGTTTTGTATTGAAGTGTACTCCATTCGCTTATGAAAACAGCTTGTTACCAGGTCCTTTTTTTTTTTTCATGGGAGATAAATAAGAGAGCTGGAGGCTCAGGACTGCAGACAAATTTTAGGCACCGTTACTGATTTTTTTTTCTTATTCTCAAACATGAGTAATTATATTGAATGTTGATCAGTAGCCTCTTTAAGTAAACAGTTTATTTCGTTAATTATTTAGTTGATTTTTGGAATAACAAAAGATTATTTTCTACATGTTTCAAGTATATCATTTTATTCTTTTAGCTCTTATCTTCATTGTCAATGGGCATCTGTAGAAGATCTGGAGAAAGATAAGAGAATTCAGCAAAAGATCAAACGATTTAAGGCAAAGCAGGGCCAGAACAAATTCCTTTCAGAGGTATGAAATACCCAGTTAATTTTCTTAAGTAGCAACCTTATTAAAGTGTTCTGAATTTTGAATTTTAGTTTAGTAAATTACTAAGAAAAACTAGTTTGCCTCATTTGTGCTGTTACTTGCATATTGGTAGCTGGTTATTGCTAAAAAAAAATTTGTAAACAGGAAATTTCTCATTCTTCCTGTTGCTTAGTCTAGAAGATACTGGTCCTTGTGATATTATGTGGAAATATGATGGTATCATTAAAATCTTATAATGAAAATACAGTTAGCAGACAGTGAAAAAAGTAAGCGGATAAAAGTTCTGTTAAGGTTTAGTGAGTTAAAGACTCTGCAGTAAGTATAAAGTAACATTTTTTAGAATGTAAGTTACTTCTGTAAGGGGAAAGTATGTGGCAGATTTCTTTTGTTCAAGTCAATGCCTGATTACAGAGTTTACAAGTGATGTGCTATGGTATAGAAGTTGGCGTAATGTCTTCTGCCTGTCTCCCCTTACCCTAGGTTATCGATGATGAAAAGGTAACCATACCTAGCGCAGGGAAGGAAATCTGCATTTTTTTTTTTTTAAAGGTAGCGCCAAGTCCCCTCCAAAAAGCTCAGTTACATTAAAAGAAATGCTTTTGCAGACTGCTTACTGGCGTCTCTGGACTTTTGCTCACCAGTTTGGTTTCACTTAAGAGTAACCTTCACATTGAAAGATTAAACTTGCTGACTGATTAATTTTCCTCTCCTTAAAGAACTTAACAGCATATAAACTGCAAAGATGTGTGACATTTGATGCAAAATAATACCTGTTTAACAACCTTCAGACCCCCCCCCCCCCCCCCCCTTTGGGACCAGGGGGGGGGGGGATGGAAGAATATTCAGTACTTTTGGGTCATAAAATCCTCATAATCTCAGGTCACAAGTCTGTGTTCTCCTGGAATCTGATTTCCACGCTCCCGACAGGCAGCCCGTAGTTTGTGTTGGATGGGCCTTTGGGTGGTGGTGGTTTTATTGGGCACATGTCTGCATCACCACCTTTACTGATCTGAGTATGTAGCTTCCTCGAAGCACAGTAATTAACACTGAGGGGAATGGAGTTACTCAGATGTGACTCAGTCTTCACCTCTTGGAGAATATTGAAGTGATTTGGGGGGGGGGCGGGGAAGGGCAGTTTCTAAGAAAATACCACGAAATTCTATTTTTTGTGCCCTTCATGCAACTGAAGTCAAATGTTGGTGACATTAGGCAAGTTGAAATCATTAGCTTCCTTTTAGAAAGAGACGCCATATGTTCTGCTGACCTTTTCTATGGATCAGTGTAGGGAGAAGGAAAACATGCGATGGTAGCTTCCCCCCATCCTCCAGTCCTGGTTCTGTTTATTAAACGTATTTGAAATACATTTGCTGGTGTCAGACGCACTTCGGGGATCTGTGCCCGGCTCTAGCTGTGTAGCCTTATCTATTTGGATCTGTCTGTGTGAGTAACCTGTACCACAGTCGAAATACATTATCTTGCTTGGTAACTCAGCAACTAGGAATCTTAAGTTTTGTTCTGAGTGGAAATAGCACTAATTCCAGCCTGAAAAGGTGGTCTAAGGGCCAGCACAAAAGGATAGCAATCCCCTTTCTCTCTTCCTCTTTTACACGCACATGCACACGCACATGCACACACGGGCGCCCTTTCCCGTAGACAGTCCCGGTTTCAGGTGTTCCACGGCTCTGCTGCTTTGGCATTTTTAATTACGACTGCTTTTGCATTCTTTGTTTCACCTTAGGCTTCTTCATAAGCCGCCGCCACTAAAAATCTTTATTCAAACTGGAAACTGCGTCCCACTCATGATGGCACGGATGAGTTGCTGGCAAGGTGGAAGTGTTTAGGAGTAAGGTTAAGGATTTTAACTCATCAGTGAACGCTTCTGTTTAAGGACAAGATGTCTTAAAAGGAGCTTTTAGCATCAGAACCTAGTTTATGGGGAGTTTTAGTGTTGATGTTAGTGTGAATAAGGCATACGTATTGCATACCTGACTCTAGAAGCTTCGAACAGAGCCAGTGCATTCATACGTTAACATTTTAAATACACTGAACGTTTCAGTGGATTTTTTGCCTTACTAATCAACTCTGTGTAAGGGCCCGAGGCATCTGAAACACACTTTTGTATTTCTGATTTTTTTTTTTTTTTCATAATTCAGAGTTCAAAGGCCCCGGACCAGACATTGTAAATGGGCACAGCAGCCCAGGGAATGTTTGTCATCCTTGAGCTGACTGTGACCAAACAGCTTATCTTTCCGACCTGCAGTTTAGGGCATATGAGCGGTGTCTAAGTGACTTCTAATATGTCTCTGCAAAAGGCTTTTAATGCAGTTTTGTTACCGATAAGTTGATCTCTAGGAACACATACTAATGTGTCTTTTGTTTTCTAACTTATCTGTCTCTGGCTTCTCTAAAGTATGATTTAGTCTGTAATTTCCCTTTGAGCCACATTCTATTCTTTTCTATGAGATAACTTTGCAAGCAAGTAGTACTACTTTACTTTTGTGAAGATTGTTAATACGTTGGCTAAATAACCCAATTGTTTAAGCCTCATTTCTTTATCCTTAATATTTTTAGCCAGATGCTCTATATTCAGTGCAAATAAATCATTAGAACACTTAGATTAATGACAAAACTGTATTCCAAGGAGGTACTAACGTTGATTGGCGAAGGCGACCAAACATCCCATACTGTTCACACTAAAATATGAAATTCACTGGTTTCAGTGTTTTTAGCTTTTGAATAGCATTCTGTAAACGATGCTATAAGGCATCAGACAACTCCAGTAGTTACAAGACTCCGAGAGCACTTACTGTGCATAGCCTGGCTTCTTTATTGCAAGCTGTAGTTTCAAGAATGCTAAATGCATTGCATGCCATAAGCCTTTTGGATTGCTCATTAGTGAATTGTAATTTCACACTTCATTTAAAATATTCTTAAACATTCTCTCACAGTAAAAAGGTTTCACACAGTAATTAAAAGACCCAGTTAACAAAGTCTGAGAAGTCTGATTTCCTCATGGGGAATGATTTTGCTAAATTGTAGCATTTCAATTAATATAATAGAATTTGCCAAATATAAATTTTATTTTACTGTGACCCAAAATATTATTGCCTGGTGAAAAGTGAAATAGTGTTTACTCTCAGGAATTAAATAAACATTTTAACTTTTTAATTTTCTTTCCTTTGGCGCAGATTGAAGATGAGCTTTTTAATCCAGATTATGTGGAGGTTGACCGGATAATGGACTTTGCACGAAGCACAGATGAACGGGGAGAGGTGACAGAGATCACTTGTATCAGGGGGCAGTGACTCAGACAGCTTATGTGTGTTTGTGGAGAATGATTATGGGATCCTAGATCTGGTCCTGGTCAGAGCCTTGGATCATGACACAGTTGGTCTAAATTTAACTGAAACTTATTGACTATTAGTTCTATGACTTAATAATGGCGCTAAGTGTGTTCTTTGTTTAGTGTGAGAGCTTTTTAAAAGAAGTCAATTTTCAATATGAAACAAATACATTGGCATTTTGCAGAATTTCAGAATATGACCAATAAAGAAGAATTTAGTACACTTTGGTCTAAACCTGTCATGAAGCACAAATTTCCTATACATAATTAAGAGTGCTCTTAGCAGAATGGAATTTAGTGTTATTTAACATTGTACGTCCTTACTGTGCGTTGATGAACCTCATTTAATGTAGTGCACAGAGAATAATGTAAAGTAATCCTCTTTATGAGATCTTGGCATTCTCATGTTGCTTTGCAAAACTCTGTGAGGTCGTAAAGGACAGTTGATTAGGGCAATAAGAGTGGAGACAAGTCTAGTGCCTTCCCAAGCATGATGTCTTGGTGACGATATACCCACCCACCATGAGCTCTGTCATTCCTGGCTTCTTTGTGTAAATTAAGCTTTATATAAAATGTTTAGATCTTGGGATGCCTGGGCGACTCAGTCGGTTAAGCATCCAACCCTTGGTTTCGGCTCAGGCCATGATCTCACAGTTTGTGGGTTCAAGCTCCGCATCGGGCTCTGTGCTGACAGTGCAGAATCTGCTTGGGATTTTCTCTCTCTCTCTCTCTCTCTCTCTCTCTCTCTCTCTCTCTCTGCCACTCCCCTGCTCGCTCGCTCTCTCTCTCTCAGATAAACATAATAAAATAAAATAAAGTGTTTAGATCTTGCTTATCTAGTGAGAGTCTGCAGTGAACTCCCAGATTTTTCCAAACTCTGTATCATGAAGTCCATGATGTTTCAAAGACAGTATCTGTAAGGGGATGTTTGCTTTTCTAGTTTTACTTTGCTTTACTTATGAGAAAATTATTGCATATTTACATAGGACAGTGAGTGTTTTTAACATCACAACCAGGTCAGTGTACTTTAGCCTTGAAGTGAAGGTCCACAAACCCAAGTATTTTCTAGAGGAAAGACAAAGGAAATTTTGTTGATCTGCATTACCCAAAATATTTTGTTCTCCAGCCTACTAGACCTCACTTTATTTTAAAGTGATCAGGTACAAACAATACCTCTCTCTTTAGGAAAAAGGCAGAGATACTAATAAATTCAAGCCTGTTTCTCATTCTTTAAGAAACTAGCCAATTATGTAAACATGTAAATACTGGCTATGATGATTTACTGTAGAAGTCTGAATCAGACACCTGATAAATGATTTGCACACATAAGAGTAAGGCTTAAATTCAGCTGTGTTATGTACTAGCTATTTCTTTATATATCTTGACTTTTGAACATGCCAGTGCATTAGATAAAATTTAACTTACTCTGATAATACCCAGTAATACTCTTTCCAGTTTAGACTTGACACTGTTAACTAGGAACCACGGTGTAATGGGTGTAGTTTTAAAACTACCACCAACTCATTCTTTCTGTCGCTGGGGTAGCATCCATCATTAAATAATGTAGAACACGTGTTTTTCGTGTGAGTGTGTGTGTGTGTGTGTGTGCACGCGCACGCGCGCATTGATCAAATGAATCCATTTCTGATTTATTTAAACTTGGCCCAGCCTGTGACTCACTACCTGGTGAAGTGGTGTTCCCTGCCTTATGAAGACAGCACGTGGGAACTAAGGCAGGACATAGATCAAGCAAAGATTGAAGAGTTTGAGAAACTAATGTCCAGGGAGCCAGAAACAGAGCGTGTGGTAAGAATTGGCTAATGGTGAAGGGTTTAATTTGGAAATAGCATAGCAGTGTGGTCTTGGAGAAACCACTAATGGGATCTACTATATTTGAAACAGGAGCGACCTCCTGCTGATGACTGGAAGAAATCGGAGAGTTCCAGGGAGTACAAAAACAATAACAAACTCAGGGAATACCAGTTGGAGGGAGTAAACTGGCTACTTTTCAATTGGTACAACATGTATGTAAACCATGTTTTTCTTCACTTTGAAGAAGGCCTAAGAACTGTTTTCCTTTGTAGTCATTGAAAATGTTAATCAGGGGTGCCTGGGTAGATGTCAGTTGAGCGTCTGACTCTTGGTTTGGGCTCAGGTCATGATCTCACGGTTTCGTGAGTTCGAGCCCCGCATCAGCCTCTGCACTGACAGTGTGGAACCTGCTTGGGATTCTCTGTCTCCCTCTCTGTCTCTCTCTGCCCCTCCCCCACTCGCACTGTCTCTGTCTCTAAATAAATAAATAAACTTAAAAATTAAAAAAATAATATTAATATTAATCAAATAATAGTGTAACACTTTAATCTCTAATAAGAATTATGGAAAACAGCAAGGATTGGAAGTATGCTTAATATTTATCCAACAAACATTAACACCGACATTGATAGAAGTATGTAGAAATAATGATGTCTTAGAGGATTTTGTTTGAAAATGTGTTCTGTTGAATCTGAGAGATCATCTGAGGTAGGCATTTGTGAATATAATAGCATATGTTTTGTAAAAAGACAGCAGTATCTAATATCCATACTTACTAAACTTTTCTCATTTTGTTTCCTTCCCAAAGGCGAAACTGCATTTTAGCAGATGAAATGGGTTTGGGAAAAACTATCCAGTCCATTACATTTCTCTATGAGATATATTTGAAAGGAATCCATGGCCCTTTTTTAGTAATTGCCCCATTGTCCACAATCCCCAACTGGGAAAGGGAATTCCGTACCTGGACAGAGTTGAACGTGGTTGTGTATCATGGGAGTCAAGCTAGTCGTCGGACCATTCAATTGTATGAAATGTACTTCAAAGATCCCCAGGTAAAACGTCACAAGTGGATTCTTGATGCTTCTTATGTGTGTTTTAAGGTTTCGGATGTTAAAATGGTCTCAGACATTTTGGGGAAAGGCCTAGATTTTACAAAATGGAGAAATTTGCTTTAGATTTCTTATCCAGTTTATTGTGTTATACTTTCTCATCTTGTAAATATAGCTACTTTTTATACCTTTGGTCATCCTGATTATTAGATAAGAATGAATGAAATATTTTTACTTTGGGTGAACTATGGAAAATCATTTAATGTTTTGATGCACTAATTGGTTTTATTTTGCAAGCCTAAGAAAAAGCTAAACAAAAAATGGTGTTATTCAATGTAAGTAGAAAGAATATTTTGTGAAACTATTACTAGAAGTAAAAATGATTAGGCATGCAATGTTGAGTGGCACATCCGAGCGTATAATGTTGAGTGAAATACACCCAAAGGGAGGAACTTCTCCTTTGGCTCTAGGTAGCACTTGGTATGATTTCTTACTTGTTCTTTGTTACCTGTATACAGTTATTGTATGATATTGATGGCAAAGCATTATAAATGACAAAGAAGGAAGAATAGTGTGTGCTAAAGTAGTTTTAAGCTACAGGTGGTAAATGGTAGTCCTACAGCTGGAAATAGGACAGAGTTTTGTTTTATATGTTTGCCTTATGTGTAAAATCTGACTATAATTAAATACTTCAAGGAGAAAAATATTGAAATCTATTTTGGCACTTATCTTTAGATTCGAGAATTTGTTGTAAGTTCTATCCTAAGTGAATGGTTTTTCATTTTAGCCCTTCAAAAGTAAAACATAGGAGCACCTGGGTGGCTCAGCTGGTTAAGCATCTGACTCTCGATTTCAGCTCAGGTCATGATCTCACGGTCATGAGGTTGAGCCCCTGCACTGGGTGTGGAGCCTTCTTAAGATTCTCTCTCTCTCTCTCTCTCTCTCTCTCTCTCTCTCTCTCTCTCTCTCCCCCCCCGCCCTCTCTCCCTCTCCCTCTCCCCCACTTACTCCTCCCTCTCAAGAAAAAAAGTAAAAAATAAGTTACCGAAGCAAAATAAAAGTAAAAAGTTTTCAAAAGTAAAAAAGGTTTTAAAAAGTTGCCTTGGGGCGCCTGGGTGGCGCAGTCGGTTAAGCATCCGACTTCAACCCGGTCACGATCTCGCGGTCCGTGAGTTTGAGCCCCGCGTCGGGCTCTGGGCTGATGGCTCAGAGCCTGGAGCCTGTTTCCGATTCTGTGTCTCCCTCTCTCTCTGCCCCTCCCCCGTTCATGCTCTGTCTCTCTCTGTCCCAAAAATAAATAAACTTTAAAAAAAAAAAAAAAAAAAAAAAAAACAAGGAAAAAAAAAAGTTGCCTTAGTACACCATCCTTTTGGCTTCTTACCTTTCTGGAGTCTGTAGGCTGTAACTAGAATGAACATACTTAGTGGCGCTTTACTACATGTGATCTGGAGAAAAATTGAATCAGAAATTTTACTAATGATTTGCAGAGTTCCTTTAAAAAGAAAGGTTGTTAGGGGCGCATGGGTGGCTCAGTTGGTTGAGCATCCGACTTCGGCTCAGGTCATGATCTCACGGTCCTTGAGTTCGAGTCCTACGTCGGGCTCACTGCTGTCAGTGCAGAGCCCGCTTTGGACCCTCTGTTCTCCTCTGTCTCTGCCCCTCCCCCGCTTGTTTGTGCATTCTCTCTCTTTCTCTCTCTCTCTCTCTCTCTCTCTGAAAACAAAACAAACCAAAAAAACATTAAAAAAATAAATTAAAAAAAAGGGTTTTAAAGCCCCCCTGCAAAATACCTTGAGAACAAAATGCATGTGTTACCCAAAATAAAGATGTCCCCAAAAGAGAAATACATATGTTTCATGCTTTTTATTAATCAAAGTTAATGTGATCTGTAATGCTAAACAGTAATTTAGAACTGTTCTTATAGGGTCGAGTGATAAAGGGGTCCTACAAGTTTCATGCCATCATCACTACATTCGAGATGATTCTGACGGATTGTCCTGAGCTGCGGAATATTCCATGGCGCTGTGTCGTCATCGATGAGGCCCACAGGCTGAAGAACAGGAACTGCAAGCTTCTGGAGGGGCTCAAGATGATGGACTTGGTCAGTGATCACAGTGATGGTTCCATTGAACCTGAACAGGATCGTTACTGACTTGGTGTTCCCACTGCTTTGAATTTGACTGCTACCTGTGTAGGGTTTGCAAAGCCTGTCAAATATGGTGGTATATCCTCCTGAGCTTTTAGTTACTCAAAAGTTGCTGCTGTCCTTGATTCTTACATGACTGGCTGGTATCTTTGTGCAATTGTGTTACAGCAGGCTGTAGTCGGGATAGTTTCACTGAGATGGATTTCAACTATTTGCTTTTCCCTTTTGCTTATAAATACTGCCATTTCATATGCTGTTGGGCCAGGCTTTGGTCCAGGAATGGTAATGAAGTTATATTCCAGGGCTCATGGTTTTGGCACATTGGACCCAGTAAGGCTTGTAAATGGAAGTTCTTAGTAAGATGGGTTAACACCTGGGATTGGTCAAGTTCGCACAGACCCTTGGAAGTTTGGGGCGTTATGAGACCTTGAATTTGATCTGGAGTTTTAGACCATGCTTGGCCCTTCCTCTCCCCACTTCCGAAGAGGTGGTCAGGTTTTTCTGATAGGTTTTTTTCAGTAGGAGTGTTAGGGGATAACGTGTCGTAGAGGTGGTAGGATTTAACGGAGTTTCTGTTCCATACTTCTGTGTGTATGGTTTCCTAGCAGAAATTATTACGTGACTTCAGTCATCCTCAGACTTCTTTGCTATCTGTAGTTTGCAAGGTGGGTTTTGATCACTTGTTTTCATTTTTAATGCACGTTTTAGAAGCAATGTTACTGTCATTCAGTATGCCTTGAATGTTTTTGCGAAGTTTTTAAAAAGTGCAAAAAATTTTAAAAATCTCTTTGATGTTGCCTTCTGCAGATTAATTTGATCTCTTGTTAATTGAGAGTTTGAGAGGGGAAGGAACATTCTATGTGTTTGCGGCTATAAATTTTTTTTACCGAAGACTCGTACTACCGAAAAGAACACTTAAAAGCTTTCTGTTGCAGCTGGTTCTTTGAAGCGATTCTCTTATTCATTAGCCAGCTCTTCTTTTAATCAAAAACAAACAAAGTCTAGTTGTGTTTAAAGGAAAAAGTCCGCCTGAATTATGCTAGTAAGGATGGGATTTCCCATCCTAAGACTTTTCAAATCAGTTTATATTTGATGGCCAATCCACAAAAGAAATTAGAATACTTTAGAAACAGCGCATGGTCTTGAAGACATAGGTAAGCAAGTGGAAAAGAGAAACTCTGCTACTGTGTCCGTTCTCTCAGGCGATACGTTAGCCTTACGTTGAAATCAACCTGTATCGGCAGGGAAACGCGAATGTTCCCGAAATACTGACCTGTATCTTCTGAGTAGGGACCCATCTTCACAGTGGTTCACGTAGAAGACACAGTACCCTTTGCCGAAGGCTTAAATCGTCACCTGAGTTTATCTAAGTTGTTTCCTATTACTAGTTTATGTGCTTCCAGGCAGTTGATGCTTAACTGCAAAGCAGTCCTCCAATGATACGTACAGATTCAACTCTCTCAGCAAACAATCTAATTGTCATTGGGAGACTTGAAAGGATTTTCCATTGTTTACAGCAACACTTCATTAATGGATTAGAATCTGTTATACAGATAACTTTTTGGTTACAAATTGCAGTGTTTCCTAACCGTTTTCACGTAATGGCACATACAGAAAGTGGTGATATTCTCTGCGTGTCATTGTAGTATGTCACAGTGGGGTAAGCTGAGAACACTGCCCACTGCCATAGGTGACCAGCCCTGGGATACTGACTCACAACCCTGCTGGCTGCCCCAAGGACTTGCATACCTGTAACTCATTCGTGGCTCTGATTGCAAATGAACCACTGGAAATCTCTGATAAGCAAATGAACCAAATAGTTGTTTTTCTGATGGCCAAGAATCTTTATCTCAGAAGAGACGTTTTCCAGACGGAACAGAGCAGCACTGTTCAGAATTGGAGTGTAATTGTATTTGTCCCGTTCTGGACAGCTCATTGCTTGGCCTTGAAATCCTTACTTACAGTAAATATCGTGAGAACTTCTACACTGGCTGCTTTTCATTCTTCTTTCCTAGAATAAGTCACAGTGAAAATAAGGACCAGTAAGTATATCCAGCTTCGGAGCAGGTCAGAGGCCAGCGCTGTTTCCTGCCCTAGACTCAGTTAGGATGAAGGGGCACTTGATGACGATCGTGTTTCAAGTGCCTGCTCAGAAGGAGGAGACCAGCGAGTGTCTTCAGCTCTCCCATCCCCAGGGAAATGCTTCCGGACAGGATTTGTAGAGGGATGTCTATGGTCCACCCATCCTCCATAGAAGCCCTGGGGAGCACAGCATCCCCTTGTGCATCATTGACAAGGAGGGGATTCTCTGGAGGTGGCCGTGGTCCTTCACTGATTCCATCATCTCCTCTTTCATTGTCAGGAGGCCTTACGCAAATTAAAGAGTTTGCTGCAATGAAATGAAATGTGTATCACTCCATCAGAGCTAACAGGGAGGGACGGTAACGTTTTCAAGCCAAAAGCGTATCCCCTGGCGTAGTTGAGCTTGGAGGTGATAAGCTTGGTAGCCCCAGTCTCTTACATGATGTTTTATGATACTGTGTGTATTCATCAGGTGTTATTTCACAGTCACTTTCAAATGAAAACCTGGTTTTGTTCCACTGCTCATATGTAACCTTATAAAAACGTCATGTGTGTAGTCCTTTGGTATAACTGGCTTTAAACAGCCCTGGAGGGAAAACAGCATGAAAAAGGAGCCCCTTTCCTTTTTTTCAAATATTACTTTGAAATCAATAACTTAAAAGGCTTTTTCTGAAGCGTTTGGTTAGAGGTTAAGGATTGAGCTCGGTCATAAGGGATACGAGAAAACTGGGAGACAATCTTCAGTATCGATACAGCTGTTCCAGTGCAGTAGCTCCTTCCCAAATCTGTGACAGTGTAAAAAATTCTTGAGTAATTCAGAACTTGAGTATGTCAGGGACTGTGGCCCATGTTACCCACCAGGATGGTTTTACAGTGGAAACCCTTGAGTTGATTTGCAGACTCCTTACCCTATGAATTTAATGAGTCCGAAGATGATGGTGGTCTGTGTATCTTCCTGAGAGACCTCTTTATCCAAAAGGAAGAAGAGGAGGAATGAAAGCATACTGCACTGCTTCACCTCACTTTCAAAGAGCTTCACTGGCAGATGAGGCGTGGTACATATTACGAAAATTATCGTGTCCCTAGTTGTATCATTTATCTAGTATTTCCCGAGCATATACTCTCTGCTTGCAGCCAACTCTTGTCAGATTTCATGTTAAGTCGGAACAATTGCTTTTGAATCTACAAGAAGGTAGGGTCACTTTCTGAACTAGTTTTATTCACTGTACTGTGCGTGAAATGGCCAAACAAAATATTGACCAATGAGGCCCTCAAGATTAATGAACTCACTACCGTTAAAACCGGTCACTGCGAAACAGCTCCTCTGTGTTGGGTATATAAAACACAAAGACAAGAGAACAGATGCATGAGGAAAGCTGGAGAAAGAGCTCGTAAACAGGAAGAATTATCTTAAAGAAATACCTAACTTGGTTCAAAGAAACAAAGTTAGAAATAGCATCTGTTAAAAAAAAAAAAAAAAGTGATTGTGGTATTTAAAACCAAGCTGACCTCTTTGCTAGTTTGAAATTTTTGCAGAACAAAATGGTTTTTCATATGCTGTTGCCTGTAGAAGAACTTCTTTTGTCTCTAAAGTGAGTCATGCAGGAAGCAGATGGGGAGATGAGAATGCTGTTGATGTAGAGAACAGAAAGAAGCATGTGAGCTCTCTCTGAGTCCAGGGATTTTAGGAAAAAAACTTGGGGAGGGGAAAAAGCATTGGGACTCAGGCCACTTGCACCGCCATGGCACTAAAATGCCGACCTGGTAACCCCTGGAAGAAATGAAAGGGCAAGACATGTTTATGGGGTCTGCAGCGTTCCAGAGGGCCCCCGCCAACGTGTCTGAAGCAGGGTCCAAGTGTTTCTCGTATCTCCGCCTTCGCGCCCACCGCCTCCACGTCACGTGTGGTGGATGCCGAGCTGCACGAATGAGAAGTAGGCAAATGGATGTCTGGGAAAAGAGGCTTTGGGTTTAAGACGCCGCTTCTGTCGCGATTCAGTCCGTTGCTTTCCTTGTGTTCCCGCAGGAGCACAAAGTGCTGCTGACGGGGACCCCCCTACAGAACACGGTGGAGGAGCTCTTCAGCCTGCTTCATTTCTTGGAACCGAGTCGTTTCCCTTCAGAAACCACCTTCATGCAAGAATTTGGCGATCTGAAAACAGAAGAACAGGTACTTAGCACGTCTACTTTGTGCTTTAGTCACGTCGTTGAAGACGAACCCAAGAAGTGGCAAAGCATTCCTACTTAGCTATGTAAAAATGTAAATTGTGTCGGTTTTTTTCTCGCCTCCTGGTCAGGGGAGCCTTCCGCCTCCTTTCCTTGGACATTCCGAGTCTTCATTGTCGACGTGTTCTTGTTTGTGTGTCTGCCCTGGTGACGGGCTGTTGAGAATTGTTCAGCGAGGTTACTTATTACCTACTCATGTAATTTTCAGAGACCGCGGTGCTATTCAGGATGGTGATTTCACTATGTACACTCGTGAGCTCAGTGTCAGAAGCCATGGCAATTTGTAGTTATTCGCCCCCTGGAGTTCCGGGATTCTAGTCATACTTGTTAACTTACTTTTCTGACTCTCTGTATTTTCATTTAAACTACCCCACAGGATTTCTGTGAGAAATAAATGAGGTATTGTGTTTGAAAAGCAGCTGGTTATTTTATATATCCTAAGAGCTGTGTGGGTATTCATTATTGTACTGTAATTGAAACAGATAGAGATACGCTGGAAATCTTGGTCTTTATGGCCCCTGCCCCCTACAACTTACTGTTTAAAGCCTCTTAGTTCAGTTCAGGGTAAAGTCTGCTTTATGTTGGTTTTGCTTTTCTTAAAATAAAAACTATCCTGTGAGCTGTATGTCCTATTGCCAGTCAGCAGAAACGAGAACCAGAGAGAGATGTTCTGCCCGCTTACTGGTGGACGGAGCAGGTACCCCCTGGCTTGCTCATTCTGTTAGCTCTTTCCAGAAAGGAAGGGAACTAAGGCACAGCACTCCCATGACATCGTGTCTTCCCTCTTCCTCGTCACCCCTGTGGCTTGAGACAAACAGAAGGGAAGGCTCAGTGAATACACTGAGTGCCTTTCTGCTGCTTGTCGGGCCTTCTGGCTGCTCGGGCTCCTGGCCGAAACAGGCCATTTAACGCCGACTCATCCACCCTCCGTGCGCTTCCGTGACGCAAGCCGAGAGATTAGGGCTTCATCCCCTTACTGGGCTTGGACAAATGAAAATGAATGGTAAACGAATAAGATAGTCCTGATTTTCCATGTTAGAATGTGTTTTAACATGCAAGCAAATCACGATACCAGTATTTACTTAAGGTCCTTTTTCAGGTGCAAAAACTCCAGGCTATTCTAAAGCCAATGATGTTGAGACGTCTCAAGGAGGATGTAGAAAAGAACTTGGCCCCCAAAGAAGAAACCATTATTGAAGTTGAGCTCACGAACATTCAGAAGAAATATTACCGAGCCATCCTTGAGAAGAATTTCACATTTCTCTCCAAAGGTGGTGGTCAAGCTAACGTACCTAACCTTTTAAACACTATGATGGAGCTACGGAAGTGCTGCAATCACCCATACCTTATTAACGGTAAGCCTGTGCGCCGGGAAGCGCGTTTTAAATGGCTGTCCAACCTCCAGGAGTCCTTTTCTCCCTCCAGAGGACTTCGTGGGTTGTAGTTGTGACTGGATCCTGTCATCTCAATGCGGGTTTCACCACCTTCCCGTTCTTCTTGACGCCTCCTGTGGTGGCTGAAGGCGGAGGACCGTTGCCCTCCGTGATCCTTGTGGCGGGACCTCAGCTCTCCTGTCTCCTCCTTCCCTGCCTCTGTCTCACCCCTTGGAAGGAGGTGTTAGTGTTCTTGGCTGAAAAGCATCAAACGTGCTAACAGCTAAAGAGAGATTAGCCTCAATTGAGACTCTCTGGCTGTGTGTGGGCGGGGGGAGTGCGCGTGCATGCACACAAACGCACGCGTGTTCCCTGTGTGTGTTTGCATCAGACAAGTTGAGGAGGAGCTGGTGGAGAAGGCGGCTGGCAGCTGTCTGGAGACTTTGATAGGAAGAAGTTTCAGTCTAGACGCTTTTAGGACTTATTCCCTAAGAATGAGGGGTTATTTTATTTTTTTTCAGTATATGAAATTTATTGTCAAATTGGTTTCCATACAACACCCAGTGCTCATCCCAAAAGGTGCCCTCCTCAATACCCATCACCCACCCTCCCCTCCCTCCCACCCCCCATCAACCATGAGGGGTCATTTTAAAACTTTGAGAACAGTTTGTTTCCGTTACTGATGAATACTTTATAGCCTTCCTGTTTTCTTAGCTACATTGAGAGTGTCTTATAACTGATTTGAGCAAAAACCTGTCTTGTAGCCTTCCAGAAATATTCATCGGGTCCATATTGCATGCCTGTGATGTGCGGGGCACTCTGGAGGGTATGGGAGCCTTCAGGTTTGTCAGGGATGGAGATTACAGAGCGATGAGAAAGCGGTGGCACTGAGACAAGTCTGTGGGGGTGGGAAGGAGTTTGCCAGTCAGGGTCAGAAAAAGGAAGGGCACTTAGACTGGTGTAATAACATCTGAGAAAAGACAAAGAGGCAGGAAAACAAAGGGGAACTTGCCCAAAGTATAAAGTCCACGTAAGTAGCAGTGGGACAGTGACCCTTAGACACACATCCTGGGACCCCCACAGTGGAGAGGCTTAAATGCGAGGTCATGGAATGTTGGCTTTAGTCCGTAGACAGTGGAGAACCGTGGCTAGTGTTTGAGCTGAGGAGTGATTCAGGATGCCTGACCTGGCAACACCACATAAAACAGATGGGAGGGAGCAGAGAAAGACCTACAGGCAGAAAGAACTGCCAGGAGGCTCTTGCTGCCATACCTGGCCGGAGTTCATACGGGTTAAAGAAAAGTGATGACCAGTTCAACTGAGGTGTTTGTGCGCAATTATAACTGGCCAGCGATGCAGTTAGGTTCCTTTTCCAGGCGAACAAAGCTTGGTTTTATCTTTACCACGATCCATGGAGTTCGAGGGCAGCTAATTTAAAGGGTTTCCAATCTTTCCCCCCTTTCATGGCTTACACACCTGTCAGCCACCTCAGGTCCCCAAGTTTTTGTTATTCAGTGACAGAGTGGTCCACGCCTGGAAGACAGTCTCGGGGTATCACCTGAGGCCCTTGCTGTGGTGTGACATCGATGAACTTCCCTTCCAAGCTTTGCGCTTTTAGCTTTGTCCGCGAAAGAGAGCATTCTGCGTGACAACTCTGTGTTTAATGCTGCCAACCTACTAATGCTGTGTGTTTAAGAGCCTGTAAGGCCATTATGGTGAGTGTCAACCAGCCTGTTCCTGGCTTGGGGAGATGGTGTTGAGGCTTAGGGTGATTGATGGTATGAGTAAAGCACGCGTGCGTGTGACGCACACACACTTTTGCATTTAATAGCTGCTAGAAAGCAAATGAAGGCTAGTGGCCTCCAAGGGGGGAAAGGAAGGCACTCACAAAAGAGCTTAAATGCTGCCAGCAGAATGCGTGCGAAAGGGTTGATGTCATCGATCGTTGTCAGATACCCACGCGCAGTTCCATCAAGTCTATCTTGTCTGCTTACTTGCTGATTATACGCACTGAACATTTCGAGGGAGGGGTCCCCCCCCCCCAAAAAAAAAAACCACAGCTGCTGGGTCTCTTCCTTGGCTGATTGCGCTTCAGGATCATCTTATATAACAACTCATTGTTCACCAGGAGTCTCTTAGGATTTCGGAGGCTTCTGTCTGCGGCAGTTGTTCTAATTGGTCACACCTTGGGGTCAGCTTTTTCTGTCCCTACAAGTTATGAAGTATCTGTTAAGCAGGTGTGTGTATACGCGTTTATGTCGAGAAACCGTAAAGGAAATGTGTGCGCACACCCCGCGGGCACGTTCGATGTTACAACTGCCCAGATAACTTCCGTGGACTGGACGTTGGGTTTCGCCAAGGTTGCCCCGGGGCTGGTACCGCCCATCTTTTTATCCACAATCCGGAGTAGAAAGTATACTGATGTGGTGCTAACTCACACGTGTTCACTGAGCGGGTTCAAGGAAGTTTTCAGTGGTGGAGGTTAAATTGACATTTGTATTGGTTGTCAAGCTGAAGTTCGATCCCGGAAAGTGCAACATTTCTGTAATTGTGGAAGCTGAAGGCAAAGTTGGTAACACATGGTCATGTAAGCAAAGCACAGGGAAAGGAATTAGAACTGACGGCAGAACCAAACTATGTAAGTGAGTAATATTTTCAGTGTGGGCGAGCATCTTAAGTGCTCAGCACAGTGTTTGGGGGCACACTGTGAGCACTTGGTCGGTGTTGCTTTTGCTCAGATAAGCGGGTAGCCGGGGAACATAAATGCGGTCAGTGTTCCTGGCCCCAGCTTCAATAGAACGGAAGGTCCAGTTTTAGGTTCCCCGTGTGAGAGTACAAGTAATGTTGAAAACTTGGTCAGCGTCCCCTAATGGTTAGGAGTGACTTAAGAGTCATTTGTTGTCCTTGTTGGGGGTTAGGAGGAGTAGAGAGAATAGGGGACAGAAGATAAGCCGAAGCTTGCACAATGGAATGAATTTGGGATAGAAAATAGTAACTGTGTTTCTGGTTGTCTTCAAAAGAAAATAATTTCTTGTTTGTGGCTGGACACCGTTGGCTAGATAATAACTTCTTGTTGTAGCTAGATAACAGAGCGGTCACTGCCCTCACAGTGACCATCTGTTTAAGTGAAAAGACTTCCACACTCGTCTCAAGTTTCTCTGATGCAAACACACGTTTTGAAATGTATCGTGAACAGTGCTTTAATTTAGGGCAGTGTCCACAAAGTATTTTGGCTTATCATAACCTATTAATTTTCGGATTGATATTTATGAATCTCACATCAAGGTAGATCTTTAATTGGTAAACTTGAAAATTTGCCTGTGACCTCAGAAGGTAGAAACTGGTTTGCTCCCCAACACCTTCCCTGACCTCCTTCCTTCAATCTGACCGTGATAAACATGGCGTTAGAGGAATCACATAGGATAGATGTTTGCTGATATTTCTAAAACTGCCCGCCACTTTAAGAACCTGAATTGGTAACAAAGAGCCGGATTGACTAACTCGGCAGTAGCTTTTGTCAGGTAAGAGCAAATGCATTTTAAGTTTGACTGTTCTTTATAAGATGAGAAATTAGTAGTAGCAATGAAAAAGCAAGAAAGTCACTTTTCTTTTCTCTGAACAAATTTAAAATGAAAAAAATTTCTCTGCGAATTTGCCTAAAGTATTTATATTTTCAATTTTTTACTAAAATTACTCAAATGTCTGATACTTGTCAAAGTGATTATTTCATTTTTGAAAACTATTGAGTTAACCATCAGCTTGTTTTAAACTAAGTAACGTACTATATTTTGGTTCGAAGTATAATTTTCATATGGACAAAAAAACAACTGCCCAAGTATCAGGAGTAAAATCTAGTTCTGAATTGTCAAGAGCTTATACTGTATGGCACAGGAATAAACTTTTTAAAAAGACCTAATGTAATGTATGGACTTAAATCCATCTCCCCTGTCTCCTGATGGCCTTCTTGTCCTGAATCTAGAACCTGGATTTCTAAGGGTCATGTTTTGAAAAATATTATTCAGCTTTATTCAAGAACATTCCTGCGAATGCTGTTCAACAGCATTTTGTTTTTACCTTTTCCTAGTCAAAACCTTTCCCATTTTTTCCCCACTCAGAGAAAAGTCTTGCGTATTAGCCTCTTGCTCACGTGGAAAAGGGAGTGAGAGACCAGTGACTCCGACCCCGCTGGCATTTCCGGCCAGGCCCCCTTCCTCGCAAGTCAGTGTGCTTTGCAGGGGCCTTAGTGCCTGGGTAAAGGCATGAAGTGCCTTTAATCAGTTCTCAGTAAGATTCTCTGTTGGTTAATAATTACCAAGCTGTACTTCTGCATATGACTGTGCCATAACTTGATCTGCACAAGTGCCCTTCAGATGGAAATGGGATGGCACTCGTCTCACATCTGCTGCCGCTTGCAGAAGTTCTGTCCGAGTAGCCATGGGGTCTAACCCACCTGGCCTTCAAGCCCCTTTTGAGATTTTGTGCATACCCGTCTGACGTATTGTGAGTTCACATGTTTAAAACCAGTGGTGAGAAGGGTAGTTTACAGTTTCTGGCACACTTGAAGGCTGGGAACCAATCCCATTAGGTGGATTTGTTTGTATTTTCTAAAGAATGGGCGACCCCACCCCCATCCTTAGGGAGAGGTGCTGAGCACAGCAGCGGTGGCCTGATTAACCCCCCGAGATGGGAGGAGGCCAGACCGGTGCCGTCTAATTCTGGCTAAGCCACCTAAGCAGTCGAAGCAAGCTTAGCCTGTGTGTGTTTGGCATTTGGGTGTGGGGGAGCCGTGAGCGCTTCTCTCCTGACGGTGTCATCCTCTTGAGGCTTCTCTGATGCACCCAGGTCTTTGTACAAGCGGAAATCTGCACGAGGCTATGAGAAAAAGAGGGCCAGGCGTAGAAGCCTTTCGCAGCACAGGGTTGATGGCTGCTGCCGTTTTCTAAAAGCTTGAAAAGCTTTGGCTAATTCAAGGTAGAGTTTTTGTACCTCATGAAATTATCAGATGAACGTGAACGTAGAGGGAGATTTCGAGATTGCAATAGGAGATACGCGTTCAGAACCCCTAAAAAGTCTCTGAAAATTATCCTGAAAAAGGGATTCCCTTTCGGTGCCCTCCTCTTGGCTGTATTAACACGCAGTTATCTACAAAAACCGCTGCCCTGACAACGTAATTATTAGACCTCTGTTCCCTTGTTTCTCAGCTTCAGAACAGATTTTGTTGTTTGTGTTTATATTCAGCTAGTAAACAATTCTTCATTTCTTTAGCAATTTAGGTTCCAAATTTTCTGTAGGTATCTGGCCCGTGGCTTGTTTCTGCCACTTCTGGCTTGACAGTCTGTTGTTGAAATTCAGTTTCTACAGACAGCAAACATTTGTTTGTTGGAAAATGTGGTTTTTACCCGCCCCC
Source organism: Herpailurus yagouaroundi (assembly GCF_014898765.1). Lineage (NCBI taxonomy): Eukaryota > Metazoa > Chordata > Mammalia > Carnivora > Felidae > Herpailurus > Herpailurus yagouaroundi. The sequence continues at coordinate 22,588,245 of NW_024412406.1, read as the reverse complement.
CCCCCCCATGTTTAAATGTGTTGTGCTTAAAACTTTGATCCCTTTTATACTTTCATGGTTTTGTGCAGACCTGACTCTTAGTAAGTGGATAGATTCATATTCATAAACATGAGTGTGGCATTTTGGTTCCTACAGTTAGCAGTGGGTTTTGAAAGCAACTTCATTGTTTTTAGTAATAAAAACCTTTTACGGTATTCACGTTATGCTGTCCAATCTCTGCAGGTGCTGAAGAGAAAATTTTGGAAGAGTTTAAAGAAACACACAATGCAGACTCTCCAGATTTTCAGCTCCAGGCGATGATCCAGGCTGCTGGCAAGCTAGTGCTGATTGACAAACTACTGCCAAAACTGAAGGCTGGTGGCCACAGGGTGCTTATCTTTTCCCAGATGGTGCGCTGCTTGGACATACTGGAAGACTACCTCATTCAAAGACGGTGAGGCCACCGCACCACGAGAATAAAAAGGAAATAAAAAATGACCTTTCCCAGGGCTCCAAGCGCTTCACCTCCAAGTGACATTCGTGATAAAGGGGACGGAGTGGGGAGAATGCGTCCCCTCTCTTTCTAAAAACTGTCAGTGACCAGAGTAGGACTCCGCGTACTTTCCGTGGCGGTTTTGTTTCCCATTTCTTTCATTTGACTAGAGGAGAATCGGTCTTACCTAAGATTGAAATTGTTTGTTATTTTAGTCAGCTATCTTTTTTTTAATTTTTATTTATTTTAACGTTTATTTATTTTTGAGAGAGAAAGAGACAGAGCACGAGCAGGGGTAGGGACAGAGAGAGAGAGAGAGAGAGGGAGGGAGACCCAGAATCTGAAGCAGGCTCCAGGCTCTGAGCTGTCAGCACGGAGCCCACGGCAGGGCTCGAACTCACGTACCGTGAGGTCATGACCTGGGCCGAAGTCAGACGCTCAACCGACTGAGCCACCCAGGCGCCCCAGAGGTGTCAGCTATTTGTAGACTTAAGTTATTTTACTAGAGAAGAAGTAAAATAAAATTTAATTTTTGAGCATTCAACCGATTATATGCCAAACTACCCTAAAAGCTGTTTGCTCTGCAGTTATTTCTGATAAATGATATCATTTGGGTACTACATACCCCATATTGTAATACTTCGTTTACAAAAAGAAACAAGCGTCCCGTCGCCGAGTATCAGGCCTCCTTGTTAATCCCGACGTTTTCCAGGTACCCATACGAGAGGATCGACGGCAGAGTGAGAGGCAACCTCCGCCAGGCAGCTATCGACAGATTCTCCAAACCCGATTCTGATAGGTTTGTTTTCCTCCTGTGTACACGGGCAGGAGGCTTAGGCATTAATCTTACTGCTGCTGATACCTGCATCATCTTCGATTCCGACTGGAATCCCCAAAATGATCTCCAGGTAAACACTCAAGAATATCGTCCTGAGGCCCTTTCTCTCTTTTCTTTTCATTCTTTCTTTCGTTCTTTTTTCCCCCCCCCCCCAAAGTCATTCTGTGATGGAGAAGCCCCAGTGAAACCAATACATTAAAGCCATGTAGTCCCTAAAGCAGTGTTCCACGATCGGGCCAATAAACCAAGAGTAATCAATTTACTAATAATGTAAAAGGAATTTCTTGGGACGTTAACCTTCTGTACTGCGCCTCTGCTTATTGGAACAGGTGCTCTTGTAGCTGACACTTGAGTCTTTTCTTTCCGTGGTGGCCATTCATTTCCTTTCTCTTCCAGGCTCAGGCTAGATGTCATAGAATAGGACAGAGCAAATCTGTGAAAATCTACAGGCTGATCACAAGAAACTCTTACGAAAGGGAAATGTTTGACAAGGCTAGTCTGAAGCTCGGCCTGGACAAAGCTGTGCTGCAGTCCATGAGTGGGAGAGAAAACGCTACCAACGGGGTAATCCACACCTGCCCAGAACTTTCCTTTCTTCTGGCTCCTTGCTTTATGTAACTAATAGTAAGAAATTATCCAGCATCAGATTGTTTTTCAGCCTCAATATTTTCAGCCTAATTTGTCATATTTTCTTCTTTCCCTTCCCTTCCCTTCCCTTCCCTTCCCTTCCCTTCCCTCCCCTTCCCTCCCCTTCCCTCCCCCCTCCTCCTTCCTTCCAGAGAGAGAGAGAGAGAGAGAGAGAGAGAGAGAGAGAAGGAGAGGATGAGCCTGGGAGGGACAGAGAGAGGTGGGGAGCAGAGGATCCAAAGCGGGCTCTGTGCTGACAGCAGAGAGCCTGATGCAGGGCTCAAACTCTCAAACTGTGAGACCATGACCTGAGCCGATATCAGATACTTAACTGCCTGAGCCACCCAGGCGCCCTTACATTTTCTAAGTCAGGTTTATCCTCCTTGAGTACAACGAAGCATTTGTGTGGTCTAAAACGTTTCAATTCTAAATTATTTTAAATCTCTCTCTAAAACAGGTCCAACAACTTTCCAAGAAAGAAATAGAGGATCTTCTGCGAAAGGGGGCCTACGGTGCACTCATGGATGAGGAGGATGAAGGGTCTAAGTTCTGCGAAGAAGATATTGACCAGATTCTCCTGCGGCGAACCCACACTATCACCATTGAGTCTGAAGGCAAAGGTTCCACGTTTGCTAAGGTGCGAACTGACCTGAAGAGGCAGGTTTTCTATAGAAGTGTAACAGAGTTCACATAAAGCAGGACCTTATAAAGTGCTCACCAGGTGCACATGTACCATTTGCTTTGTAGTTGAGAGTTAAGAATTAATTATTAACTCCCTGTGGAACCCTTGATGCATAGAAGGTTCTTTGTGTGTGTTTTGGGTCCCCTTCTCTGTATGTGGCACTGGTTGTCATCCTCACCTTGGCCTCCTGTCAGCTCCCCCACTCCCAGCCTAATCCTTTACCTGTGTCCTTGACCCCATGCTCTCTACTTCTTGAGCTCTGACATCATACTTCCTGAGATCCTGATTCCTGACAGAGCCTGTAACAGCAGTCAAGCCACTCCTATCTTTAAAAAGCCTCTCATCTGGTTTGCCCTCCAGCTACAACTCCATAACCCTTCTTTCACAGCTAAAATCCACACGAGTGTTATTTGTACCAGCTGTCCCCACGGTCTCCCTTTCTGCTTATTTTTCGACCTCCAGCTTGCACCCCTCCCCCCGCCATCAGACCAGCTCTGGTGAAGGTCACCACCGCTTGACTGAGAGCGCCTTCTGAGGGCCCCCGCTGCACGTCGCTCCACCCATCCACACCCAGGCCCACTTTACACCTTTATTTTTAACAGCTTTCTTGAAATGTAATTTACTTACCATAAAATTCACCGATTTTTGAGTGTACAATTCAGTGCCTTTACCATATTTGCAGACTTGTGCAGCTATCACCACATCTAAGTTTAGAACATTTCCATCTCCCCAGAACCCCATGCCCATTAGCAGTCAGCGTCTCCTCCCTCCCTTCCTCCTCTTCCTCCTCCCTCCCCTCCCCTCCCCTGCCAAGTCCTTGGCAACCACTAATCTGCTGCCTCTATAGATTTGCCTGCTCCGGACATTTCATAAAATGGAATCATACAACATGTGGTCTTTTGTGTCTGGCTTCCTTCACTCAGCATGGTTTTTTGAGATTCATCCGTGTTGTAACATGTATCAGTAATTCCTTCCCTTTTTTTGCTGAATGGTGTTCTCTTACATAGATGCACCTCTTTTAGCAGTTGATAATGGACATTGGGATTGTTTACGCATTCACTGGTTGAAAACGAAATGTGGGTTGTCTCCACCTTTGGGTTATTATGGATAACGTTGTTACAAACGTTTATGAACAGGTTTTTGTGCAGACACATCTTTTCATTTCTCTTCTGTGGATCCCATAAATACAATTGCGGGGTCATGTGTTAACTCTGTGTTTAACCCTTTGAGGAGCTGCCAGACTGTTTTCTAAAGTGACTGCGCCATTCTCCCTTCACGCCAGCCATGTTTTCGGGTTCTAATGTCTCCATGTCCTTACTGGCACTTTGTATTTTCTGACTTCTTGATTCTAGCCATATTAGTGAGTGTGAAGTGATACCCAACTCTGGTTTGATCTGCATTCATTGATGCTATTGAGCATCTTTTTATGTGCTTGTTAGCCATATGTGTATCATTTGGGGGGAAATGTCTATTCAAATCTTTAGAGTTACTTGTCTTTTATTGTTGAATATTAAGAATTCTTTATATATTGTAGATAAAAGTTTCTCATTAGGTAATACAGGTTGCAAGTATTTTCTGCTAGTCTTTTCTTAATGGTCTTTAATTTCATTCAAGTCCAGTTTACCCATCTTTTTCTTTCATTATTCGTGCTTTTGATGTGTTGTCTAACCCAAGGTCACACAGATTTGCTCCTTTACGGTTTTTACTCTGACATTTTGGTCTTGGTCCCTTGTGTGTGAATCTTGGTGTGTGGTGTGAGATCAGGGTCCGTCTCCTTCCTTTTGCTCGGACATCTAGTCACCCCGGCCACGCCAGTCTTGAAAGGCTCCCTCCTCTGGGCTCTGTGACCCAGCACCTTCTCTCTCACGTTTTCCAGTTTCTTCTCAGGCTCCGTTCTCTGTCCTCACAGGCACCTCAGGTTCAGTATGTGCAGAACCTCATCCCCATCCCTCCACCCTGTGGACATGCCCACATTCACAGCCTGCTTGTTTGCCTGAGTGATGCCGTTCAGAGGCTAGACTTGGCTGCTGAGGGTTTTCTTGACCTCCTCCTCCTCTTCTTTCTCCTCCATGCTTCTCGTCCACCCAGATTCTAACTCCTTTCATTTTACCTTTTAAAGAACGCATTTCTAGCCTGTCTCCTTTTGTCCACTTCTGCCGGAGCCATTTTCAGTCTTCGCCGTTCCCTGTGTAAATTACTTTAGTAGCCTGTTCTACCCTCCCGTGCCCCAGGACATCGGTAGGATCTCTCTGACAGGTGGCTTTGGGTACGATTGTGTCCATCTTGAGGTTATTTCCATTTTGAGAGAGTTCCCTGCTACCTCAGAACCCCGTTAACGGGACATGCAAGGCCCCGCATGGCCTGGTTTCTGCGCGCTTCACCAGCTTGACCTTTCGCTGTTCTCCCCTGACTACCTTTATCACCAGCCACATGACACAACTGCCTTGCTTCTCCTCTGAGCCTTTGCACATGCTCTGTCGTGAACGGTTCCACATGCTTTTCCTGGTCTGTGAGCTTTTAACAGCCTGGTCCAGGCATTATATTCTGGGGAGCCAGTTCTCTGTCCCAGCAGTGCCCGCCCTGCACCTCCACCCCCTCACGAACCTGGCTAGGGCCCCCCTTTGTATATCAGTTGCACCTGCACGTACCTTTGTTACCTGCCGCTGATTACGCTGTACTGTCACCTTTTGCTTCCTGATCTGTTGAAACCCCTGGACAGAGAGCTGCCTGAGGGACAGTCTCTCATCCTCACCCTCAGACTGCAGCATGTAGCACACGGTGCAAGAACGCATACGTGTTTGGCTGACCGAGTAAATGAAAACTGCTTTGCATTTTGCCTCTGAGAAAAGCATCTGAAAGTCATGCATATTTTTCCCCCTTTAGGCCAGTTTTGTTGCATCTGGAAACAGGACAGACATTTCCTTGGATGATCCAAATTTCTGGCAAAAGTGGGCTAAGAAGGCTGAATTGGATATTGATGCCTTAAACGGGAGGGTGAGTGAGAGGTCCTGCTCAAACCCTATCTACTCCAACCCAAGGGGTGCTTTTTTAGAAGTTTTAAAGTTATCTGCTGTCTTTTTTAGAACAACCTGGTTATTGACACTCCAAGAGTGAGGAAGCAAACCAGGCTGTACAGTGCAGTGAAAGAAGACGAGCTGATGGAGTTTTCAGACTTGGAAAGTGATTCCGAAGAGAAGCCTTGCACGAAGCCGCGGCGGCCCCAGGACAGGTCCCAGGGCTACGCGAGGAGTGAGTGCTTTAGAGTTGAGAAGAATCTGCTCGTCTATGGGTGAGTCAGACTCATGTGAAACACAGAATTTTATTCTAAATGTCAAATTCTGACCAGCGTAGGGAAGGTATTTTTTGTGTCCGGATTTCTGTGACTCCCCGTAGTGCAGCCAAGCAAATGACTTTGCAACAACTTTGACGGGGCCCAGGGTTGTTTGGTAAAGATGCTCACGGTTGTTCGGATCCTCGTGGATGGGAAGGAGCACAGCTTTGGCCCTTAAGGAACAATGTCAGATCCAGACTTACCTGTCGGTGACTAATAACGTAGAATGAAGTCTCAAGACCACAGATGCGTTTCCTGTGTTAGCTTCACATGCAGTTTGTGACTATAGTAGTCTTTCAGTACTTTTTTTCTGTTACAAAAACCTGTCAAAGGCAGTCGTCTTGGTTCTGAAGGTCTTGCAGCTCATCTCAAACATCCAGGGGTGGTTATTTCAACTCCAAATGTGTCGTGTTTGTCCTGCTGGACAACATGTCTCTGAAAGGCAGGAGCCACATCTAATTCATTTCTGAATCTGTGTGAAACGCCACCCAGTGCTTTGAATGATGGTAAGGTAGATACCTGAATCTCCAAAGAGTTCTTCAGCACACTGTGGGACTGCAGACAAGTTCCAGTCAAAAAAAAAAAACTGCCACCAAAATAATTTTTCTATAGGTCTGTTGATATCCTGCTTTTGATTAGTTCTTCCAGTGGGTTATCATTAATTTCAGAATAAACACAAACTCTCTATTAATCTGGCCTACAGGGCTCTTATCTGGCCCTTATGTGTCTTGTTGGTCCTTTCTGTGGGTAGCTCAGGCTTCTGTTGGGATAGACCGCCTCATCTCCTTCAGTGTGCCATGCTCTGTCTCATCTCTGTCTTTCTGGAAGTTCTTTCCACTGCCTAGAGTGTGAGCATGCGCGCGCACACACACACACACACACACACCCCCAGTACACAGACTTGCTCTGCCCAACAGCTCCTGTCGTCGACATCAGCACAGGCATCACCTTGGCGCCCTGCACCAGAGAGTCTGGTCTGCACGTTCTATCACACCCATCATGTTGTCTTATGACTTTGAGTAGCAGCCCTCTCCTGAGAGAGCCCCAGTTAGAGCTCCACGAAGCCCGAGACTCTTTTCTCTGTGTCCTCGGGGAAGAGTGTGATGCTAGCAGACACAAAATGAGTGCCAAATCAGTGATTTCTTGTGGAATAAATGAAGTTCAGCTGAAGCCCATTCTGTGTCTCAGCAGGACAGATCCCTGAGCCCTTTGCTACTTGCACCTGCTTGTATGTTTCAACCTAACCATCAAAGTTAGTAGCTGAGAGTTTTGGCGATAGCTTTCGAAACGGGGTATATCAAGGACTCCTAAAGCTAAGAAGTATGCTTCGAGTGCGGTGTCTTTGAGGAAAGGGCTGCCCTCCTCCTCTAGGCATCACTATGTAGTAGACACCTCCTGGAGGCGGGGCACTGGGTAGGATACTCAGACACCAGGGATGCACCTCTGAGTAGGACAGTCAGGGCCCTGCCTCAGGGAAGGTGAACAAGTAGAAGCGGCAATCAACAGTGAAGGTACTATGGCAGGGAAGATGGCGCAAAGGGAGAGTCAGCCGCGGGTCTGTCCTTGAATTGGCAGCTCGAGTATTGTCTCCCGCTCCTGAGGCTAGGGGGAATGTAAGAGGGGGTCCCACAGACAGCGGCGTGACTTAATGGGTGGACGTCGCGGATTAGCCCGGGTAAGAGAGAGAGTCCGGTGCTGGGCAGGGAGAAGAGAGTTCCATGCAGACAGAGCAGCGTGTCCCAAGGCCTGAAGGTGAGGATTAGCCCTGCAGTTTTGAGGAACTGAGTACATAGAAGCCAGAGAGGCCCAGGCCGGGGCAAATGGCAGGGCCTGCCAGGGCGGGCAAGGCCTCCCTAACGCTGCTGCCTGCCTGTGAAAGTAAAGCCCCAGATCTAAACTGAAAGGCACCGTCTACATGCTGAATATCTGCTTTGCAGCTGGGGACGGTGGACAGATATCCTTTCGCACGGGCGCTACAAGCGTCAGCTCACTGAGCAAGACGTGGAAACCATCTGCAGGGCCATCCTCGTGTACTGCCTCAATCATTACAAGGGGGATGAGAATATCAAAAGCTTCATCTGGGATTTGATCACGCCCACGGCGGACGGCCAGACTCGAGCCTTGGTCAACCATTCTGGTAGGTCCGCTTCATGTCGTTTGTACCGCAGGGTCCCGGAGAGCCACCCAGGACCCTTGTGACACAACCTAGACCCCATATCTCCCTGCCACACATGTGGGGAAATGTCCGAGTCTGACACTGTAATTGGGGTTGTACAAAACTTTTGTTGCTGTTGTTGCTATTATTTATTATTATTGTTACTGTTACGACTCTAGGTTTATCGGCCCCGGTGCCCAGGGGAAGGAAAGGAAAGAAGGTGAAAGCCCAGAGCACCCATCCGGTGGTGCAGGATGCCGACTGGCTGGCGGGTTGCAACCCGGATGCCTTGTTCCAGGAGGACAGCTACAAGAAACACCTGAAGCACCACTGCAATAAGTACGTTGCCAAAGGGTGTGTGACATTGACTGCTGAGCTGTAATACTGTGTGGCTACAACTTTAGTACGTGTCCTTGTTTCTAACGTATGTTTTTGAGAGCGAGAAAGAGAGCGCATGCGAGCGACAGAGGGGCCGAGAGAGTCCCAACTGGGCCCCACCCCGTCAGCGCAGAGCTCGACGTGGGGCTCGAACCCGTGAACCGTGAGATCATGACCTGAGCCGAAGTTGGATGCCTGACCGACCGAGCCACACCCCGGCGCCCCTTTACTGTTTTCCTTGAAACATGGTGCCAAGTCACACGCCAGTCATATCATAGCTTCAGATGCCTGATTTGGTTTTTGTGTTGTCGTCGGTGCACAACACAATCTTCCCGTTTAGCCATTTGTGAGCACAACTCAGTGGCATTAATTACTTTCAGAATGCCACGTACCCATCGGCACTGTCTATACCGCAGAGCTTGTTGTTGATGCCAGTGTGAACTCTGCACCTGCTAAACGGTAGCTTGCTCGCTTCCCTCCCTGACCCAAGCCCCAGGCAAATACCGTTCTCCTTTCTGTCTCCGTGAATTTGCCCATTCTAGGTACCTCATACGTGGAATCAGACGGTATTTGTCTGTCAGTGTCTGGCCTTTTTTCACCTAGCATAACATTTTCAGGGTTCATCCACAGAATTTCATTCCTTTTTATGGCTGAATGATACTCCATTAGACACGTACACCGCATTTTGTTTATCCATTCATCTGTCAGTGGGCACTTGGGGTGATGGGCTCCTCTCCGCGACTGTGAGTCATGCTGCTGAGAATGTTGCAGATAACTAAGTTTTAACCAAGGCCTGTTAGAGAGCTAATGTCAGCCTTATATGACCCACCTTCCACCGGCTGCTTTCAGCAGAGGGACTGGGGAGTTTACCTGGAATCTTTTGCTTAAGAGCACCTCAGTCGGTGGGTCCTTTTCTCTTACCTATAAGCTTAGAATCATATTCCTTATCTTTCCTTCCAGAAACTGATTGTATGTCATTGAAGAATATTGAATCTGAATTTATGTCATTGCTTGGAGCTCTGTTAACGATCCACACATTAGACTAGCATCAGCGCGTGCGCGGTTCGTCCCGTGCCCTGAGCCTGCCGTTTCGAGAACCGGTCGTAGGGCCAGCACCGAACAGCTCTGCCACTTGTAGCTTCGTGTGGCCTTGGGCAAGTCCCTCAGCCCTCCTTAGGACTCACTTCTGTTAGTCGCGCAGAGCTCTGCAACAGGATCTCACCTGGATGAAGCAGGATATAAAGAAATGTGTATCTCTCTTCCAAAGTAGCCACAGAAGTCTGAGCACAGCTTCCCGTGGGTGCTTCACGTGGATTATCCGTTTGACTTGTCTGAGACAAGTAGTGCTGTTTGCTTGGTTTTCTTTCTCTTTCTTTCTTTTTCTTTCTTTCTTTCTTTCTTTCTTTCTTTCTTTCTTTCTTTCTTTCTTTCTCTTTCTCTCTTTCCTTCCTTCCTTCCCCTTCCTTCCTCCTTCCTTCCTTTCTTTCTTCCTTCTTTCCTTTCTTTCTTCCTTCCTTCCCTCCCTCCCTCTCTCCTCCTTCCTTCCTTCCTTCCTTCCTTCCTTCCTTCCTTCCTTCCTTCCTTCCTTCTTTTTCTTTCCTCCCCATTTACCTGACAAAGAGATGGAGACTCTGGTACTTAGGGCCTCAGCTAGTTAGGGGGGCAGAGCCAGATTGGAAGTCCAGAACAGATGAGGGCAGTGCCCTTGCTCTCAGTGACCCCCACCCCCTCGGATGCCTGCCTTCTCCATGAGGTCACCCGAGCCTCATGTGACATAATTCCCGGGGAGCCCCTGCTGCTCCAGCCTTGCAGTGATGGTGGTTCTTGTCCCTTCTTAAATATGGTAGTGCCTTTGGGGACTACCTTTGATCGCTATCACTAGATTCTGACTGACAAATTTTTTCCTTTTTGAGTCTTTAAAACCATTACCTCAGACCATTTTGGTGCCTCGGAAACGGTTTTCTTGTTACTGCTGTGGCATTATAGCTCTCCCTAAAATGCTGCCCCACTTACAGCTATTAGAAAACTTCTGTTTCCTGTGGTTTATGTCAGCTTTGGGTCAATAGCCCTCTGAGTTCTGGAGGCACACAAACCGGAAGTGAAGTGATTCAGTGTGGGAACAGTGGCTCCTGTGCCCGGGTCCTAGAGTGACAGGGGCAGTAGTTTTCAATTTCCCGTTCTGAGATCAGTGGCGGACTCTTGTGGAGTCCCCTCCCTGATTAGCATGTGAGACGTAGCTAGGGTGCTCTTTGCCCGTGGTCGCAGGAGAAGACCGGCAAGGCTTGCCGTCCGCTCTCTGGAACACGCAAGGAGTCCCTTTTTCTCCCTGATAGATCTTGCCTCGAGACTTCTCAGGGCCTAAAGTGGGGAGAGGTTCGTGAGTGGTAAGAGAATAAGAAACGCAGATTGAGGGGTCTCCTAGAAAAGAGCCAGTCAGTTCTCTTCAAAAGTTTCAAGAGACAAAGACAGAGGAACTGTCTCGGGTTAAAGGAGATGAAGGGGCAGGAGAGTTCGTTGCCATATATGGGCTTGGACTGGGTGCAGGTCCAGAAAACGGTCACTAGTGGGACAGCCAGTCAAATGTGAATGAAGTCTGGGGAGACTCATTAGTAGGCTGGTCTGTCGGATTTCCCAAGGGCAGACTCCTTAGGGTCAGAGCCCGTCTCCCGTGTGGTACCTACCACCGTCCTGCTGGTGCCCACCTTGTGTTCCACAGGGGCACTGAGCTTGCCAGCTGCACTGGTTCGAATTTTTCCTCTAGAAGAAAGGTGACACTCACAATTAGCTCTTGAAAGCCTCCACGTAACTAAAATTCCTGCCAAAGAAGAAAATTTTGTCTTCTATCAAAAGGGAGAGAAACCGGGGAGCCTGGGTGGCTCAGTCAGTTAGGTGTCCGACTTCGGCTCGGGTCACGATCTCACGGTGTGTGGGTTCGAGCCTGGCACCGGGCTCTCTTCTGTCAGTGCAGAGCCTGCTTTGGAAGCCCTGTCCTCCTCCCTCCCCCTTTCTGCCCCTCCCCCGCTCCGGCTTGTGCTCTCCTTCCTCCCAGAAACAAACATTTTAAAAATAAGAAAAGGGAGCGAATCCATTCCGCTCATGGCCACTGTGCTGAGTTTTGGTGAAAAACAGAATCCGGCCAAGGGTGGAGAGTGCTTCCTGTGTAACTGCCTTTCCTGAGCATCCTCTCTAAGCAGGTCCTGGCCCGTAAGGGCTCTAACGAGAGAAGAAGTGAGGTGCCAGCCATGGAGTGCCATACTGTTAGTTTCCTTTTGCCAGTTCAGTGTGGCACAGCCAGTTTTTAATCCTATCGAAAGAAAACTCTCGAAAAAATTAAAATTTTACCGTGGGGCGTACTCAGGTATTTACAGCCTCACACTCTATCTAGAGTCCCCGGTGCTCAGAAGCAGACACCTGGTGGAGAGGAAGGCGTATCATGGGGTACCTGGGCGTGTGTGCGGGAGTAGTCTGTTTTGGTGAAACTGCCCGTATTTGTCATTTTGATATTTTCAAGGACACTTGCCACGTCCTGAGAGACAGTGTGCAGTGCTGGAGTCAGGAGGCCTACTCCCAAGTGGTCCATGCTCAAGGTGACCCTGTGACCTTGGATATGTCACCGGTCTTCTGTGACTCTCAGTTTTCACGTCTGTGAAATGGAACTTGTAACGTGCCCCACTTCACCGTAGGATTATCGTGAAGATCAGATGAGCTAGTATCTGCAGACGTGACACGTGGGCAGTAACAAGCTCTGTGAGTGAGTGATGGGATCAGCCAGCTAGGGGACAGCACTTAGGCACTCGTCAAATACCAGTCTTGAATGCGGGTCAGGGGATGTCCAGCAGAAGATGCTGGATTCAGAGTAGACGTGGGCCTTCGGGATTTGCCAGGGGGGCTTTACTGAAAGAATTAAGTTTATGCCACCGAAGAAATCCAGACGCGATTGAAACTCTGGTACCTAGAATTCCAAGCCTTTTCAGAAACTTACTCCTTGGAAATGACTAAGAACTTCAAGGAACCGGATGCATTTTAACCTCCTTTGTGCCATTATTTTTTAAGCTACAGCCTAGGCTTCCAGGTAACGTAAACTAGAAAGAATAAATAATGCTTAATATTCCTTCAGGGAGAAGAGTGAGGACCCACCCCCTCCCACACCCCCATCACCATCTTCCTTTCTCGGAAGCAAAGTTGTATAATCTGAAAAACCTGACATTCCATATTGAGGGTTTATTGTAAGGTAGTAAAACCAGATTTTATATCTCGTTTATTCCTACAACTTCTGATGTGCTTCCAAAAATGGTATTAAGGCAGCAGCTGAGGAAATTTTATGAGATAATGAAGCAGAACAGTTACTGAAAGCCATCTGCTCAGTTGTTTACAAACTTGCTTCAATACTTCAGAGGCAGTGGTAGGGTACGTGTCTAAACTTCACAAGCTGCACTAGGTAGAACGGAATGAAGCGCGCCTGGGCTGGGCTGAGCCCGGTCCCTCTCTGTGCAGCGCGAGCGGTTGCCAGGCAGGCCTGTTGGAAGCCAGCAGAAAGCACCACACAGAGGTGATTATGTGCCACCATCTGTCACGCTTCAAGCCTACCATACAGCATGGCTAATCAGCCTTGGCAGGATGATGGATGAACAGCAGCAGCTGCCAAAAAGCCACTGTTGGCAAACAGTCCTGAAGTGAAGAACTTTTTCCCCCCTCTGTCTTCCTCTCCAGGGTCCTGCTGCGTGTCCGCATGCTGTACTACCTAAGACAAGAAGTTATAGGAGACCAGGCAGATAAGATTTTAGAGGGTGCTGACTCAAGGTTAGTGCAAACGCACGCCGCTCTGTGCCTCCGCGTCATAATCCGGGAGGTCGGGAAACACCGCCGGTTGGGTTGGGTTTCGGCACCTCCAGAGACCCTCGGGGCCGCATCTCCTTTTTTGCTCCTGGGAGCACGGGGCGGGGGCGCGCGACGGTCGTCGGGGAAAGCGTGTGCGGATGTGCGCATGTCATATAAAAAGGTGTGCACTGCATGGCTGGCGTTCTGAGGTGACCTTCAAAACGGGGCCCTGTGCGATGAAGTTCATTTCTGGCTACGGCAGAAAGCGACTGGCCGACACCCTTTCTTTTAACCTTTGCCCGCTCCCCCCTCCCCCTCCCCCCCCCCATGCCCAGATGCTTGTTGTGGGAAGGGGGCGTGTGAGCCCGTGTACCGCGTTTGTGGTTACCCGGGATCCTTTTTTAATCTTATGTGTGTTGCGAACATTATGAACGGTTGTGAACGGTTGTCTTTATAGTGAGGCTGATGTGTGGATCCCTGAACCCTTCCATGCGGAAGTCCCCGCAGATTGGTGGGATAAGGAAGCAGATAAGTCCCTCCTAATTGGAGTGTTCAAACACGGTAAGTGAAGTTTCTGTCCGACCGCGTCTGGACTGTGTGGCTTTGTCGTTAGAGCTCTTCGCGTGCTCTTTTCCAAAGTCATAATATTAATGAGGATAGTTCCAGAGGACTCTTGGCTTCTTCCATTTTCCTCTACTAAAAATCTAATACGAACTGTAAATATCAGATGCTGTTTTTGAATGTTTGTTGAGTCTTTGAGAAGAAAACATTTCTTTCTTGGCTGTAAATAAAACCCAAACCATATTTGTTTTAATAATAGCCAAGTCGTCCTATAGCTCTCCCTAAACTTTGCTTCGAAGCATGGCTCCCCTTGCTTAGCTCTGCCAACCCGTGTCAAAGTGGACGGTGGGCTTAACCTCTGCTATTAATCTGTACAAGTGCCTCCTGGGCTTTGTTCCAAGCAATATTTCACAAATGTCAGTGCCGAGAACTCACGGCTCCCCTGAGTGGGATGCAGCCTTGTTAACTTTGAAAGGCTGGGGGATGCAGAACTGGCATGATATATACAGCGAGCGATTCCTGATTATAATCCCAATTCTCTGGGGGTCACGGAGGTATTCTCAGCAGCCCAGCCTGACTAAAGGGGAGAATGATGGCTTATAAAACCTTTCATGATTACAGTTTGGCTTGCGGCTCTACAGCAGTTAGGAGCGGTGCGTTCTATGTAGTACACATCCTAATTGAATTGTGCTGTTCTGCCTACGTACTGCAGCCGCGTTTTGTGAGCTCGGCCTAAAAATCATTTTCCCGCAGTGCACTGTTGGGATCTGCCATTTTCCATCTAGTCAACTCGGGCAGTCAAAAAGCAAATTGCAGTTTGAAAACCATGGAGGGAACAGTGTCGTCTTACTGACATGCATCATCCTAAACCTAATAAGACAGGTTCGCTGGCCTTACGTAGACAGGGATTTTCAGCCAGCGGTGCGAGTTCCTGCAGGACTGAAGCCGCTCACAGGAGGACGGGGCGGACGCAGAGTACCCTGCGGAGGTCATGAAGGAGCATTATGAAGCCTTTTAAATGTCAAGCAAAATTAGGTCTTGGGGAAAATGGGGTCAAAATTCTTCCCAGGCATCTCGCAGTTATTTTGAACCTGTTTTTCCGGTAGTGTTTGTGGTCATTCGGCTAAGATCCCTGAAATGTAACTCGGGCCCCCCCCCCCCCGCACCCCACCCCGCCCCGCCCCACATCTGGCCTGCAGTGAGCGTCCTATGGAATGCTTCCCTAAAACAAGGTTTCTAAGTGATCGTCTCAGCTGAGGGATGAACTTGGTATACCGGGGCAGTGCTGTGATTTTTGTCAGTGATGGCCCTCTTGCTGTTTCTGTGCATGTCCTCTGTGGGCCGGTGGTTATGGCACAGGCTACGAGAAGTACAATTCCATGCGAGCTGACCCCGCACTGTGCTTCCTGGAACGAGTCGGGATGCCCGATGCCAAGGCCATAGCTGCTGAGCAAAGAGGAACAGACATGCTAGCAGATGGCGGTGACGGGTAAGAAGGACATTTAAAAATTTTAATAAACTTTATGTCAGTGTCACATCTATTGGCAGTGTTCAGTTCTTATACCGCGCTAGGCACTGCGTTGCGTCTGATTTGAACTTCCGTGACGTTTACCAGGAGAGTCTGTTTATGTGTCATAACGATTATTTAAACACAGTGTATTATCTGGATAATCTGAAACATGCTTGTTTTTTCCAAATGATGACACTTCCCCTGCCCCAGCCCCTTCCCCCATGACCGCACGATTCAAACCCTGATAGGGTCGCCTTTGATGTCAAATCCAGAATTAAAATTGGCGTTGGGCAGGCTAGTAGTCTTTTGCGAGCCCCCTCAGTCTGTTGCTCATCTGTACGATTTAAACGTTTTTTACAATTTTGATACAGGGGAGAATTTGATAGAGAAGATGAAGACCCGGAATATAAACCAACCAGGACTCCATTCAAGGATGAAATAGATGTAAGGACTTGAGTATATTGACTTTTACGGCACCAGTAAAATATTATATGCCCATATACGACTTGTTAAACTTTATAGATGGTGGCCTTCTCCTTAAAAGATAAAGCAAAGTGAAACTCCAAATTGAAACGATTCTGTTTCTTGCTTTGCTTTCAAGGAATTTGCAAATTCTCCTCCAGAAGATAAGGAAGAATCCATGGAGATCCGCTCCGCAGGTAAGGCTCCGCAGAAGCCCGCAGAGCAGAGCAAACTATGCCGTGAGGCATCGCTCACATGTCTGCCCTCGGCTTCTCCATGAGTGTCGTTTCTTCTACGCCGACTCGTCCCTTTTGTGAGTCATTTTAATTCTTGTTTATTTTTCATAACATTGAATTTCGTTGATGAAATAACAATTTTTTGGGTTAAGGTAATTTACATGTATTTATTTACCGGTCAGCGGAAGCTTTTCAGCATCTTTGGAAATCTATCTCTTGGGAGTAGGGAGGGCATTTGCTAGGTGTCCGAAATAGTGCAAGTTTGTAGAATACTGACCTTCCCTCTAATGTAAAATAATCAGCGAGCAATCATGTGATTAGCTCTTATGTTCAAGATTGGTATGCCAAGTACATTACAGGAAAACATCCTCATATTGTCGTTCGTGGCATAAAGTATGTTTCTTTACGTAAAACTGATGAGTAAACATGCTCCCCCCCCCCCCCCAGGAGTTAAAAAAGAAGCAGTTTGTAAGTTTCATACTAATATTATCCTTTATTTATATTTTAAAAATGAGAGCACGAAGATGCCCTTTCCCACACTGTCATCTGAATGTTAATGAGTCATCTTGTTTTGATGGAAAATCCTGTGTATTGCGAGATTGCAGCTACACATTTCAAAAATATTTTTCCACTTCCCCAGGCAAGCACAGCGAGAGTAATGCTGAGTTAGGCCAACTTTACTGGCCCAACACCTCGACCCTGACCACCCGTCTGCGCCGGCTCATTACTGCCTATCAGCGCAGCTATAAAAGGCAACAAATGAGGCAAGAGGCTCTAATGAAGACTGACCGGCGGAGACGGCGGCCTCGGGAGGAAGTGAGAGCACTAGAAGCGGAAAGGGAAGCTATAATATCTGAGAAACGGCAAAAGTGAGTTTCTGCAGGGTTTTACTGAGCTCCTGGTATGTGCCTCTCTTCTCTGCCCTTCTCAGCCGGCAAGAGGCGAGAATCACGTCCCAGATAATGATCAAAGAAAGTCTCAGTACATCAAAGCTGTCTGTCTGTCTCTCGCCCCCAGAATAAGTACCATACATTAAGTTTAGGGGAGAAGGGGAAAAGAATTAATAAACTGTAAGCCTGTTTACTCAAGTACAGTTTAAGCTAATGTCTTCTTGCTCATAGGTGGACAAGAAGAGAAGAGGCTGATTTTTACCGTGTGGTATCCACTTTTGGAGTTATTTTTGACCCCATGAAACAGCAGTTTGACTGGAACCAATTTCGAGCCTTTGCCAGACTTGACAAAAAGTCTGACGAGAGTTTGGAGAAATACTTCAGTTGTTTTGTGGCCATGTGTAGGCGAGTGTGTCGAATGCCCACTAAGCCAGATGATGGTAGGTTCTTCTTGTAACGAAAGTTCTATGGTAAAAGGCCGAATAAAGTGAAAAATAGAGAGTGAACAATTGAAAGCGTACTCGGGTTTTTTTTCCAAGTGAATACAATTGTTTTCATGTTACAGAACCACCTGACCTCTCCTCCATGATTGAGCCAATCACAGAAGAGCGTGCCTCTAGAACTCTCTACCGCATCGAACTGCTGCGGAAAATACGCGAGCAGGTTCTTCATCACCCTCAGCTGGGAGAGAGGCTGAAGCTCTGCCAGCCGAGTTTGGATTTGCCAGAGTGGTGGGAATGTGGGAGGCATGACCGGGACTTGCTGGTCGGCGCTGCTAAACACGGGGTCAGCCGGACGGATTATCACATCCTCAATGACCCCGAGTTATCTTTCTTGGATGCGCACAAAAATTTTGCCCAGAACCGAGGGGCAGGTAACCTGTCCTCCCTGACTCCACTGGCCGTTGGATTTGGCCAGACTCCTGCCGCCCTCCCGTCTGCTCACGCCCAGGAAGAGAAGGCTGCGGGACAAAGCGAGGGCAAAGCGGAGGAGTCTGGCGGCATGACCACCCAAGAGAAACCCGAGGGGAAGGAGGAGGAAGAAGAGACCGACGGCAGGGAGAAGGACAGTAAGCAGGGCTGTGAGGCCGAGGCGAGCTCTGTGAAAAGTGACCTGAAAGGGATGGAGGTCGGTGCCGACACAGGGCCCAAGTCTATTTCGGAAAAAGGTTCTGAAGAGGACGAAGAAGAAAAGCTGGAGGATGATGATAAGTCAGAAGAGTCTTCCCAGCCTGAAGGTAATGCCTCGCCATTCGGTCCTCTCTCCCGGCCCCACCGGGGCGGCCGTGACAGGCCATGGTTTCCTGTCACGTGACAAGGGCTCTTGTTTACATTTTCAGGGTAATTTGTGTACATGTTCCTCCGGACGGGTGGTGTCAGGTTATGCTTAGGCGTACGTTTTGCTCCGATGTGGCGTGGAAACACGGTATTTCGAGCAACTTCAACGCCCAGAAGGGTGTTACGGGCACGTAACAATTTCCAGATTAAGAGGAGGGGTCAGCTTGATGGTAGTGGTATCAGAAGAATTCCAGATGACTTTAATTTGGACAGATACACGTGAAGGACAAGGGTCATTCACTGAGTAAATACTGGTGATGAATTTCAAACCAATGATGCTTAATTTTAGTTTTAAATCAGAAGTAAAGGGTAGAAGTAGAATCTGAAAATAACCAGTGTTCTTTGTGAGTCTCAGTTTGGTTGCTGTTCCCAACACAAAGGAAAACTAAATAAAGCATCCTGTCGTACTGTCCCTCTGGAGCTGGGGCTTGGTGCTCTGGTGGGTTGTTAGCCTCCCTCCTGTGGGCAGGGCTGTGGGGGCAGGGGGGGGGACCACATCGCATGGAGAGGCTCTTGAGTCAGAGACCTGGTTGTCATTCCACCTCCTCCGAGATGCACGGGCACAGTGTCAGATAACTAGTGATGTCACCTCCCTAAGCCCGTCTGCTTCTTCATCCATAAGATGAGGAGAACACCATCTGCACAAAGGGCCCGTTAGCAGCTTTAACAACAAGATTATAAGATGCCTAATACCATAAAGTAGGTACTCAATAAAATGGAGCCACGTGGTATTCAAATTTTTCACCCTGTCCTCTCTAAACTTCTTTTCCAGTGATGCCGTGGTCGTGAGTAATGCACACTAACTCATTTCTTAGCAGGAGCTGTCTCTAGAGGGAAGAATTTCGATGAAGAAAGCAATGCCTCCATGAGCACCGCTAGGGATGAAACCCGAGATGGGTTCTACATGGAGGATGGAGACCCTTCAGTAGCTCAGCTCCTTCATGAAAGAACATTTGCCTTCTCATTTTGGCCCAAGGTTGGTGGGGGTTTTTAGGTTTTTGTTTTGTGGGCCAAAAAAGAGTGGGGGGTACGGGAAATCATTCCAGTTTGATTTTTCAAGTAAGTGTAAGGTCAACTTTGACACAGGGTATGAGGACTGTAGATTTTTCTCATGTTTTAAAGTCTGTGCGGTACTTTTGTAACAGGATAGGAGAGGTGACATGAAAGGAAGGTAAAAAGAACCCTTCATATGGATCTTTGGCTCCTTGAGGTTTTTTAGGCTGGCGATCACGTTGTGTAGTATGGTCTATGGCTTGTTTCCACAGACTCACCCTGTAGCAAAATGAAATGTGTACAGGTCTTTCTCTTTCCTTCCTTTCTTCCTTTTTTTTTTTTTTTTTATTGTGGTAAAAACTACACAACATGAAATTTATGATCTTAGCCAATTTTATTTTTTATTAAAAAAAAAATTTTTTTTTTTAACGTTTATTTATTTTTGAGACAGAGAGAGACAGGGGAGGGTCAGAGAGAGGGAGACACAGAATCCGAAGCAGGCTCCAGGCTCTGAGCTGTCAGCACAGAGCCCGACGCGGGGCTTGAACTCACGGACCGCGAGATCATGACCTGAGCCGAAGTCGGCCGCTTAACCGACTGAGCCACCCAGGCGCCCCTGATCTTAACCAATTTTAAATGTACACTTCAGTAGTTCTAAGTATATTCACATCACCATAAGATCTCCAGCATGTTATCTTGCATGACTGAAACTTTATACCCACTAAACAGCTCCCTCTCTCCCCACCCCCCCCAGCCTCTGGCAACCACTACTCTCCTCTCTGTTTCTGTGGATTGACTGCTTTAGATACCTTGTCGTAGGAATGGAATCACGCAGTAGTCACCCTTTCGTGCCTTGCTTATTGCACTTCTTGTCATCTGATGCTCAAGGTTTATCCACGTGGCAGCATGTGACAGGATTTCCTTCCTTTTTAAGGCTGAATAATATTCCATTGTGTGTACATATCACATCTTCCTCTCTTCATCTGTCCTTGGGACATTTGGGTTCCGTCCCCTTCTTCGCTTATTATAGCGCTCCTGTGAACACGAGTATGCGAATATCGGTTTGAGAACCGGCTTTCAGTTCCTTTGGGTATATACTCAGAAGTGGGATTGCTGGGTCACGTGGTAATTCTAGTTTTGATTGTTCTGAGGAGCCTCCATACTGTTTTCTGTAGCAGTCACACCATTTGCCATCCCGCCAACAATGCACAAGGGAAAAATATGTGGACATTTAAAAAATGTGGGTTTTAATTTTTTTTTAATCTGAAACAGAGCTTTCAGAGTTAAGACACCTTCATAGGTTTGGAAACTCAGCCCGGGAGAGGGTGGGCTATTGACCCATTTGCTCCAAACAATTATGAGGTAATTCCAAATGTAGTTATCTGCAACCAAAAGCAAAATGGAAATTACTTTTTTGGCTAACTAGCATAATTTATAATAAATCCCTGTGTAATTTGGGTCTGTTTCTTTGGGGTGGGGACATAATCATTTCTAATCACCGTAACAGGGCTGTCTGGTTTAAAACAAACAACACAAAAACAGTCTCAGCTGACTGATCCCCAGGCTGGTCTTCCACAGTGTCAGCTATGTGAGAAACAATGTGAAATTTTTAGCTGAAGAGTGTACTATCAAAGACATATTTTTTTCTCTGTATTCTCTGTTATGCTGATCTCCCTTATTGAGTATAGAAGAGTTTCCCAGATCAGTAAAAAGTCTGTCGTGGCAGACACTTTTAATCTATGGAAACTGGGCCTAAGAGCTGTAATTAGAAATTTTTAATGTACACGCTTCAATGAAATTTGAAGTGATAATAGGTGGGGAATGCAAATTGACATTCATTAGGTGTTCCTAGGTTGGTGCCCATTTTGTAATGCTGAACTTTATTAATAGTGACGCTAATGATGTCCCACTTCCTGGGACACATTTCGATCCAGCCTGTGGATCTGAAGCAGCAGAACATCCAGAAGCTAAATGCAGGGTTCCATTGTTGTCTGCTGGTGTTCACCAACAATTCTTTAAACTTGAACAGAAGTTACTCTGGAAACATGGGGGATATTTTAGAGATGGTTACGTAATGTTTTCTCACTTGTGTTGAAAAATACTAGGTTTTCTATGTTGGGGCTATCTTAGGACCTCCCACCACAGCAAAGTAGTTTTTGTGGATTTTGTTTATTTACTCACTGGTGTTTCGTTTTCTTTTACTTTTTCCCCACTGGTTGAGTTTTTTTTTTTTTTAAATTTTATTTTATTTTTTAAGTTTATTTCTTTATTTTGAGAGAGACAGAGCAAGCAGAGGAGGGGCAGGGAGAGGGGGGAGGGAGAGAATCCCAAGCAGGTCCCACTGTCAGCACAGAGCCCGATGTGGGGCTCCAACTCATGAACCGTGAGATCATGACCTGAGCCAAAATCAAGAGTTGGACACTTCACCGACCGAGCCACCCAGGCGTGTCCTGCCCCCCCTCCCCACCCCCCGCGATTGCCTTTGAAACCTTTTATGCTCTTTAGCATCTTGATGGAAATATTTATCTAGTGATTTTCACCCCGTCTTTGTTGCAATTTTGTGTGACTTTTCTTCTCCCTCCAGGACCGAGTAATGATAAACCGATTAGACAACATCTGTGAAGCCGTGCTGAAAGGCAAATGGCCAGTAAATAGGCGCCAGATGTTTGATTTCCAGGGCCTCATCCCTGGTTACACGCCACCCACCATGGACAGTCCCCTGCAGAAGAGGAGCTTTGCCGAGCTCTCCATGGTCGGCCAAGCTAGCATTAGTGGGAGCGAGGACCTCACGACTTCTCCTCAGTTGTCAAAGGTGAGTTTGTTTTGCTGTTCAGAGGTGAGCTGTCTGAGTCTTTGCTCAGTTTGGAAGCTCGTGTCTCACTGGTCCTACTCAGAGTCAAGATGGCTGCCGTTTCCTCAGCTCTTTTTCAGCAGTTATGCATGTTTAGTTCCTGAAGCTTCTTGTTCTTTTTTCTGAAAGCCAGCCTGTTAGCAGATACAGTTTTGGCTCACTGTCGTGTTGTAATTTTTCAATAGGAAGACGCCCTAAACCTCTCTGTCCCTCGCCAGCGGAGGAGGAGGAGGAGAAAAATTGAAATTGAGGCCGAGAGAGCGGCCAAGCGGCGAAACCTCATGGAAATGGTTGCTCAGCTGAGGGAGTCTCAAGTGGTCTCAGAAAACGGACAAGAAAAAGTTGTAGATTTATCAAAGGCCTCAAGAGAGGCAGCAAGCTCTACCTCAAATTTTTCGTCTCTTACTTCAAAGTTTATCTTGCCTAATGTCTCGACACCGGTGTCCGATGCCTTTAAGACTCAAATGGAGCTGCTCCAGGCAGGCCTGTCACGCACACCCACGAGGCATCTGCTTAACGGCTCCCTGGTGGATGGAGAGCCTCCCATGAAGAGGAGGCGGGGAAGGAGGAAAAACGTGGAGGGTCTTGATCTGCTTTTCATGAGCCACAAACGGACGTCATTGAGTGCAGTAAGTTAAGGAGCTCACTTCCATTGTGTGTGCCCACGGTGGCAGCCAAAGTCCCTGCCATTCTGACGACACTGGCCTGTGCTCCTCTCAGGGATGTGGTATTAAAGCTGGCTTCTTCCACTAAAGAAATAGGATCACAGTGAACACTCGTGGTTCTGGGCTGAAAAATTGTGTCGAGCATTGATACAGATCACTCGGCCTGAACCAAATGTAGCTTGAGGATTTATTCCTCCCGAGATCCTGATATATTGATTACTCTCGGAAGACTAGCCCAAAACAAAAACACGTTCTTCTGAGCCTATAATTGTTATCTCTGAATTCCTGAGGCGGAAAAAGCTTCTGCTCTTAAAAATATTGTTGTTTGGGGTTCTGACATTTATTAGATTAGTATAAATGTTGAGTTTCAGACTGGAGATTTGTGTTCATATACAGAGCTAGTGATGGCAAATTCTCCTATCTTTGTAACTGCAGCTGTTTTTAAAATCTCAATCGAAAAAAAAAAAAAAAAGTGTTCTAGTTTAGGTTTGTGTGAAATGTATGTGCCAATGGATTTTGACATTTTCAACTCAAAGGAAATGAGGACAGTGGGACCAAAATAACCCCTTCCCTAATCTTCAGTCACCCCGCTTACACATGCGCTGCCTGGGCAGTGACGAGGGTTTTACCCCAAAGAACCCAATTTCATGTAGTCCATTTTTAAAAGGACAAATTGGTACCAGGCATCTTAAACCTTATCGATTTGGAACCCGGATCAGCATAGGGACACTGGAGTTGGTTTGTGAACGAGGAGCCAGCACTCCAGGAGAGACTCTTTCCCTGGGCAGGTGGGACACAGTTTGGGAAACACTGGAATTTGAAACAGGGAGGAGGGAGACGTTTCTTTCAACAGTTCTTACTTTTTCCAACCCTATTCTTATTTGGTCATTTTTTTATTTCTTAAATTTTTTTTTTTAAATGTTTTTATTTATTTTTGAGACAGGGAGAGACAGAGCATGACCAGGCGAGGGGCAGAGAGAGAGGGGGAGACACAGAATCTGAAACAGCCTCCAGGCTCTGAGCTGTCGGCACAGAGCCCGACGCGGGGCTCAAACTTACGGACCGTGAGATCATGACCTGAGCTGAGGTCGGATGTCCAACCGACTGAGCCACCCAGGCGCCCCGCTGTTTCTTAAATCTCAAGAAAGCCAAATAACTTAAAAGGGCAGTAAAAGGAGTGGTTGAGTTAAAGGTTAGAAATGACAAAATAGCATTCACTGGGATTTGCCCTCTGGTGGGGTCTGACTGAAACAGAAGCTTCTGGGTGATTAGAAGTTAATTTCAAAATTCATTACCATGTACCAATCATAATAATGGTCATTTCTGTGAAGCATATGATTACTTTTAGAATCTTATAAAAATATACCTTGTAATCGATCAACTGTGACTGGTTATTCCCGAAGTTCAAATGCCGTTTCTAGGTGTGTGGTCCCCAAAGTGTACCACTAGTGATTAGCCTCCCTACTCAAAACCACCCTAGCACTTGGATAGATTTTGTTCCCTGAAAATCCTTTCTCCATAAGCATCAACATATTGGTGAGTTTCTGCATCTCCCACCTCTATTTATTCACTACTGTATTTAATATTTGAATCGTAGCACGTATTTGTCTGTGGTCCAGGCATCAGGAATTAACAGTGTGAACCAGGTGCTATTTCCTATTGTAACTATGTACTCTGTGTTAAACTTCAGGCTGACTTTATGCATTTTACATATCTTCAGTCATCCCTAAGAACTTATTGATGTCTTTCCTTTTTCTAAAGTCACATAAGCAACCCAGCACAGAATTCCTAAGAGATGTTAGAGAATGTATTTTAAATTTTTGTTTCTCTCACTGTCAAATGTTAGAATTTAGGGGTTACATATTTGGTATTGTGCGAAGTTATGTGCATACACATAAAATACAAGGAAAATGCTGATTGAGCTATAAATAAATGGAATAGTAAAGAGGTATAAAGGTCAGCAATGTTACTTATATGGAAGAAGACAAGTCCTAAAATCTTTCATTGTGTCCATACTCAGACTGGAGACCATTTTGCGTTGCCATGAAAAGTAAGGATACAGTCATCCTACATCCAACAACATGGTAGAAGTTGTCCCTATGTGCACTCCCTGCCCCCTGCCCCCCCCCCCCCCCCCGCAAAGTACAATGCAAAGAATAAGTGCTAAACAAGTGCTTGCACTGGAAAACTCACAGTGTTTAAGATGAGTGACTGATAAATAATATTGTATCCTAGCTGTGAGGCATGCCTGGGGTACTTTGTGAGCCCAAAGGAAGAATGGGAATGGAAGGAGAAGGATACGGGGAGAAACAGATGAGGAAGTTTCCTTAGTCGTGGTCATACTTTGGTTAAGTTTTGAAGATTGTGCAGGTGTTGGTCATTTGAAAAGAGCTTACAGGGAGAACATGTGCAAAGGCACTGAGGCTAGAGACAGCCTTCCATGTTTGGTAAACTGAAAGTCATCGGCAGCAGGGGAATTCGATGAGGAGGTGAAGTTCGACAGAAGTGAGCTTGGATACAAGGTAGGATATAAATCGGGGAGGGCCTTGGCTGCCATGCTAAAGAACTTGGATTTTATCCTGAAGGTGATGGGGAATTCAGTTACCAAATAATTTAAATAGTTTAACTAGTTCCTAGTTAAACTAGGAAGAGTGCATTTTAGAAAACCGACTGCAGTACAGCAGTGTGGAAGTCTGAGTAAAGAAGAGCGGAACTAGAATCAGGGAGACCATTTAGGAATATCACAGTAATTTGGGGTGGGGGTGGGCAGTGACAAAGAACTGAGCCCAAGTAGAAGCAGCAGGAATAGACAGTGGGCTGTCAGAAAAGTTGTCTAGAGGTTGGAGTAATAGTGTGGGGACCACCGGTTGGACAGTGGTAGAGAACAGGCTTCCAATTGGGCGTGATATTTTCAGTGTTGCCTTACACACCTGCTTCAAAATATTGTCCTACCAATAAAATTGTACGGTTCGGAGAGTGCCAAAAAGCTATGCACGAGATGGCTGCTGGATTCCTTCAATTATAATTTCTTTAGTGATGTTACCCCGAGATCCCCGAGAGAGATTGAGAGGCTACCTTTCATGCATGTCAAGCTCAGACTACACTGCCCGTGCCCTAGTGGCTTAAGATCTCAAACATGGAGCATTGGCGGGCTGTGGATTTCCTCCCTAATTACTTAATTCTGTAGTGTGGAGAGTGATATTAAAGTTTCATCTTCTAATTTGATAGCTGTTCCAAAACGGACAGTGTTTCAGGTAGCTTTTTTCCCTTTTTGGTCAAAGATCCATTATGCTAGGATAGCATTTTCTTGGGATAAGACATTTCTGGAATCTCTCATCCTATGAGAATTCAGACCACTGTCAACTTTCTGCAGGAGGATGCTGAGGTGACCAAAGCTTTCGAAGAAGATATAGAGACCCCACCTACAAGAAACATTCCTTCTCCTGGACAGCTGGACCCAGACACGCGGATCCCCGTGATAAATCTTGAAGACGGGACTAGGCTGGTGGGGGAGGATGCTCCTAAAAATAAGGACTTAGTTGAATGGCTGAAGCTGCATCCTACTTACACTGTTGATATGCCAAGTTATGTACCAGTAAGTATCACAGAGTTTAGTTGGGAGGAGTCCCGTGAGGGGAGCCCTCACGATTCCCCGGTAGAACACAGAAATTCTTGGTCTTTCTGCCTCATCTCGAACGTTCCCCAGTTTCTGTCACTGTGTGTTTTACATTAGAAAAACTAGCTTCAAGTCAGGAAGGAAAGCTCGTAGTTACTTGAAGATGCCCATTATGCAGTCCCTTACTTTCTCCTTCCACCAAATAGACATGATTTCTTCAGTTATTCTTTACACGGCCTGGTTTTCAGGTGGTCTCATTAGGGGGATGACACTCACGAATGCACTTTAATTGGTTCAGACCAGGTCTGACGAGCACAGAGTACTACGAAGCTGTTACTTGCAGAAATTTGACTAGCTAACAACAGCCCAAGACTTTATTAGCTTCTCTTTTGAACAACTAACACTTACGCCTTCCCTTAAACATTAAACAATATCTCCAGATGATTTGTCACATAAACTGCTTGTAAGCTGGCAGCACAACAAATCTTTTACTTCCTATGTACTTAGTGACTGTTTTTTTTAAAAAAACCTTAAGTGTAGGATTTCACATTTTATTTCGTTGAGTTCAGCTCGAGTTGAGTCCTTGCCATTCAGAAGGCCCCCTCCTGCACGGGGCCTTTTATCCCCGGGTTGCTCCTGTCCATGTACAGTCTGTATCACAGACATGAGGTCATCTCTGTGTTCATCCACGTCACTGGGTAGAAATTAGTAAGGGTACTTGAGAAAGTTTCCTTTAAAGATACCGTGACTTAGTTAAACATTTGAAGAAAAGGCTTTATGTGGGGTTACTGATAAAAGGAAAAGCAGATTCTCAGCTTACATGTACAAAGAGAAAAATAGTTTTGTTTTGTTTTTTTTTAAAGAAAATCTTAGTTTCTGATAACTAAAACGATGCCCAAACCTTCCATAGTAATTGAAAATGGCATGACTGGGGGCACTTGGCTGGCTCGGTAGGTAGCGTGTGCAACTCTTGATCTCCAGGTCGTGAGTTCGAGCCCCACATTGGGCATAGAGATTACTTTAAAAAAGAAAGAAAGAAAGAAAGAAAGAAAGAAAGAAAGAAAGAAAGAAAGAAA
>NW_024412406.1:22548744-22560737 GCF_014898765.1 Herpailurus yagouaroundi | reverse complement strand
AAAGAAAGAAAGAAAGAAAGAAAGAAAGAAAGAAAGAAAGAAAGAAAAAGAAAATGGCTTCACTATTCTGTCATTTATGCAGGAAAGAGTAAGTACTAAATACAATATACTAAATACGCCTCTGGGGGCTTTTTTTTTGCAGAAGAATGCGGATGTGCTGTTTTCCTCATTTCAGAAACCGAAACAGAAACGACATAGATGTCGAAACCCTAATAAATTGGATATAAACACTCTGACAGGAGAAGAAAGGGTGCCTGTTGTCAATAAACGAAATGGAAAGAAGGTGAACGTTTGGGAAAGGGAAATGATCTCCCTGTGTGATTTCTTATCCCAGAAAGCAGCATTTTATCCTTTTTAAGGAAAAACAATCCTGGTTTCTTCTAGAATATCTGTATAGGATATGTGCGTGTATACCGGGGAAGGGAGGCGGGGGATGTACGTGCTTCTAGATCAATTTCCAAATGCCTCTCCCCAGATGGGTGGAGCTATGGCGCCTCCGATGAAGGACCTGCCCAGGTGGCTGGAAGAGAACCCTGAATTTGCAGTCGCTCCAGACTGGACTGAGATAGTGAAGCAGTCTGTAAGTACGAACTCGGCACTTCCATCAGGAAAGGGGTTTATACAAAACCGTTGTCCTGGGCTTTTCTTTATTTTCCGTTGACCATTAATTATTCAATTATAACTTATTCTGCACTTAAGAGACATAATAAATCATCGTTTTTCCTATTGGTATATCATTAATCCAAAGTGGAAGAACTTGACAGCTCTGATTTACAAGGACGGTAGAGGAACACGCATTCACGGTCTTGGAGGTAGACTCACTACGGGCGGAATGCCCCAGGTAAACCTGGTTATTAACAGCTCACCTGTAGGATGGAATTCGCGGTGGTTGAGGTCACTAAGGTTAACTGGGAATTTTGATTTTAAAAGAAAGAATACAACTTCGCCTAAAATTTTTTTCCACTTCAGTTTCTTCCAAAAATATTAATTTGTTAAAGTCTGGATTTCTTTTTGTTTACTTGTTTCAAGTATACACCACAATTTCTTATTTTTCTTTTGACCTACAGTTCCAGCAGTCTTAGCACATGTATAGTTTCTTGAAGAACCACCACCATAATCAGAATACAGATAGTGTCCTCATCTCCCCCCACCCCAAGTTCTCTTGTAGTCTCCCCTCCCCCTCCCCCTAGTCCACGGCAGCTGCTGGTCTGCGCTCCATCCGGGGTTTTGTCTTTTTGAGGATGCCCTGTAAGCAGAGGCATAAATTATATAACGTTTTTAAGAGGACTTTATATTGAGATCAATCCAAGTGGTTGCACGTGTCAGAGGTTTGTTCCTTTTTACTGCTGAGCACTCCTCCGGTACAGGTACGTGCCCCTGTGTGCGGTTGTCCATCACCCACGGAGGGACATCTGGGTTGTTTCCAGACTTGGGCAAATATGAGTGCAGCTGCTATAAACCTTTGTGTACAGGTTTTGGGGTGAACACAATTTTTGTTTCTCCAGGGTAGACGCTAAAACGTAATTATAGTTATATGTTCCAGACTTTGCAACTTCATTTTGATGTGGTGTTTCTCGAGATAGTTACGGACGCTGACAGCTTGACCTTCACCTCACCGGTAGAGTAGCCTTTAACCATTTTTCTGCAGCTCGCCATAATTCCGTGAGTTAACGTAGTGCCAACAGGTAGACTTTCTTCTTTCGTAAGTTTCACCATTGAGCTTTTAGGAGGGAAATGACTGCTTGTGTATCTCCACTCAGTGTCGATTTTCAGCGCATCAGAAAGGCCCACCCTGAAATTTAAGTTTTCGCCAGCGACGTTTATAGCCACTGTTTGCCTGTCCCCGTTTGCTTCAGGGTTTTGTTCCCGAGTCGATGTTTGACCGCCTTCTCACCGGCCCCGTGGTGCGGGGGGAAGGAGCGAGCAGGAGAGGACGAAGGCCCAAGAGCGAGATCGCCAGGGCGGCCGCGGCGGCCGCGGCGGCCTCCACTTCCGGAATCAACCCCCTGTTGGTGAACAGCCTGTTTGCCGGGATGGACCTCACGAGCCTTCAGAACCTCCAGAACCTCCAGTCTCTCCAGCTCGCGGGGCTCATGGGCTTCCCTCCAGGACTGGCGACGGCGGCCGCCGCCGCCGGAGGCGACGCCAAGAACCCTGCGGCCGTGCTGCCCCTGATGCTGCCGGGCATGGCGGGCCTGCCCAACGTGTTCGGACTGGGCGGGCTGCTGAACAACCCGCTCTCCGCTGCTGCTGGCAACGCCGCCGCCGCGGCCGCCGCCGCCGCCGCTCCCGGGCAGGGGGAGCCGGAAGACGGCGCCCCGAAAGCGGAAGAGAAAGGCAACGAGAACGAAGACGAGAACAAAGACTCCGAGAAAAGCACAGATGCTGTTTCGGCTACTGACTCTGCGAATGGATCTGTTGGTGCTGCTACTGCCCCGGCCGGATTGCCCTCCAACCCGCTCGCCTTCAACCCTTTCCTCCTGTCCACCGTGGCGCCAGGCCTCTTCTACCCGTCCATGTTTCTACCTCCGGGACTGGGGGGATTGACACTGCCTGGGTTCCCCGCGTTAGCAGGACTCCAGAACGCCGTGGGCTCCAGCGAAGAGAAGGCCCCCGACAAGGCCGAGGGGGGCGCCTTCCAGGAAGAGGAGAACCTGGACGGCAGCGACGCCGAGGAGAACCCGGAAAAGACCGCGGGGTCCTCCGTCTTCGAAGACGAAGGAGCACAGGGTGAAGAGCTGGACTCGCTCGATGGGGGGGATGAACTAGAAAACAACGAAAATGATGAATAACCAGTACCAGTTCCAGTTCAAGTGTTTAAAACTTTTGACAAGTGGTAGTCCTACTGTTTACACTCACAGTTAATGTTCATACCTAGTTTTATAAGCTGTTCTGTAACATAGTGTAGCAAAAAAGAAAAAGAAAAAAAAAAAAAAGTCCAAGTCATGTTATACAGGTGTGTCAAAAGGTATCTTGGTCATTAAGTATTGTGCAGTGCATTATTTATTATCCCTAGGAGAGATGAAATTTGAGAGGTGATCATGTCTTTTTAAGGAAACTTACATAATGCTCTGCTTCTTTTTTTTTTTTTTTTTTTTTTCCTTTTGGTACCATTGGTATTATAATAAAGAGCAATTTGTAACTGAGTGGCACTAATGGAAGGAAGTGCTGCTCAAAGGAAGTATGAAGTTATGTATTTAATTTTTTAATTTTAATTTTTTTGCTGTGAAGGTCAAGATGAAATTTACCATACATATCATACTTGCTCATTTGTTTCCCTTTTGACTGTATGGGGGTTCCCACACTTGCGCATCCACACACATCCATACACTCTGACAATCTCCACGTTAGTGTGAACGTCTCTGTCCCGAGGCGCAGCAATAATAAGGCAGCTGTTGAATGTGAAGGTCCCTTTGGAAATTAACCTACTGGGAGGGTTCTTGCCAGACAGAACTACAGTTCCATTGTCTCGTGGTCTTGTAATGCACTGGTATAAACAAAATAAATAGATAAATAGAGAGTGAGAGAAGAGAGAATCAGGTACCTTTTTTAAATTAAAGGACTTTGTTACTTTAGCCACAAAGCTAAAAAAACAGCATTACCTCAGCTCTAAACTAGCCTTGAAGTTTACAGACATGACTTTGTAAATGTATTGTTTTTCTTTGTCGTGATGTCCTTTTATTTTTTTCTTTGAAAACTGCTATCATGTAAGATAAAATGTAAATTGCTGCCAACTGTAGTAATGATGCTTTTAATAAAAGTGACCCATGATATGCAGAGATGTAATTAGAGAATGTAGTATGTAGGGGAACTGGTGTTCACTCTATTTTTTGTATTCGCAATAGATGCAAATACAGCATTCTGGCCTTTGTACGGTTTCTTGCTATATCCTCTTATCCTAGATGAGCTGTTAGTAATATGCTAAACTGATTGTCTTCAGACCAGACAGGACGAAAAACCTTAAATTACCTTCGCATAATTCCACTCCAGATATCTCCGCAGAACCACAGACAAAAACCTCCTATTACTCCCTCAAAAGGGCATCTGAGACTGAGAATACTTTAAAATGTGTGCAGCGTCTGATAATGTGGTACACTAAAGAACAAAAGGGCAAAAGAAAAATGAGGCTTTAATAGGCAGAATATCTAGGTCATTTATCCTTGGTTAATGGGTAGGAAAACACAATGCCGGAGTGTCAGCAAGGGACACAAAGGCGCTCTGGTGTCCTGCGGGCCGGTGCTTGATGCCAGAAACGGTGTGGAAAACCCATGTGGGATTAAAAGAGGCCCGCTTAAGCCACCGCGTGCGCACGCGTACAGTCTCGGGAGCTGCCGATCTGTGCTCTCCTTCGTGACCTTTGCTATTTGAGGTTAAATGTAATTTGAGAGCTACTGTTTTCACCTTTCATGTCACCTGACCGAACACAAAGCTCCATTTCCATGCAGCTAGGGAGGAGAGGGAAGGACGTGGATGAGCTGGTCTGCGTTGCCTCCCCCCCCCCCCGCGCCCTCCGCGCCCTCGCGGTCCGTGCCCGACCGGATGTGCTACGAGACGGTTTGTCTAGATTCCTTACAGACACCAAGGTTTGGTTGATTTACATCCCGAGAAGAAAATCTGCCCGTACGATTCTGGAAAAGGAACAGCCTGAAGCCTCCATGTTGGAGACCCTATGGTAGCTTTTCTCCACCATCATTACTATTCTCTCTCGAAAGTCAAAAAATGGGTAGTTTGCGCTGGAGGAAAAAGTGCCTTGAAGAGAGTATCTTCTGAAATGAAATTCTTTGAACGTGGGGAGGGGGGGCCGGGGGAGGGAGACTAGATCTGCACAAAGTGTAGGGAGTTTAAATATTTAAAGCGAAGATTTTTTTTTTTTTTTAAGCCTTAAAAGAAGACCTGAGGTAGGGAGGATCTATTTAATAAAATGAGTCCTAAAAGGGTCTTTTTCTAAAATACTGATAGTATTGGGAGTTTTCCTATGACCTTGTGCAACTGCAACGTGCGATGTGACTCTCTGTCAGAGAAGAAAATGCCAAGAGCAAAGGCGTCAGTTGCTTGTGGCCAGAAGGAGCCCTGACTTGAGAGACGGGCCACCAGCTGGCTCTGCATTATCTGGGATTTATTTGTTAACACGGCTTTAGAGTCATTCAGACTTCCATGTTGGAAAATGCATTTTTTAATTTCTTCTAACGAAATGAATCCTTGATGATAGATCTTGAATTGACCTAAGTAAGAAACATTTGGAGTTGCGCCTGATGCTTCGTTAACTAGCGTTCCTTGTGCGCTCAGTGTCCGTTAGGTACTGAGTGCCGAGTGCTTTCCGTGGCATTGCCGCTTAATCTTACTTCTCCGTGAGGGAAGTGCTTTTCTTCCACGGGGAAACTGAGACTTACAGAGGTTTGGGAGTTGGCCGGCAGTGGGTTGGAACCCAGGCAGTCTGACATCAGAGCCTACCTAAGGTCTTCTGCGATACTGCACTCTTCGGTCTCTGAAAGAAAATCATTGTCTGATGATGATTTGAAGTGTTTGGGGCTTCTGTATTTTTATATTTCCCGCCCCCTCACCTTTCCACAAGGGATCTTAAATTTCAGACTGGGAATTAAGAGAAAGCCTGTGTCAAGTAGAACAGCATGAGCTCGGACGAGGGAAACTTGAGTCCTGGTGACTTCGTTTAAATTTGGGTCTATCTTGCCCCATGAATATTCCCATTTGATACAGAAATCAGGTCTTTGAAAGAGACAAACGTACTCAAGCCTCAGAGTTAGTACATTGCAAACCTGATACTTGAACCCAGATTGATCCAGCTCCAAAGCCCAGGCACTTAACTGCTGAGCTAGCATAATTAACGTTCATCACCAGCCGTTTGTAGGGTGCTATGTGCTAGATGCAGTTTCAAGGGCGAGACTATCGCAACGAAAACACAACAAAACAGACTAGTCCCCTGCTGTCACGAAACTTACATTCGAGTAGGCAGAGAGACAGGTGATAAGCAGATTACAGATAAAACTTTTATAGATCAAGGCAGACTATTAAATAATGTAAGGGGGTGGTCAGGGAGGGGCGCTGTGGAGAGGGCAGCTCTGTTTACCGGCTGAGTGATGAGAAGCAGGAGCCAGATGAAGATCTGGTTGGAGAATGTTCCAGGCGAAGGGGAGAGCCGAGTGCAAAGACCCTGAGTTTGAGTGAGCTTGGAAGAAGGGTCTTCTCGGGCAGCCTGTCTACCTAGGAGAAAAGGGAGGAGGCAGGGACCAGGACAGCCCTGTCGGAGGGTTAGGATTTCCTTCTAGGTGCTGTAGAAAGCGCTTGGAAGGTTTTGTGCAGGAAAGCGGCATGATCAAATTCGTATTTTTGAAAGAATCACCATGGCTGCCATGTGAAAAAAATGGCTTGTAAAGAGGAGCTGGGAATTCTAGCCGGGAGACGGCTGTAGGTGGAAGTGGATGCTAATGGAGGTGGAAAGCCATTTGGGATATATTTCAGAGACATAGAGCCTCCAATTTAAAGTATGGGAATAATTTGAACTAATTTGGGGATTACTTCTTCTGAAGTATATCCAAAGGTGAAACCAACGTTTGCGATGCCTTTTTTTTTTTTTTTTTTTAAGGAATTCCAGGATTAACGTGACAAGAAAAGATACTAGGAACAGAAAATTTGCCTTCTGTGTTCTGTTACAAAATTCTCTCTCCAGTGAAAATTGTTAATTATCTTTGCGAAGAGTTCTTAGACGTTATTTCTAACAGGTAGGGGCGGTTAAGAAGGTCCGCGCATTGTTGAAGTGATGTGTGCACGCGGTGAACCTCACTGTGCCTCCAGAGCCATCAATAAATTTAAATTAGGAAGCAAAACAATGTAAATGACTTCTACTAACAAGCACTTAAAAGTTAGAATATATCTTATTCATTCAACTGGGCTCTCTAATGAGCAATTTTATGTATTTTCTTAGCACAGATAAGATTTACCACAGGTTTATAGACATTTTATAGGAAAGTAAACTACGTTTGGCAAAATAGATGAATACATTGCCTTCTGGAATATTTAACATTAAGACTCCTTCGGTGAAAAGCATTTCATCATTGAATTTTTTTGTGGGGAGAGCCACCCAATTCGGAGATTTTTGTGGCGGGGGTTAGGATGATTTACAAAGCATTTTGGACTGTTTACGTCATTTGTATGTTTTAAGGTTTCTCCTTAACTTTCTTCTCTGCACTCGTCCTTATTCTTGAGTCTCTAAACCAAAACTAAAACAACTCCTTGTGTATACGTGTTGGCAATGTAGCTCTAATCTTCTAATGGGTCTGTTGATCTGCAGATCTTACTTTGAATCTGCGAATGTAGAGTTGAATTTTAATTTCCATCTCCTTATTGAATGAATGTCTACCATGTAATTTAAATGAAGTTGAAGACTAGGGTGATGACAATTAAAACTTCAAATACAGTATTCTTTCATCGGACATCTTTATCTTCAGAAGCATTTACTTGTATAATTTGTTCAGCTCCTAAGCCGGTTGAAAGTTTTATCAATTGAACAAACATGGCAGAACCCACCTCCAGATGCTTACAGACAGTTATTTAAGTCCATTGGTGTCTCCCCAGTCGCAGCCCAGACCACCTGGTCATTGTCAGCCACAGTTCGAGAGACTTCAACTTGGATGTTGGCTGGGCGACGGAAACCTAAGCGGGCTGTAAATTTAATAGTCGGGAGAATACACGTCACATCTTAGAACAGAAAATTCATCCTGGTGGACGTGTTGGACCGTGTTTCCTTAGGAGTCGGGAAGCTCTTGACATGTTAGCATTCAGCATTTTTGTTCGCTGAAAGGCACCTGTGAGCTAATCCACACCACACCCCAGTGAGGCAGGTCAATATTCTTGCCACCACCCCTATTTAGCTGGTGAGGTGGGGTCACTGCCCAAGGCCGAGTAGACAAGTGTGGAGGGAGCTAGAATCTAGGCTTCTCCTGTGTAAGCTCTACCTAGTGGTGGACTGTCAGTCTTCAGTAAAAACCTGCCGTTCGTGTTAACTTAGGCCTGCCATCTTAAAAACCCCAACCCTAAAATAAAGTAAGCTACACGCTCTTACTAACCACTGATGTCATGATCTGAAGAAGAACAAACCAGATGTTTCCAGAATCTCATGCTGCCAGACAACAGTACTGGTAAAGGATGACTGAAAGATGTTTAAGTTTAAAAAACAACAAAACAAAACAGTTTAAGCAATTACGAGCACGCGTTACAACCGTGCCGATTTTATGATAGAACCTGTGCCACTGAGTGATAGTGTTTTCGCACAGTGGTTGGAGCTTATTCTCTAGGATCTCTGGCTAGCGAACCTTGTATCTGGCCCTAAAAGGCAGGCCCGGCTAAGCCTGGAACTTTAGGTCCCCACAAGGATAGGCGATGGGCCCCGCAGCAGGACGGGAGTCTCCCCCCAGCCCCCCAGGCCTCCCCGGGCTGTGGGAGCACTCAAAGCAGATTTGCATATCTGTAGCTGCTGAGCTAATGTTCTCTCCCTAGCTGGGGGCCCAGTGAGGCAACTCCAGGACCCTTTCCATCTTATTATAAGAGTTCCTGGAGAATGAGAGGCGGCCATTGTGTCTGACTGCGGAGGCATTGTTCTCCCCGGGACGGGACGGAGCTGGCCTGCTTCTCAGCCCCTCGGTGTCGGCTTCTTCGGCCATGGCCAGCTTCTGGGGAGCAGCTGGGCTGACTCGAGATAGCCTGCAGGGTTATGTAAACCCGTCCCCCCAAATCTCCCTTTCTCCTTGACTCTCCAAAACGTAAAGTTGCACACCAACCTCCCATTTTGCTCAGAACCCGCGTGTTCTGAGAGAGAAAACAGAGTAACTACAGCAATGGCAACGCGATGACAATGGGCTGGGCTCTGCCCCTCGGCCCCCAGCCGGCTCTGGAGAGAAGAATTCCATTGGCCATCAGAACGCATGGCAGTGGGAGGGAGAATGCATAGGATTAAAACCGAAAAACGTCCCAAAACGCCGTCTCTTGCTTGGTGAGGTTTCCACCAAACACCCTCTTCTTGGGGATAGTCGCTGTTGATGATGTCAGGGAAACAAAAGCCTTTTGTATTTCTGCGAGTTTTTAGTGTGGTTTGGGAACAGGCCGAACAGAGCAACTGACCTGTCAATGGTGGGAAGGAACTAGGAGGCCAAGGTGCAAAGGACCTGCAAGTAGGAAAGCAACTTTGAGAATCACTTGTTTATGTGTGTGGAGCTCAAGACGCATCTCCAGCGGAGTTTCAAACGTTGCAGGTCTCCAACAGTCCTACGCTTCTGTCATCAGAAAAGCCTAGTCGGGGTAGCTTCCGAAGCGATGCTATGGGTACCGCGTGGAGGACAGGAAGGACAGGGTGGATGGCAATGCCGCGCGCGCGCAGTCGGTGCGTGTGGATGCGGCCCCTTTAGCCCCGTGGGTGGTACGGAGCGCGGTGCCCCTCCCTGCCCTCAAGGGGACAATGACATAGCCACCGTAACCCGAGGGTCGGGGCCGACTCGGGTTTTAATAGCTGTACAAATTATCCTAGCCAGTTGCTTGTCGGCTGTGGCTAAATGTATGGAATAATCACGAAGATCCCGAGCCCATGGATCCTGGGACAGGGCAGGGGGACGTGATTGGTGGTCCTCGGCTCCAGGTAATTGTAGCTCCCCGCACCTGACAACCTCACCCAGAGCACGAGCGGCTGAAACTAATCTTCTTGTACTTGAAGGCGAGCCATCTAGGCTTCTGAGTTATTGCCAGAAAAAAAAAAAAAATCCCCACAAAATTCAGAAACTTAGCTGAAACGACTTGCACATCAGCCTCTCCCACGTGAACACGGTCCTGACGCCACCTCTCCCGAAGGTGCCACCGGGAGCGATTGAAAAATGGCTTCGGCGGCGGTCGAGAATAGCATCCTTGCCGCCAGCGTCCACAGGCCGATTTCCTTCAAGGCTTGGACGCTCTTGCTTGATGGATTCAAGGCGGCCACGCTGTGCCTCCTCCATGAAGCCTCCTCTCTCTCAAGGACAAACGTCAGGGAGTCTTTTTGTGTATTAAGGACACTTTTTTTTAAAGCTGGCTACAGAAAGGGAATAATAGGCCTCATTCTTGTCCTTAAGCAGCAATCAAGTGGCAAATATTTCATGTGCAGCTGGAGGGTGTGCTGGGGGGTGGGGGTGAGGGACAAAGAAGGCAGTCAGGGTCCTTGCTCTCAAGGGCCTTCGCATGTCACTGACGTAGTTTATACAAATAACACATAGCTGGCTGCAACTTACGGATTTCGAAGCATGCGTGCGCTATCTCAGTGGATGCAACTTTGAAATCGCAGGTCAGTTGTGACTCGAGAGATTCAAGATATTAAGTCTCAGGAACCCAACGCTTGCAGGTGGCTCAGTTGGGTCTTACAGGCATGTCTTCGGACCCCAAACTCAGCGACCTTGGTACCACACTCTTGACACCAAAAGGGGAACGAACTCCACCCTCCACAGTCTGGCGGCCCAGCCCTGCGAGAGCTCGGACTCCTCTCTGAGCCTCACCTTCGTTTGTAAATTTGGAATAATAACAAATAGCACCAATCGTGATCATGCCTTCCCTGTAGTGTCGCGTGAGGATTACAAATAGTGAATATGCGGGGACGCCTGGGTGGCCCCGTTGGTTGTGCGCCCGACTTCGGCTCGGGTCACGATCTCGCCATCGCAAAAGCTGTGTCGGCACAGAGTCGGCTTCAGATCCTCTCTCCCCCTCTCACGCTGCCTCTCCCCCACTCATATTCTCTCTCTCTCTCTCTCTCTCTGTCTCTCACAAAAATTAAAAACAGAAACCAAAAATACAAATAGCGAAGATGCAAAATCTTTAGCGTCTGGCTCTGAATGGATACACGTTGACCTTGAAACCATCGTCTAATGAGTTCCAAAAGAAGATGGCTTCAGAGAACGGAGTCTAGAAGCACTGACAGAGTAGCTGGAGTGATCTGGTCCGTAAGGAACATCTGCAGAGATGAGGCCGATGTCGGGCCGAGCGCAGGGCCCAGCCGGGAGTGCGGAGTCAGGCTGGGTATGAGCCTTCACGGGGCTCTGGCGCTCCAGCTGGAGACAAATGCAACTCACACTGGCACGTCGCACGTATTCATATTGGCATATGAGTAATTTTCCCCAAAGCTTCGCAAGAGACAGCATGGTCTCACTCCCCCTAATATACTCGAAGCATTTCTGTTGTGTTTTACTTCAGTAAAAAATAAGTGATCAGGCCTGTCCTCATTGATTTTATGATTCAGTAACAGGTGGGGGCCTGCTTCTTGAAAGATCATGTTTTAAATGAGGATTCTTTTTTTTTTAAATGTTTATTTATTTTTGAGAGAGAGAGACAGACAGAGTCGAGTGGGGGAGGGGCAGAGAGTGCGGGAGACCCAGAACCCGAAGCAGGCTCCAGGCTCTGAGCTGTCAGCACAGAGCCGGACCGGGGCTCGAACTCACGAACCATGAGACGCCCTGAGCCGAAGTCAGATGCTTAAACGCCTGAGCCACCCAGGCGCTCCCGCCCCCTTTTTGAAACCAACGATGAGTCTTATATTTGTCATTTTTATCAAAGAAACATGAACACGGTTGCAAAAGCAAACACTCCAGAGAGACCTATAACGAGGTCTCACCTGCTGTGTGTGTAGCACTATTACTAAGAACATCAAGGCATGCAGAGGTTAGAAACTTTTCACCTGGAATTCTTAACTTGGCTCCCCGGATGGGCTTTGTGGCAGGGAGGTGAAGGTGGCCCCACATCTCCAGAAGTTGATGCACGATTGTGTGTGTGTTTTTCTGGAGAGAGCGTCCCTGAGTTTCATGTGGCCCTCAAAGCATCTGTGACTCCCTCTTTGAGAGGGTAGTGAGAAAGAGGCAGAAAATTCGACTCGCATTGATTGGGGCTCTCTTTCCATGCCACTTAGAAATGGAGAAGTGATGAAAGGCCAGCCCGTGAAGAGGAAAACCCAGCTCGCAGTTAGGCTCAGTATC
>NW_024412406.1:22478059-22548344 GCF_014898765.1 Herpailurus yagouaroundi | reverse complement strand
CAGGCTGCCCAGGGGAGGCCCTCCTCTCCCTGTCGTGTAAGGGCCTGCAGTCATGGCCGCCTCGGAAAGGGTAACAGCGTGCCCGGTACAGGCCTGTTTGGAAGACTTAATGAGATAATGCGTGTAGTACTGAGCAGAGCTGGCACAAAGCAAACACGTCCACAATGTCAACTATTGTGCATATTGTCCCTGCGTGGTGATGGGCCCGCAGAGAAGGTTGTCCCCATTGTATCGGCCCAGTTCTTGTGTGACTTGTGTGTTTGAGTGGAATGAATTCTTTCCCTCATTCATTAGCGTGGAGGCTGATAGAAATTCAGGGCAATCTGGGGCGACTCTTGATCTTGGGGTCATGAGTTCAAGCCCCACTTGGGGCAGTGAGCTTACTTTAAAAAAAGAAAAGAAAAGAAATTCAGGGCAATGTAATATACCTTTAGGCCTTTCCCCTCTGCCCTCACACAAATCTGGAAGACAGAAATGAGTCCGTGTACTGCTGTCTGACTTCTGGGACCTGAATGGCGTCCCTGCCAAGCTAACCCAGGTTCCTGGGCCCCCGTTGGCCGCTGCACGCCCAGGACACCCACTCCTGTTCTCATCTGCCCTTTGGGACACAAATGAAACCAAACCCCCAATCAAAAAGGCCCTGGAGAGTTGCTCTCAGCTTTCCATCCTTACGAGGAGGGAGCTCCCGCCCAAGGAAAAAGGCCTCTGCGTCTGTCGCTGGCCTTTTGAGGAGTCCACACTTCCTCCTGCCGCCATGCTGCTCCGTCCCAAATGCGGGGGCCCCACACAGTAGTGACACCCTTGCGTGTGGTGACGGGTGGATGAAGCAGACTCCGCTGGACCCCGGGGTCGGGCCCTGGGCCCCGAGGAGTGGGTGAAATGCCGGCAAACAGGTCCTCTGCAGGAGCCGGCTCTTGTTTTCCGAAGCTGAGTTTAAACAGACACGGAGACCAAGGCTTTGCTGATGTTAACAGCTCACCCCTGGTAAAGGACGAAGCTTTACACACCTATAGGCGCTGAGCCTATTTGATTTTCACACCACTGCGTGGTATAGGCTGAATTGTGTCCCCTGCCTTCCTGGACTGAAGTCCTCCCGTTCAGTACTTCACAATGTGACTGTATTTTAAACTAGGGTCGTTAGAGAGGTAATTAAGGTAACATGAGGCCATATGGGTGGACCCTAATCTGCAATGACTGGTGACCTTACAAGAGGGGGAGATTAGGACACAGACGTGGACAGAGGGAAGACCTGTGAAGACACAGGGAGAAGACAGCCGTCTACGAGCCAAGGAGAGGCCTCAGAAGGAGCCCACCCTGAGCTCACCCTTCATCTTGGACTTTTAGGCCCTGGAACTGTGGGAAAATAAATTCGTTCAAGCCATCCAATCTGTGGCGCTCTGTTACAGCCGCGCTAGCAAACTACTACCTTGTGTTTTTTTATCAATTCGTACAGTAACAGTTTACAAGTCTGGCCAAACACGTCAGAAAAGGAACCGGTAAGAAACCACCTCGCGGAAGGAAAACACAGTAGAATGTCGTAGAATGTCGTGGTTGAAATGCAGATTCGGGCTGGAGTAAGTCCGGCTGAATCCTGCTCAGCCAATTATAGGCTGTTTGCCCCGGGGCAAGCTGCACCCCCTCTCTGGGCCTGTTGTGCTAGATGAAAAGGGAGGATGATGGTGATGATGAAGATGACGGTGACGACGAGGATGACAACGGGGGTGATGACAGCGCCCGCTTCAAGAAGCCTGCAAGTGAGGACACTGGGTTAATTTAGCACACTGGGCATTTAGCACACTGTACCCTCACCCAGAAAGCACTCCCCAAGTGATTATTTTGTTCTCATCATAAACCTGAGACGTGGCTCCAAATCTGGAACCTCCCCCTTGCCAGATGTGTGACCTCGAAGAAGTCACCACCGTCCTGGTTTGCTCCATTTGCCCATCGAAGACCTCACCGACATTTGAGGACTTTTCCAGCTGTAGGATTTTATGATTCCAGTAAATGTGGATACGAACCGTTCTCGAGAGAGTATTGGAACATCTTGGTAAGTTTGAGGAGCATAACGCTTTCTGGGGTTTCAAGGCTCTACGTGTTCATGGTTGACTAGACCCAAGTAAATGGGGATGCCTTTAAGGGACGACCTTCCAAATGATTCCTTTAAAAAATAAAGAACACTGTACCCTTGGATTCGGTAGGCATTAATACCAAAAGGGGGGAACAAAAGCAAACTTCTACTTTTAAGCAGGGCAAAGTGACTGCCGTAAATCTGTTTAGGTATCATCGTGTTTGACTTTAAGAAAATGGCTGAGCTATGGGCAAGGTAATTCAAGAAGATATAAATGGCTGCATTATAATAAGCAGACACCTATTTTAAGCATGATCTATGTTTTTGAGAAAATTCATTACAATGAGTCTTACAATACCAACCTCTTCAATGAATTTTTCATGTCTGCATACCAAGATATATATAAAACGATCGTAATCATATACCTTTGGGGCAATGCTGAGCGCCAGCTGTTTCGGGAATGATTTATAGGTTGCCACGCTCAAGGTTAATAATCAGGAGAAACAGGTTACAGTATGCAATGTATTTATGTCAGGTTAGAAGTTCAGTTAGTAGAGATAGCATGTTATAAGGAAGCACACGCTTTTAATTATTTTCTAAGCACCCCCCCCCACCCACATTTCTCTGCAATAAACTAAAAATAAATGATGTTTTACACAGGGGAACACTCCTCTGCCAAGCATATCGCCTGGTTACTGTTGGCTTTATTTAAAGGGGAACCACGGCTAGGAGTTATTAGCTGTACATATGAACACACAGCTTGAAGGTATTTAAACATCTGTGCAATGGGCCTACATAGAGGGGATGATGGAGTTTTACTAACATCGAGGTAATTATGCCCTTATTGAATGGCAGCATTTTGCTGCTAGCAGGATTTCTAGCAGACTCCTCAGAGCTGGGGCTTATACGAGCCGCAAGTCAACCCCCAGAGTGCTAAGATGTCACTTGTCTCCCTTTGAAGGCAAAACTATTTGATCAGTTTCGTAAAAGTCTCAGAAATGTTCCCTTTTTGAATTGAGATAGAAATTTCCCGTGTCCTAGGAAACTTTAAAAAAAAAAATCAATAAAATGGGATGCCTGCGTGGCTCAGTTGGTTAAGCGTCTGACTCTTGGTTTCGGCTCAGGTCACCATCTCGTGGTTTCGTGAGTTCGAGCCCCGTGTCGGGCCCTGCACGGACAGCGCAGAGCCTGCTTGGGATTCTCCCTCTCCCTCTCTCTCTCTCTGCCCCTCCTCTACTTGGCTATCGCTGTCTCTCTCAAAATAAATAAGCTTTAAAAAAATACAATAAAATAATCAATAAAGAGAAAATAACTATTTTTTACGCACAATGTCGAATTCATCGTGTACCTCCCTCATCCTCATGGGTCTGTAGAAGTCTCCCTCTTCTTTTCTTTCTTTCTTCAATTCTCTTTTACTCAGTTTTCCGGTCCCTCGGCTCCCTCCCACCTAGAGGACAGCTTTCTAAGGTGTGTATCAAATCTTCTATATCATGTATATATAGGTGTGTTTATTTTTGCTTATATTCTTTCAAAATGTGTGTTGTTTTGTATGCATATTTAATTACGTAAGCGGCCTTTTGTTATGTATCTCGTTCTACTTCTTTAACTTTTGCGAGTTTATCGTATTTTGAAGAGCTTTCTTGAGGGCTCGTTGGCGTGCGTCACACTGAGCATGTCCGTGTGGACACCTGTGAAACTACACTCTACCACGCTCTAGACAATGAGCATGTCCATCGGCCCCGAAGATTCCCTCTGGCTTCTCCGTAATCCCTCCTCTCACCTGTCACCATCCCCTCACCTCCAGGCAACAGGTGATCTGCTTTCTGCCACTGTAGATCAGTTTGCATTTTCTGGAATTTTATGTAAATGGAATCACATGGTATGTATTCTTCTTTATCTGACTTCTGTCACACAGCAAACTGGTTTTGAGATTCATCCATGTTGTGTGTATCAGTCGTTTGTTTCGTTTTGTTTTGGTTTTGGTGGTAAAGCAGCATTTACGGCGAGTTCTTTCCCTAGTCACCTGCTTGGGAACATTTGGGTTA
The DNA here is from genome assembly GCF_014898765.1 of Herpailurus yagouaroundi. Lineage (NCBI taxonomy): Eukaryota > Metazoa > Chordata > Mammalia > Carnivora > Felidae > Herpailurus > Herpailurus yagouaroundi. The sequence goes on along the minus strand of NW_024412406.1, from coordinate 22,544,231 downwards.
TTTCCAGTTTCTGGCTCTCAGAAATAAAGCTCCCACAAAGAGCCATGTACTGATTTTTAATTAGACCTATGTTTTTGTTTCTTTGGGATAAATGCAGAGGAGTGAAATATCTGCACTACATGGTAAGTGTATGTTTTACTTTTTACAAAGCTGCCCAACTTATTTCCAAAGTTGCCTTATTTTACTCTCCTGCCAGAAATGTCTGAATGCTCCAGTTCCTCCACATACTCGCCAGCACTTGGTGTAGATGCTCCTTTTAATTTTAGACGTTCTAATAGTGGTATCTCATTAGGGTTTTAATTTGCATTTCCTTAATAACTAATGATGTCGAGCATCCTTGTCATATGCTAGTCACCATCTGCGTATCCTCTTTGGTGAGACGTCTGCTCAAATCTTCGGCCCATTTGTGGAGGAGGGTGTTGTTTTCTTTTCTTTCTTTTTTTTTTTTTTTAATTTTTTTTTTTTTCAACGTTTATTTATTTTTGGGACAGAGAGAGAGCATGAACGGGCGAGGGGCAGAGAGAGAGGGAGACACAGAATCGGAAACAGGCTCCAGGCTCCGAGCCATCAGCCCAGAGCCCGACGCGGGGCTCGAACTCACGGACCGTGAGATCGTGACCTGGCCGAAGTCGGACGCTTAACCGACTGCGCCACCCAGGCGCCCCTTCTTTTTTTTTTTTTATGTTTATTTATTTTTGAGAGAGAGAGAGAGAGAGAGAGCACGAGTGGAGGGGGAAGGCAAAGAGAGGGAGACAGAGAGTCCCAAGGAGGCTCTGTGCTACCAGCAGAGAGCCTGATGTGGGGCTTGAACTCATGAGCCACGAGATCATGACCTGAGCCAAAGTCAGATGCTCAACCGACTCAGCCACCCGGGTGCCCCAGGATGTTTGTTTTCTTATACTTAGTTTGAGTTATTTCTGTAACCTGGATACAAGTGCTTCGTCAGATATATAATCTCCTAGCCTATTGCCTTTTGTCCATTCTCTTAATGGAGTCCTTTGAAGAGTAGAAGTTTTTAGTTTTGATGAAGTTTGATTTAGCAATTTGGTTTTTTATGGGTCGTATTCTTGGCATTGTTTGTGGACCGTGTGTTCTGCCCATTGGTCTCTATGTCTGTCTCGAAGACAGAACCAGACTGTCTTGATTATTATGACTCTATAATAAATCTGGAAGTCAAGTAGTATAATCCTCCAACTTTATTCTTCTTTTTCCAAATTGTTTTAGCTGGCCTAGTTCTTTTGTATTTCCATATAAATTTTAGAATCCACTTGTCAATTTCTACAGCACTCCCTGCTGGGAATTCTATTGGGACTGCCTTGGCTCTGTATGCCAGTTTGAGCAAGATGACATCTTAACAATACCGAGTCTTCAAATCCGTGTACGTGCTATCTTCTTAAGAACTTTTTTCTCTTCACATTGAAAATCTCGAGATTAATTTATGTCGCTATGTGTGTATTTACCGTATTGCTTCTAATCCTGGCATAACATCAGCGTGTGTTAGTTTCCTGTTGATGCCATAAACTTCCACACACCCAAGGGCCTACAACAGCACAAACGTGTTCTCTTCTTAGTGACCCGGGAATGAGAATCTGAAGTCCGTTTTGGTGGGCTAAAAGTCAAGGGGTCGGCCAGACTGGTTCCTTCTAGAAGCTCTGATGGGGAGAGTCTATGTCCTTCCTTTTCCAGTTTCTGGAAGTTGCTTGTATTCTTCGGCTGCCCATTTTCAAAGCCCTTACCCATTTTCAAAGCCCGTCGCTCCGACTTTGGTCTGGCCAGCCCACCTCCCTCTCACTCTGACTCCCCTACCTTCCTCTTGTAAGGACTCTTGTGATCACATCAGGCCCACCCAGATAGTTCAGGATACTCACCCCATTTTAATCCTTAGCTTTATCACACCTACAAAGTCCCCTTTGCCATATAAAGTAATGGTCACAGGTTCCAGGGATCAGGACAGGGACATATTTGGGTTGTCCACACGGCGCATGCACCCGCCACATTTTAGGTACACATTTTCCCGGTGATGCACACTAGGTTGGCCGTTCCCCCCAGCCACTACAAAGAATGTTGCAAAGAACATCCCCCCTATGTCTTCTTAGGGACTCGTATACACATTTCCTTGAGATTTGTCCCAGGAAGAAGACTTCAAGGACACTGATGGGTACATACACTTAACTGTGGCTGAGCAGTGACCGGTTGGTCTCCAGAGAGGCTGTACCAGTTCCCCCTCCACCAATCATGAACGAACGTTCCTCTGTCTCTGCACCCCCACCAACATTTGCTATCGTCTGGCTAATTGTTGCCAGGTGTAAATTTCTGTCCTGCGGTTTTATTTGCATTTCTCTAATTACCAATGCGTTTGAGCATCTCTCCGTGTTTGTTAGCCTTTTTGGTTTCGTTTTGTTGCCTGTTCAACTGGCTTTCCTATTTTTCCATCAGGGTTGCCTTTTTCTAGTTAATTTGGTTTTATTTAGAAAGTCTGCCTTCAGGAGACATCGGGGTGGTTCAGTCGGTTTAGTGTCTGACTCTTGATTTCAGCTCAGGTCATGATCTCACCGTTCGTGGGATAGAGCCCCACGTCGGGCTCTGTGCTGATGGTGCAGAGCCTGCTTGGGATTCCCTCTCCCTTTCTGCCCCTCCCCCACCTGTGCTCTTTCTCTTTCTGTCTCTCCAAATAAATACATAAACATGAAAAAAGAAAAAGAAAAAGAAAGTACGCTGTCAAGCTTGTATCAGAAAGGTCTTATCCTAGGTTTTCTTGGCTCTGTAGTTTTACCTTTCACATTTAGGTTTTTATCTATCTGGATGCCACTTCTATAAATGCTATTCCATAAAAATGCAGTGTTATTTTCTCCAGAGTGAACAAGTATCCCCAATGCTAGCTGCTAAAAGTTTCATCCTTTTTCCATTGGTTTGTAAGTTCCTCTCTGTGTATATGTATGTGTAATATTCCATTAGCTTCTTTGTTCTTGTACCAATATCACACTTTTTTTTTATTACTATGGTTTTATGGTATATTTTATTCTCTAATGTGGAGAGTTCTTTCTCTAGTATTTTCGAGATGGATTTGAAGGTTTTATTCTTCCATATGCATGTTAATGTGTTATATAATATAAGTTAATATAATAACCTTCCAATATAAGTCAAATATTCCATAACTGATCGTGATTACGATTGCATCTATATCATGGCTTAATTTAGACATATTGACAGACCTAAACTATTAAGTTGTCCGTCTAAGAGCACAGACCATCTCCCCACTTTTTAGATCATCAACAATGTGCTTTTCAAATTCAGATCTCTGCACAAAAGACTTGAGGACTTTTGGTTAATTCATAGACAGTTCATAGGTTTTGTTGCGATTACGAACAAAGGATTTTCTTTTATTTTTTATGAAAATTTCTAGTTGGCTATTTTCTGCCGTCAGAAAGTGCTATTTTAATAGTTTGCTCACACAAATGACCTTGCTAAACTCTGCATTAGTTCTAGCGGTTTCTTGTTCTGCACGTCCACCACATAGATGATCACATCACCTGCAAACACTGCCTGTTTATTGATTTAGAAAACATTTTCCCCCAGAATCCTATCCAAGTGTCATTGCCTAAATTAGGGAGTCCCTTATTCAAGACATCTCTTGATGTCATACATTTATGTCTAACACTTGCAATGCACCAAATGATATTCTCTTACTGTCATGTCAGGAGACTGATAAGGAAGGCAAGAATAGGAGAGTTAATTTGCAGAGGTGTAACTACTTAAACTTATTAAAAATACACGCCTTGCTGGACCTTTCTCTTTAGAATCTTCTGTTTAGTCAACACTTTGAAATCTGGTTAGGAAATGTAATGAGAGGAAGCAAATTCAGAGAACTTGCAGAATTAAGGAGAAAACGTTGACAGTAATGATACGAAGTCCCCAGTAATTATTCTCTTTCAGCATTCTGGGGATTACTACATCTTTTCCTTTTCTTCAAGTTATTTGTTTAACATCTATAGTCAGTAAACTGCTCAAAACGAGCCTCTTCTATAAAGATTGGGTCATTTTTTCCAAGTCACTTTCACATCATATTTTTTAAAGGGAACAAATACCTTGGAACATCTTTTGAACTCCACCTATCTAGGAAGAGTGTGGTGTCATAGCTTATACTCATCTGGTTGCTCCAAAGTTATGCTGAGCATTTGCTATGTCTTAGCTCATTTGAGAGTTCTGATTCCTTTCACTGAAATATTTGAGGGGAACTGTCATTAGGTCTAATGCTGGGAAAAATTGGGATCTGAATAAATTTCTATTGTATTCAATGCCTAGCAACAATTCCATTGCAAGACTTACCCCAGAGATATGAGAGTCCAGAAGGAGTGCAGCCTGTAGTTCCTCTCTTTCCACCCTGAGCATGTGGGAGCTGGAAAAAACCGAAGGAAACCAAGTCTAACCCACTCAGGTCACAGACGGGGAGACTGACCATCCCCAGGCCACACAGTGAGAAACAGCTATTAACACTCAGGTTCCACCAGCACACAAAGGTCCCTCCTCCCACCTTCACAAAGGTGAAATCCAGTTAAAGTAATCATCAAATAAAGGAAGGGGCAGATGTATCCTACATGATAACTAACACTGTGTAATTTTAGATACTCCTCCTTAAAACCCACATCAATTCAGAAAAAGCATAGATAATGATAGCTAACATCATTGATCCTAGCCATAATTATCTCCCATATGTGGATTTAATTCCCATAAAAGTCCTGATATGGGTTGTTATTATTGTCATTTCTATTTTATAGATGAGGAAAGAGAACAGAAATGTCAAGCAATCTGCCCAAGATGCCACAACTAGAAAGTGGCCAACCCAGGACTTGAATTAAGAACTCTCCGATATGTAAGCCTGCGTCCCTAACCATTTCCCTACAGGTGGCCAATTTTCTTACCTCCATTTTACGGCTATGGACCCAAAGTGCAGCCCAATGTGCCAGAGTTCATAGTTACAACTCAGAGTAACCAGTTTGGGCTCATAAAGGAAAACGTATTGAAACTCAAGACTCCAGATTCCAAGAATATTGCATTCCTCAAATGCACCCCAGGGAACTTCCTGGGTCCCATCCAGGCTCTTCTCTGTTCCATTGTGGATCAGCAACTCCATTTCCTCCTTGAAAGGAGATCAAATACTCCAGAATCCATAACACCCCCATCACCACACACACACACACACACGCACGCACGCACGCACACACACACTCTCTCTCTCTCTTTCCCCATCTCTCTCTTTTTTTGCCTCTTCATCCAATGGCAGGAGAGTCAGGAAATGGGTAGGTGTGAGTCTCAGCTTCCAATACAATGGGACCCATCCTACCTCACCTGGAGGAAGCATTCTTCCCTTGTTTAGTACGACCTCTAAACCAAAGCCAGTGCCGTGGGATTGGAAAACAAAATGGTTGCAAGTGATCATGAGGCCATACCATTGTCATGATCACCCTCTCTACACGTGAAAGAACACTACATATTGATCGCTAGCTCAGCACATTCTGTGGACCCCAAACCATGAGCTCGACGGGCATGAACTCATCATCTTTACAGGTCAAAAATGGTTGTATATTGGCAATGTCATTTGGTTCGGTGTAAGAGCAAACATTTTCTTCTACTTTTGCCGTTGCTAGAACTAAGGCTTCAATAGATTATTCTGCTGTTCCATAAAGGCACCTGCTTCCAAGAAATGGGTTGCATGGTAAAATTGGTGAATCTTGTGGACATGAGCCCACTGTCTTCTTTCGGTCAGAAGTACGTGCTTCGGACAGAAGGAACTTTAGGTGAATGAGGGATACTGTGATGATTAAGAAGGCCGTGTGGGTCATGTAGGGAGAAGCACTCTAGGAAGGAAACCAAACGTAATCCAAATCCAGACTACATGTTTATTCCAGGGAGGATGAATTACTACCCCTTCAGTTATGGAAAGAACGCAGTGTGATTAACCAGCTACAACGAGGCTGGCTGGGTATGGCACCCTATTGACAGGGCAAATCACTGTGGCAGGTAAGTGGGATACTCAGCCAGCCGAGTGCCCACGGTTTTGAGCGCGTGCTCAGCTGCCCTTCCACCCTCCATGGCCACTCACTTCATGAACCTGTCGGGTGAACACAGGGTTGCCGGGGATCGTGGTTGACAGATACCCAGAAGATAAATCATCACGCCCACCGTATTAACAAAAGCCTCCTCCACTGCGAGGGGGCTTTTGGTGCATATGTACCTGGCACTCTCCAAGCCTATTCTTAGGGGCCCATCCATATGCTTTCCTTAATCTGGTTGCCAACTCGTAAATCTTACACTTTCCTATTTCCTTACCATCTGGCCAAACGATTAACCACTACCTATGTAGACTGACCTCAGCATCTCCTCTCTCCTTTGAGGTAAAATAGAGAATGAAAAACAGCCAAGGTTATATTGATTGGGAAGATTTCTTTTCTTAACTGTCTTTCAAGGCCACCCCTGAGTCGGATGTAACTCTTCAGCAGCCTCCATCCGGCTGGCAGCTGCGTACTGTGCACAACCATACAGGCACCGATCGATTTTTTCCACTTTCGGTCAACTGATCGGGAGGATGCTCCGCCAGGCCCAGGTGTGGGTGGAGGGAAGGGTCAGACTAGGAGGAGGCAGACTGGGAGGTGAGCCATCTGCCCGGACAGTTTCCTTGTGCCTTCGGGATCTGTTCAGCCTGAATGCTGGGTGCTTCTGGGAAGGGCTGACTTACGGCCAGGAGGATGAGAGGAGGCCCACTTTGTGATGCGCAATTCCGGTTGTCCTGGTGTTCTACCCTTCGGGTTTCTTTTTTTTTAATGTTTATTTATTTTTGAGACAGAGAGAGGCAGAGCATGAATGGGGGAGGGTCAGAGAGAGGGAGACACAGAATCTGAAACAGGCTCCAGGCTCCAAACTGTCAGCACAGAGCCCGACGCGGGGCTCGAACTCACGGACCGCGAGATCATGACCTGAGCCGAAGTGCGACGCTTAACCGACTGAGCCACCCAGGCGCCCCTACCCATCGAGTTTCAACATCCGTCAGGATCCGGTGGCCATGCCCGTTTCTCAAAAGAGAAAGAGTTCTTGCCGAGAGGTTGTGGCTCTGCTTCCCAAACCTACAGGCCCCTGTTGTGATACTGCAGGGGGCCCAGTGGAGGTTTCGTATGGACACTTTGGCTCCATTGGATCTGCTGTCATAAGGCTCAAGTGCAAGGGCTGATGCTGCCTCAGACCAGCAATTTGGAGGTGAGCTGGCCCCTCCTCTAAAGTTACCTGGTACATGGACGGGGGTGGGGGCGGGGGGCGGCCTACCAAATGTCCCATGGGTCGCGTCCAAACTCCGAAGAAGTTCACAAGGCATCGTGCTGCTTTCTTAGGGGCTGTAAGGCACAACGATTAGTTCTTCACTTTTGAGAAGATATCCCTTTAGGCCCATAAGGCCCTCCCAGAAACTTGACTGATGTGGCCTTTGTTTCCGTGGGATGTATCTGATACCTTTGGCTTACATATCCCTTGCCAAGACATCCTCGGCACCTGTGACTTTCTGCACGTTTTATCATCGTGACGTTATCACTGCAGTAGATCGGTGTGAGGTCTTTTGGGAAAGAGAGATGACCGGCGACCCTTTGGCACAGCCCCTGGAACAAGATGATCCAGAGGTATCCTGCCGCCCAACCAGGCGAAAACAAACGTCTGATGTTCTCTATTCGTGGAGGTGGAGGGAAAAAGTACGCACTTTTTGGTAAATTGCTTCCTTTACTTTTCTTATTTGTTTTGAGAAAGAGAGACAGGGCAGGAGTGGGGGAAGGGCAGAGGGAGAGGGAGAGAGAGCATCTTCAGCAGGATCCACGCCCAGCACGGGACTCATCTCTCCATCCTGAGATCATGACCTGAACCGAAATCAAGAGTCAGACACTTAACCAACTGAGCCACCCAGACGTCCCAAGAATACACGCCTTTTATTTTTTTTAATTTTTTTTTTAAATATATTTTTTTTCAACGTTTATTTATTTTTGGGACAGAGAGAGACAGAGCATGAACGGGGGAGGGGCACAGAGAGAGGGAGACACAGAACCGGAAGCAGGCTCCAGGCTCCAAGCCATCAGCCCAGAGCCCGACGCGGGGCTCGAACCCACGGACGGCGAGATCGTGACCTGGCTGAAGTCGGACGCTTAACCGACTGCGCCACCCAGGCGCCCCAAAAGAATACACGCCTTTTAAAAGTCAGTACCTGCACAGAAAGTCCCAGAGGCCATGTTTATTTATTTCAGTAGGGAGACCTCACCTGAAAGAGCAGGGCAATTAGAGCAACCGCTTTATTAACCTCATGATAATCCCCTGTCCTTCATTCTCCCAACCCTATGTATCCTCTGCATCACCCTGAGGTCTGTCGCCTGTAAATAGTTCTGGTTTCGATTCCTTTATCAATGAGCATTTTTAGTCAGAAGCAACAGAAATGGACTGTGACTGATTTGTGTACTATACAACCCCTTATGTCTTTGGTGAGAGAGCTTATCTCTGCAACTCTCCCAGAGAAAAAGCATAGTTTTTTATTTACTATTTTTTAAGAGGCTGTCCGCACGCTTCAAGGTCTTCCATCAGATTCTCTGACCCTTGTAGCCTTCATTTCGCCTCTAAGGGAGAGCCGGAGTGAGGATTCCACTAACTGTTGAGGCGACACAGTAATGGGGGAAGGGTTTCAGATTCCATCGAATCTCCTAGGATGGGATTTTGGTCAGCTTCGGTGGTGTTCCAGGTCTCCAGGAGTGGGTGTTTCCTATGACCACCAGCAACCCAGCCTATAGAAAATGGCAACCATGGTGCCATATAAGAACAGTGGCCCTGACTTCACCCATGCATCTCTCGATGTTTTGATGAAGGGATGCTTTCTTGAGGCCCTCTGTGGAGACATAAGGGTTGAGGGAATGTGTTCCGCTTCATCACTTATGCTAAACCTTCTCCGAGTGTTCCTCTCTCCCCAGACTCCAAGTCCTTGGATTCCCTCAACTACATTTTATCAACTAATTTTTGGCATCTCAGTCTCATTCAGCAGGGACTATCGATGATTACAGACTTTAGTCAACTGAACAAATAACTAAAACTCTTTCCAGCTGCCTGAGCCAACTCAATGAATCCAGCCTCTCTGGAAAATACACCCATAATAAAATTCAGTTCAGTCTACAAATACGTATTTCCCTCCTTGGTGTGGCTCTTCAGAATACATCCCCCAATCCATCTGCCAGATTTGTGCTAAAATAAACCTTATTTTGGTATGTGAGTCTTTTCTGCTCAGGTTTGGTATTAGACTTGACCTTCCAGAACATGCTGGGACTTACTCTAGTTACGACACTCAGAAGTCTAAGAGTGTCATAGTGTGGCGTATAAGGACAGTTTTGCTCAGATGAAGTGACTGGGGTTCTTCCACAGGGCAACGGTGGTTTCGTCAGAGGAGAGAGGGGCAGTCGTGGCCTTTGTGACAGGTTTGGGGGGAGCCAGAGATTCTTAGTCCCCAGAGCCTGTTGGATCTTCCCCAGATCCGCTTTCCAACTTGTAGGCTTTTACTCTTTCCTAATCAATGCTCTAAGTTTTGCACAAAAGGCATAGTGAGGCTGTAAATTCAACTGGCAACAGAGTTCATCGGCCTGCGGGATCCAACTTTGAGTTTGGCTTTTGGCTTCCTCAGGCATATGGCTGCAAGAAATAAGAGTTTATTTTAACAGCCGTACAAGTCTCGCATCTTCTGACTATGCTTTGGGCCGAGAATTTACATATTTGAACCTTCGTTAATTGCCCATCCCCTGTAGAGATACCGGCCCCACCCTTAGAGCTTTAATTCCTTATGGTTTCCGTACCATTGTTTGGCAGTAGTCATATGTGCCCCTGAAACCTGCTGTGAATGGGTGCTTTATTCAGAGGACGACAGGTCACAGTGAACTATTTTGTCACCGTGCTGGAGGACCTGACAGAGTCACATCCTTACCTGCACTTTTTTCCCCCCCTGCTACCTTCCCCAACTAGGCCTATTAACCCAATCCCAGATTTCCTTCGTTCCCTCAAAGTCTGTTTCCTATAACCACCTCTGGTTCCAATTTCTCCATCTGTGAGCATTCTTAGTTGCAAGCACCAGAAACTCACTGTGGTTGATTTAAGCAAAAAAGAAACTCATTTAAAAAGCTACTGGGAATCTCAGAGAATTTCTAGGAGGGTGTGAGAAAAAGGAATAATGCCCTCAGATTCCATCACAGAACCTCTCCAGTGAAGACCCCATGGTTATTGTCTCCCAGGTTGGCTCCCACCCCGATGCCACTGGCTGAGTCCTGGGGCACAAGAGCCAGGGCGTTGACTTTACTCTCTCAGGGGCTTAATTTGCCTCAGTCATCCCTGTGCTGGAGAGAACTTCAGTACCTCCTGATAGGATGCACTGTGAGGGACGTTGTAGATACCTTCCCTCTGAAGTAGCCTTCCCAATAATGCATGATTTCCATCCTATGATGAGTAAACATCAAGCAAAGCCAAGTTGAGGAACATTCCACAACCTTCCTGACAAAACACTCTTTAAAAGTGTCAAGCTCATGAGAGACAAGGAGGGACTGAGGAACAGTCACTGAGAGGAGGTGACAAGGAGATGTGATAGCCAAGTGCAATGTGGGATGCTAGATTGGGTCTGGAGTAGAAACAGGAATGAGTGAAAAAGCTGATGAGATCCAAAGAAAGTCCGCCATTTGCCCAACAGAATCATAGGAACGTTCATTTCTTCGTTTTGATAATTGCATGATGGTTATGTAAGATGTTAACAGAGGGGAAGCTGCATGAGGAGATACAGGAACTCTGTACTATTTTGGCAACTCATCTGAACATCAAAAATCATCTCAAAATAAAAAGACCAAAATCAAACAATATTATGCCCTATGATCAATGACACATTTGAATGGAGGAACACACTATATTTTTGTCTAACTGCTGCTTCCCTCAGTTATTGCATCAGGGTCACTAGGTACCAGATCTGTGGAGACAGGAGGAAGTTGGCAGGGGTGGGAGAGAGGGAGAGAAGCGAGTAAGAGTGGGTGGGGAAACCCCAGGGCAAGCTTGTGGGGAAGGTGTTTTTAAATGGGGTTTTGGGATGCCTTAAAATCTGCCAAAAAAAAAAAAAAATGACTACTTGCTTATGGGCCTGGCTTTGGAGATCATGATTTCTCAATCTATCATTCTTCTGAGGAAGAATTCCCCATGGGATGGTGGCCCGTCTTGGGCACCTGAGCTAGTCCATTACTTAGAAATTATTTTCTTTCTGGGGCACCCGGCAGGCTCAGTGTCGCAGGTGACCCTTGATCTCAGAACTGTGAGTTCGAATGCCACGTTAGATGTAGAGATTACTTTAAAAAAATTTTTTTTTAATGTTTACTTATTTTTGAGACACAGGCGGAGAGTGCAAGCTGGGCAGGGGCAGAGAGACAGGGGGACAGGGAGGATCTCAAGCAGGCTCCATGCTGACAGCAGAGAGCCCACTGTGGGGCTCAAACTCACAAAACTGAGCCAAAGTCAGACGCTCAACTGACTGAGCCACCCATGCGCCCCCCCTTAAAATTTTTTTTTAAATAAAAAAACAAAAGAAATGATTTCCCTGCTAATTACAGCACTGTCCAATGGAAATTTCCATGATGATGGAAACGTTCTATGTCTGTGCTCTCCTAACCCTAACCCTAACCACTAGCCACGTGTGGCCATGCAGCCCTAGAAATGTAGCTCGTATAATGGAAGACCAAGGTTTAATGTAAAGAGCCATAGCTAAACCTTTTTGCTGTCGTCCATGATACGGCTCACTACAGCAAAGAGTTACAGTTTTAAAGATGTGTATGTATGTCTGTAATCGGCCAGCCAAACCGCAGCGACATGTTGAAATGAGGAAGAGTTTTACAACCGGTAAATTGGCAAATCATGGAATTTCATAGCTGGAAGAGACCTTAAAACTTGTTTGTTCCAATTTCCTCATCTTCCTGCTGAGAAAGCAGGGAATGCATGGTTTTTCCGGGATCAAGGGCAAGATCAGAGCAGAGGCAGGTCTAGAACGAGGTCTCCCCCGGCCCCATCCCAGGGCTGTGTATGCCTGCAGATGGCCTCGCCCACGGTCACCCCTGCAGCCCCCTTCAGGGAACCTGCACACATACTGATGACTTATGGACATGCCCACTCCACCCTGCCTACCCGCCTCATTTCTCCCTCCCCACTCCCCGCCGCAAAGGAGCCTCACTGAAATATCCCAAAAGTGATGTTTGAAGAACAATCCCTTTTGAACAAAAAGTGGCAAAACCTCTGTCTTTCAGCCATATGGTCTCTCTTCTGGTCCCGTGGGAGGAAAGAACTAAATAATAAATCCTCTGGAGGATACAGAATCAAGGACGCCAGAGAGCCTTCTCATAAATTGCCTCTCCATTACAATTTGAGTATATTCACAATGGAGAACTCTAAATAAGATGGGGGAGAGGCTAATTCATTTTATAAACATGGCTTTAAATCTCTTCCTGTACCTGGGCCACGAAATTAATTATGGCAGCGATGAAATGGAAAAAAAAAAAAAAGGCGTTTTGTTTTTTTTTTTAAACTGTAATGAATATTACCAGAGCTGCTTTCTCAACCCGTTTACTTTCCAGAGATGAAGAGATGATTTCATGAATTTAGATCTCCTTCTTGGGTAATTCAGCAGAAAATATAGGTGATATTCAACAAGGGAAGCCCCGCTGGTCTAAAACAACCAACACAGTTTAAGTCTCCTAGCGGTGCGAACATCAGGAGGACCCATCTTCAGATGCAAATGTGAAATTGCAAAGACGGGTAACCACTTCTCACCAGCTTGTGTGTGGCAGGGCCTGCTGTGGCGTCATTCCAGCTGTTGTCTTTGGGGTGTGAATTTGAAGACCTCCGTTTCTCATAACTTCTCTCCCGGAAGGTAAAAGCCATACTTGCGCCTGACTGTCCAGGGAGACCATCCCAAGACGGCTCACGTTTTTGCGACTTCAGCTGCCTAAGAGCCCGCTTTGGTGAAGATTGAAATTCGCTTATTGACATTGAGTGCTTCTCTCTTCTTTGGCTCAAGGTCTTTCCTCAGCGGGACCCTGAAGCCTATGGTGACTGACAAATGTAGTGTGTGAATTAATTTCTGCTGACTGTAAACACATACAAGATCAAAGGGACATCCTAAGCATTCCATACTGTCTCAGGCCGCCCAGAGGAGAATGCTGCTTTGTCAATAATCTATACACACATCAGTTAGCACAGGCGCTGCATAAATAATTAAGATGGGATGGAAGACATCACAGCAACTAATATTTACCGAACCTTCTCTCTGTGCTAGACGCTTTTCATCCACTGTGTCGTATAATCCTCTGAGATAGGTAGCATTGTCATCTTCACGGGTGAGGAGACTGAGGCAAAGAGATGTGAGAGAGCTTGCTCTGGGGCATCAACCCGGTGACAGTCGATATTGGAATCCACATTTATCTGACTCAGACCCTGAACTCTTAACCATTATATTAGTCTGCTGTCTTTGGCAGGAAGGAGGTGTTGAGAGAGACCCAGAACCACGTTACTAGGGTCCCGTGCCTCTGGGCGGATTACTTCCGAGCCGTCAAGAATGTTCCACGACTCCAGTCACCGCGCCACCCCCCACCTCCTCTGTGTCCCAGCTGCCTCCCGAAACTTGAATGGAAAATGTGCTCTCCGTGACTTTTACTCCTTATTCCTTGCTCCGTCCTTGCATCCCGATCCCCCACCCCTACCCTGTGGTGTCAATTTTTCTAGGACCTTCTGCACCCTCTCAAACCATATCACGTTCCTCTCCTGTCTGGGTTCAGTGTGTAAAATGGGGGCTAACTGCATCAAATTTCCTCCTTCAGGGTGAAGGGTGGGCCCTGTGAGGACACAACACCTCGACTTCCTGTGTGCCCTGTTGGTGGGCATTTTTGCTACACCGTTTTCCCCTGGGCAGGGCTCCCACAAGAGCACTCACTTTGTAAGACCAGTGATGGTCAGGAAGGAAGTGACACTTATGCTGATTTTCTCGTTGGCTATTATAGTTTTCTTGGGAAAGCCAAACTTTTGCTTTGCTAAACTCTTATACTGTAAAGTAGCCAAGAACTGTATTAAAATTACCACAAAGTTTACTTTCTGAAAATACCTCTTTTTTAAAAAATGGTTATTTCGGGGTGCCTGGGTGGCTCAGTCGGTTGAGCGTCCGACTTCGGCTCAGGTCATGATCTCGCGGTCCGTGAGTTCGAGCCCCGCGTCGGGCTCTGTGCTGACAGCTCGGAGCCTGGAGCCTGTTTCAGATTCTGTGTCTCCCTCTCTCTCTGACCCTCCCCCGTTCATGCTCTGTCTCTCTCTGTCTCAAAAATAAATAAACGTTAAAAAAATTTAATTAAAAAATGGTTATTTATATTTGAGAGAGAGCACATGCATACACGTGTGCGCGCGCGCGCACACACACACACACACACACACACACACACACACGAGTGGGGGAGGGGCAGAGAAAGAGGGAGACGGAGGATCTGAAGCCAGTTCTGCGCTGACAGCAGAGAACCCAATTTGAGACTCGAACTCACCAACCATGAGACCGTGACCTGAGCCGAAGTCAGACGCTCAACCAACTGAGCCACCCAGGTGCCCCTGAAAGTACCTCTCTTATCTTTCCTAAACCTCTGGGGAAAACACAATCCAAAGGTCAAAGAACTTTCCAGATAGACTGACCTGGCCGTTGCTATGTGGGTGCCGGGCGATGTTGTGTAACTTGATAGTGATCACTTAGCTAGAATTGACAGTAAAACTACAGCCTAAATGTCAAATGTGAGTTTGGCAATAAGAACTCAGGCCAAAAAAAAAAAAAAAAGATATTGAGGAGGCAGGATAACAACGTAAGAAATAGCTCAGACGATGTCCTGTGCTAGACCACTCGATGAGCAATGAGCGACACCCCTAGAGGGTGGAGACGGGGTCAGATGTCTGTCATTCTTTCCACGGGTCTCAGTTGCCCTGTGCCTTCGTGGTATGATCTCTGTGACTCTGGCATTTAAAGAGATGAATTCTGTCCAAGTACCCACATGTAAACCCACAACCCCAGTTGCTAATTTGTTGAAGAAGCAGTGATGTGTCCAGAAATGAGGAAAATCTGGAGGTACTGGACTTTCCAATGTGACAGTCTTCTAAGGGATTTTCAAGGGTACTTTTGAAAGCGTGTGACTTTGCCCTGAGAGTCTGAGATGGGAGTCCGCTGGGTGATAACGAGTGTATCCTGTCCTAATAATGATAACCGTCACTTGCTAAGAAGCAGTTGTATCCCAAGCTTCTTTCTTGCAGCGAGTATTGTGTTAGGTATATATCGTAGATATGAGAAATAACGAGGACTGATCTTTCCAAGCTGTCCCCAATTATGCCATTGTCCTCTGAGGCAAAGGCCCTGTGATACATGCTCCGCAGGTGCCCCATTATGATGCCTTTTACTGTATCACTGAGGCCTAGAGGTGTGCCTCATTTTCATGATTCTGGCTTTCTCCCTCTACCCTTTGGCTCTGCTTTTCTGGGGCCTGACTTCACTTTGGGACTGACTTTCCCCGTATGGTGGCTCCTGGCGACGTCAACTTTACAAGGGCAGCAGAAAGAACTTCTCTTGGCAGAGAGGGACAGTAAGAGTTCTAGAAGCCGGCATTCGGGGCTCTCAGTTGACCTGGTGTGGGTCACATGCTGGCCGCGGGCTCTGTGGTCTGGTGTATGGAAGGCTCTGATTGGCCAGTCCTGGGCTGGAGCTGAGGTGAAGCTAGGTTCAGTCCACTCCCTTCTTGACCGAAGCCACCGAGTGCCCTGAGCAGAGATGCTCCAAGGAAATCGCGGCCACTGCTGCTGCCTGAAGCAAGTCCCCTGGATGCTCACAGACAAACACAATCCAGTCAGCGTCTCAGACCCTCTTGGCCCCTTTTCCTCCGGTCCCCACTGGTTCTCTCCTCCTCCTTCCCTCCACTTCCAGACTATCAATTCTTGGCCTTTCCTGCCTCCCAAATTCCATGCCTTTGTGCCTTCTGTTTGTTTTCTTCTCTAGGCCCCTTTCCACCTCTGTTTACTCCACTCTTGTTTCCTTTTAGTACCTGCAGCTCCCTCAAGGGTATCTCATTGGGTTTATTTGCATCTAGAACAGAGCATCCGTGTTAAGCAGTATGTTCATGTCAGGCCACCTCATAGCCACTAACCAGTCTACAGACTGGTTCCTTCAGGTCAGACCCCTTCCCCTGAGACGATCAGTCAAGGTAACAGAGTCATGTGCTGTGTTAGAAGTCAAGGGGCCAATGGAGAAGGTGCAACCTTTGACTTTTTTGTTCAGAGAATTGAACAATCAGAGCTTCTTGGCCTGAAGAACGTATATAGTGTTTCTCCTAAAGCACCAGCCTCTGTTTAGTTCTAGTACATACTATATAAACCTAAACCAACATTTGCTGAAAGAAAGATCTTTGGGGCGCCTGAGTAGCTCATTCGGTTAAGCGTCCGACTTCATCAGCTCAGGTCACGATCTCGCGGTTTGTGAGTTCAAGCCCCGCGTCGGGCTCTGTGCTGACAGCTCAGAGCCTGGAGCCTGCTTCAGATTCTGTGTCTCCCCCTCTCTCTGCCCCTCCCCTGCTCATGCTCTATCTCTCTCTGTCTCTGAATAATAAATAAACGTTAAAAAGAAATTTTTTTTAAAGAAAGAAAGATCTTTGTGGAATAGGGACTTTTTTTTTAAGCTCTAGGTGGTATCACTGTTGGGTGTATGACAGATGGAAAGTCTAGAAACTTATAATCTCAATGACTAAAGGAAAAGGGGTTTGATAAGAAAAGGTGAAAGGCGCTGAGAAAGGCTAAGATGTGACCACAAGAAGTTTTTTTTTGTTTTTTTTTTTTAAACTAAAGGGTAAAAAAGATTGCTCAGCTATTCCAAAGGTACAGGGAGCAGACAGATAGGTTTCAATAGTAGCAAGAAACAACCTTATTAAACCACAGATTGCAGTACTGAGAGAAGCTTCTAAAGGCTTCTAAGAGCATGTTCTTGGATGAGGTGATGGAGTAAATGCCTATTTCAAGGTCATCAAGAGGATTACAATTCAGAGTTTTGTAATTTGAGTTCTAATATAATAAAAATGGGAAGGCTGACACTTTTTTTTTAAATTTCATTTTAATAAAAGAGCCTTCATTTTATCTACCATTCTGCATCCGGTCTCCCTCCCAACTGCCCAGTGATTACTGTGGGTCACAACTCCAGGGAGAGGCAAACACAACATTTAAGGAGGCCCTTGGTCTCAGGTACCACTCATGCACCTGCCTGCGCAAGCCGGACATTGAGTGCCTCCTTAAATTTTGTGCCGGGGGCTCCCGGCTGCCTCACCTGAGACCTCGCTCTCTTCCAGGAAGTAAGGTGGTTTCATTTTCCTAAAAGCAAAACATTCGGTGGTTTGGATGAGAGCAACCACTTAATCCTGTTCTTTCTGACCCAGGTTAGAGGACCCAAACTAAAAATGAAGAATTTTGTTTGCTAGCGTGACAAAGAAAAACATACAGATTTTTCTAAATGCAAAAAAAACCCCTTGATTTTATGTCACCTCATTTTTTTTTTTTTTTTTTAATCCCTGTGGACTATCAAAACACAGCTTCTCCTGGCTGGACTCATCCCTAAGCCTGCCAGGTGGCCACTTCTGCCCTGAGCATTTTCATATCGGCAATCTGCTTCCCAGTCCAGACACCTCTCTAGACAGCACCTGTTCACCTGTCTTATTAATAATTGGCTGCAACCTTTTCAATTTTCCCCTCTAATAGGCTCACAGAGTTATGTTACTTATCACTTTATGAGCTCAATTCTTCTAGATTTTTACATTACTCCTCTAATGCCTTCAGGTAAATTGCAGGATCACCTGAGTGACTCGATGCTGATGAGGAAGGCTTTGAGGCAAACACAACGTGGATGAGACCAGAATGTTCTCTGAATTACCTGGTGTAATCGTCTCCAGGCTGCTTGGCACAACCACATCACGCGTGGCTTTCCTCCGCAGTGAAAAAAAAAATCCTGAAGACAAGTATTCTCCCCAGAACACAGTGGGATTCCTCATTTCTCACTGTCTGACTGGTTCTGTGTTCATTTATTCACGGATGCATTCTTCTACTTCCTAAGAGGCCTTACTTTCTAAGCCGACCAGACCATGTAATAGTTAGCCTGGAATTTCCTTGGGAAATATTCTGGGCTTCTCGCTGCACTAGAAAGCGTTATATCCATTCAGGAAGATCCTTCTTCAAGCACTTATTTCTGGAAGGAAGATCCCTAGAAACACTGACTCTGGGTGTGTATTTTCAAGACTCTATTGAAGACGGGCCACTTGTTGACTAATAGTTATGAATCATGTAAAAAAAATCAGATGTTGATATTGTCTCTCAGATATTGTCTCTCATGGGCTCACGATGTTTTGTTTTGGTTAGAGAGAAGCTGGAGATGTTATCTAGGGGGTGAGTTGGCCAGACAGGCTTGTTTCCCAAGGGGCACTACCAAGCTGGGTCCCCAGTCTGGTCGTGAGATTCTCAGGGCAAGGAATGATTAGTTAGGGCAGCTGGAAATATTTGGCTTAGAACCCTCTTGCTTAATCAAAACCTACAAGAAACTGACATGTTAACCATGAGTCCCGTTAATTCATATTTAATGGAAAATGTATCAACCGAATGGTGGAGAATCCTATAACACTGGCGGCTGCTGACTTCTGTTCATTAAAGCCTCCAGCTTCCATCTCTGTTTTGGGGAGGTGTATCCCAGGGCACTTCACAATGTTACTCATGGTTGTTGGAGGTTCTATTCTCCTCCCCTTCCCCCCAGCAACACTAGGAAGAGAGTGAACGTTTCTGGATCAACTCCCTTCTTAAAAGTCCCCAGGTTGATCACTTCGGCTCTGTAAGAGTCTTCCTTGAGCTTGGCTCCCTTCGTTCGCTCACTACAATCAGCCCAAATTCCCATTTGGTGACTTGATATTACCTTCCTGAGAATGTAGGTTTACCACTCTGTGGGAGTGGGGTTCTCACATTTCTAGAAGCCGTGGATTCACTGACCGTCCTTAGAGTGATCATTTCTACAGACAGCTGATCTCATCTGGGATGCGAAGGTTTGCCTTCCTCAGTGGGTCCTGATGTTGCCTCCATGGACGGGCAATTTTTACAACAGCCACACAGAAGAGAAGAAATAGCGGATGTATCTATGGAACCAGAGCAAACCGAAAGGTTCCCTTTTCTTACTCTGTTGAACTTCAACCTCATTTAAGTAGAACAGCAAATAAGTGTTACAGAGAAGTCTCAAGATGCAAAAAGTCCACCCCCAACACACACACACACCCCCTTCAACTTGCGAAAGATGAAGTGGACCAGTGAAAATACGACTGTGGACCAAAAGCATCAGAAGTGCGTATCATTGCTGTTGCCTATGTTTTTACAGTCAAGTTTGGATGTCACAAAGTCCTCTTAAAAATCTCAATCTGGTGTGCGTATTTGTATTAAAAAAAAAAACCCAGCTGATAGAAAGGTAGATGATGCCTCATTTACACTTCAAATAACATCGCGAGGATGGGTATCCATGCCGGTCTGTGTGGGTAGGTTTTGTTGGTAAAACCCTCACCACGGGCCGGGATGATTGATTACAAGACTAACTCCACGTCGTTTCTCTGCAGCCCACCTTCTCGTCCCCTCCCCTGGCAGGCAGAAGTAGGCTTTCGTTCACCAGAAGAAGGCTCAGGGTAAAAAAAGTAGCCTGGGTTAGTCAGAATGCTCTTCTCGCTGGAAAACCACCATTGGAGGGGCCAGGAAATGACAATTTTCAGCCCCCTGTGGTACATGAGCTGTAAACCATATAGTGTCATGTGAAACCAGGGAAACTCATATATTTCAGGAAAAACTCCCCCTCCCCCTGGGTTTGTCTTGTTTTGCTCTGTGTGAATCGAATTCCTGTATTTTTCTGTAGAGCATCTATGGTTCCTACCGGAAGGAAACAGAACACTTCAGTTCTCTGAAGGGAAGCTCCTCCATCTGGGGCCTGCAGGCCTTTACTGGAAACACTGTTGCGTTTCCTCCCTGGGACATCAGGTTTATCAGAGCTGTGAAAGCGCTGCGAAGATAAGACCAGTGACGTTTTTTCTGGTTACGACAAAGCGGCCTGCTTGCTGTCTGGAAACCGTGAATCCTTGATTTTGAGGGGACTCCAGCAACTTAAGGTTGAAAGCAGGGCTTCTTCACTTACTTGAATTTTGCCTGTCCCTTGGGGGAGGGCTGCTGATGAGTTATTCCAAGATTTTAAAAGTACTAGAAGGACAGGTCACTGGGTTTGTGGCTACGTTTGGCTCCTACTATTGTGCAATAAAACCACGTTCTGCTGGTTTCCTTAGGTAAGAGGAGAAATGACTGGACGGAATACCCATTGGCATTTGTACTATTTGAAGAAACACAGTTTAAATGCTCAAATATTTGAACCCTTTAAAAAATCAGAACTAGTATTCTGAAATCACAGAGCACTTTAATGTTAACCTGTGTGGCGAGAATAAATGCACCAGATGAGGTGTTAATCTCTGGGGTGTTTGGAAATATTCCCCTTCTGTAAATTTAAATGGTTCTCACAAGGTAAGTTCATTTTCTATGGAATTCAATGTGATTTTAACATTTCTTCATGATCATGTGTGTTTATCAGTTTGTCCTTGGATCCAGTCAATGCTAGCCATCTGAAACACTCATTGCCACATTCCAGATCCAGCTGTAGGACTTCTGGGAAATTACTTAACACCCCTGAACCTCAGTTTCTTCACTTACAAAGTGGGGATAATAACACGGTCTACCTCCTGGAGTGCTTCTCTATTTACTTGCGTATGGATTTATTTATTTACTAAAGTTTATTTATTTATTTTGAGAGAAAGAGATCTTGTGCCCCGGGAACAGGGGAAGGGCAGAGAGGAAGGGAAAGAGACAATTCCAAGCAGGCTCTGTACCATCAACGCACAGCTGGACTTGGGGCTTGAAATAGGCAAGAGGCAGTTTCGGGGGATGGTTTGTGGGCCAAGGGAAGCAGCTGGAGTTTTCTTGTGCACTTTGGGAAGACTTGAACCAAGGGCAGGACTTGACCTTGTTTACATTTATTTTTTTTTTAATTTTTTTTAACGTTGCATTTATTTTTGAGACAGAGAGAGACAGAGCGTGAACGGGGGAGGGGCAGAGAGAGAGGGAGACACAGAATCGGAAGCAGGCTCCAGGCTCCGAGCCATCAGCCCAGAGCCCGACGCGGGGCTCGAACTCCCGGACCGCGAGATCGTGACCTGGCTGAAGTCGGACGCTTAACCGACTGCGCCACCCAGGCGCCCCTGTTTACATTTTAAAAAGAGCTGTCTGGATACTGTGTGTGTGGAGAGGAGACTGGGAAGAACGAGTGGAAACCTGGGCTTTCTTTGTAAGGATTAAATGAGCTGGTGAATGTTTAGCACTTGGTGTGATAGTCAACGCATAATAGCCTAGTTCATGTTAGTGATTGTTATTGATAATTATTATCAGCATTAAGAACAACAATGCTTTAGTTTGGCATCACCATCGGATGGTTTAAATTCAACATTAATATCTGAAATTAAATGCCCATGTTGATTTCAGTCACGACAATGTAAAAAAAAAAAAAAAAATTAGGTCAGCAGCTGGGAAGTGAGTTTATTGGCCTAGCTGGGACTCAGTTGTAAAGCCAGTTTTGATTCTTTAAGTGTTTGCCTTATTGTTGTCCAGATAGTTACAGGTGTTGAGTGTAAGCTTGTTAATAAGCAAGTTTATGAAACATTCCTCATGAAATTACCAATGTGTAAAAGAAGGCACTCGAAAAAAAAAATCTTCTTTTCCAGAAAGCGTAGCATTTACTTCTGTGAGATTTACTGCTGACCCCGACGACGATATAGGCAGAGAGAATGTGTGTTTGGAAAACTGGGATTTATCTATCAAATCTCAGGCTTTGGGAAAGGATCCCTCTTTGGGCCGCGGGTAACCAGAGTGCATGCAGTCCATTTTCCTTATTCTTCGTCAGTTTTTCAGCACCTGTAGGCAGTAGGGGAAAGCCGCAAACTGCTGAGTAACTTTGCTCCCTCTCCCGGACCTCTCTGAGCCTCAGTGTACTCATCTGTCAAATGGTTGTGATAGGAGGTTGTGATGACCTCCTTTTAAGGCCCGGAAGATTGAGGGAGAGAAGTCGTCAAAGTATTTCCATCGTGTCCGACACACAAAAAAGCTCAACAATTGTTAACGGTTGAGCTAATATTAGCATTATTATCTGAAGACCAAGGTACCTGCTCTCCTTTGACCCATTTAATTCCAGGTGAAAAGGAAAGTTCTGGATTCCAGGCAAAACTGCTTTGGATGTCAGAAAATGTCAGTGTGATGACCTTTGACATTTTATCTGTGACCCTAATTTAACCCCTGAGCCAGGATGAGCCCTGGAAAAGAGCCCATTGGCTCTGGCTTCCGGCTGTCGTCCCAGACCCAGACTCTTTGCGAGGCCGTCCTCAAAATGCTGGGAGTCTGATAAGCAGGGGGTCTGAGGTTCCAATTCCCTCTGTCCTTTGCGGTTTCTAACTGGCAGTAATTATTTCTGGAATGCTCTAATGCTAAATAATGATGCTGCTAGCTGCGTTTTCCAGCACAGGTGCCAGCTGTTACCTGGTGTTGGGGGGTGGGCAGCTGACCGCTCGGGGCGCACTTCCGGCCTTCGCCAGGCCCAGCCCCTGCCCACACAAACAACACAAAGGCAGCCCCAGCCTCCTGCAGACCCACCCCGCCCTTCCCCCTCGGCCTGAAGGAGGCCCTTCTCCCTCCCTCCCAGGCCTCGGTCCCCTCCTCCACCTCCCTGCCCTCCCTCCCACTGGTGGTTTCTTCCTGCACCAGAAATCCAGGAAACCACCACTCACATTTCCTCTGCCCACAGTTTCTCCAGGGCCTGACTCACACACAATTCAGCTTGATTTGGAGTTCCCTTGTCTCTGCCGCATGAGAAACCCCAGCTCTCCCATTCATTTCTGGGAGTGCGGGCCTGCCAGAGAAGGTGGCTTCTTTTTGGGTCTCATAATTGACCTTTCATCATTAAAAGGGGGGGGGGCGTCATACTGAATACGAATCACCAAAGAACAAACGTGAGGCTGTTGGCTTTACACACGCGCGCGCGCGCGCGCGCGCACACACACACACACACACAGCCTTCCACATTCGTCAATAGGCAGCCTTCAGCAGACAACATCTGCAGACTGAGTCGGTGTTCGGTGACTTATTCTTGGTAATTCATTGTTTCTGTGGTGCCGGTGACAGTAGCTAAAAGGGCAGAACAGCAGGCCGATTTGGCACAGAAACATATTTAAATGCGAGCCGAGGGGTTTGCCCACCTTCTGATGAGTGGATGACTCGCTACCAAAAAGCAAAACAAAAACAATTAGGTGGGGTCGCTGGGGGGAGTGGGGGGGGGGCAAGAGTTGCAGTTTCTAAACTGGGCGGAGGCTCCTTTAATCTCGGCGGCGCGAATAATACCAGGGGGTCACAGCACATCTGCTCCGGAGGAAAGACAAAGGGCAAGGTGGGGCTGCAGGGGCCTGCGGGCCGAGCTGGGCGCAGGGCGCGGCGCGGGGGCCCAGGCTCTGCGCGCCCGCCGCAGCCCCCGCCGCAGCATTTAACCTTGACTTCTCCCTCCTCGCATCTGGCACGGGAGGAAAGCAGGTCCAGATGGGCGTCCTGAGTGTGACGACTCCCCTCCCTCCCCCGCGCTCTCGCGCAGATGTCGCTCGCTGTTCTGGGGGCCCCGCCACGCCGCCCGCGAAGGCGCACCGCGCAGCGTCCACGCGCGCCCCTGGTGTCCCCTGCCGCGGCCCTGCTGTGACCGCGGAGCCGGGCGCTGGGTGCTCCCGCGGGGTTCCCGGGAACAATGGCGAGCCTGTGCTCGGCCGGCCAGGGGCCCGTCCCCGCAGCTGGCGCGTCCCGCAGCGCTGAGCTCCGAACAGTCCCAGGGGAGGGCCCAGACCAGACCGCCCCGGGGCAGGGAGGGTTGGGGTGGGGGGGGGAGTGGGGGTGGGAGGGCGCCGGGGCCAGGCCGGGAGAGGGCAACCCAGGCCCCGGCGCCCCGAGCTCGCGGACGACAGTGTCGCCCGCGCCAGGCAAGTCCATGGAGACAGATCACGCCGTGACAGGCCAGAGGCGGCTCGAGGGATCCATAATTTATGATGTTGTTCTTACCAGTCCGGTTTGGGATTTCACAAGCGTTGCCCGTTCCCCTCCCATTTGTTGCTCCCGCCCGTCCTTTTGGAGAAAACTCCTTTTCCCCTACCCAAGACAGTAACAGTTGCCGGATTTAATTAATGTGATAAGAGAGAGAGAGAAAAAAAAGGTGGGTTTCTACTGGAGGGTGCGGGGGGGGGGGGGGGGGGGTTGGTGGTGAAAGGAACACAGGTAAGGGGGCGGGGCTGAGACCATGCTTAGTTCACAGTGTACCTTCCACCGATTTTCCCTAAGCAGAAAAAAAAATAACCCTCTTAGCCAGACAGTTGAGGTGGGGGCTTTGTGGTGAGAGGTAGTGAGAGCAGATCTTCCCCTGCCACTGAGATCGATCATTTCCCTCATTTATAAAGGCACTTCTTCCTCCTAAGTGAATATATATATGTGTGTGTGTATATAATATATATATATTATATTATATATATGAATATATATATATTCATTTATTTTTTTGCACTGCAGGCCTGCAAAAATTATGACTTGGGCGACAGGAAGGGAAGGGGTTCATGCTCCTCCTTTGCTGGCCTGATGCCACTGGTCCCTCTCAGGGGCTTACCCTCCAACCCCAGGGACTCCTTAACCTAGGACACATTGAGGGACCCTTGGCAAAGATGCTCCTGTCCCCAAATTCCTTAAATTGCTGTACTGATTGGGGACAGATTTATCAAGTTTTCATGCAATACTTGAGTATGTGATAGACACAACCAAGGACCCCAAACTAAGTTGGAGGAAGTTTTCTTTCTTGTTACCTTTTCCTTTTCCTTTGTTTGTTTCTTGTCTTGAAAACAAATTTATTGTAGGTCCCTTCTTTTTCCTTTTTGGACTCCCAATGGCTAAATGGAATTCAGAGCAGAGAGCAACTGTTGCAATTGCTTGCAAGGCTGGAGCCGGTGAAGACGCGAATAAAGCAAAGGTTGGACCTGGTCAGATCCCTTCTGATTGCTGCAAAGGCCCAGAGGCCCCACGCCCAGGGCAGCTCCCATTTCGCCTGGGCTGAGGAGGGAACAGGCCTGGGACGGTCTGCAGGCTCCAGAGCCTCTGCAGATGGCTGGGTCATTTTGTGGTTTACAAATGATCAAGTCAGGTTGAAGCCACAGTCTCTGTGGTTACAAGGCAACTGTGATTAGTCACCCAGTTAGTGACCCAGTTATGGCACACCCTCTTTTAAAAGGACATCATTCAACATCTTGCTGGCTTGATTTCAGAAACGTTCCATGTAGACCAGGAAAGTGAACACTGCAAGGGCGGGGGTGGGGGGAGGGGGGATTGAAGCCTAGGTTATGTGTTTGCATATGCCAAGAGTTGGATTTTCCAAAAAGGAGTAAATCTGGGAGTTAACTTTTGAGGCTAGAATTTCACTGAACGTTGGCGAGAGATTGCTTTCCAAGTTCAGGTATGGCTGTTTCTGCAAGGAGTCGGGGAGAGAGAGAAAAGAGAGTTACCTTGTGAGCTTTGACTTGGCTTATATATTCATGGCCATCTGTAAAATGAAAGTGGGGAGGCAGGAAGGGGAAGAAGAACACTACATATGAAGGCTTGTGTGGCTTTTGATTTTTTAAAAATAGCCTTTCTTTTTACCACAATGGCATAGGAACTCGTAGACATGAGTCCCCAGTAATAGTAAACAAATTAGCTTCTTTTATCTGAAAAACAAGTAGAGTAAGTCTCTCTCTCTCTCTCTCTCTCTCTCTCTTTTTGCAAAGAGAAAATGCAAAACAAAAATCCCCCCTCCTCTTAAAGGCTTCTTTGCTGGTTGAGTGTTTGTCCAGGAACAAATAGTCTTTTATTCGAACGGTCTCCAAAAGTTCATAAGCAAAAAAAGTGTGCAACGTCTGGTTACCGACAATGCAATCTGTGGCTGCATGGTGAAGCTTTTCTGTCCTGAATTTGTGATCTGCTATCAGAGTCCTTTAATTTCTGTGAACAGAAGGCTCTTTGGGAGAAGAAAGCTTGGGGGTGGGGAGTGACATTGGAATCAGTCTTTTTTCCCCCCTTTTGCTGTTTCCTTCCAGGCAGCAAGTAGTGCTTGAATTCTTCTGATCTTTCCCAGCATCTTACTGAGGTGAGGGCCAGGGAAGGGTTAAGCCAGGCCACAGGCAGGTTTCCCTGCTGGCCTATTTTACTGGGGTGTAGCAGCTGGTCAGGCACCACCTAGGAACTGTTCATAAAAAGGAGACGCCCTACTCCTGATGCCCTTTATCTCCTTTGGAGATTTTCCTTTTACAGCGTGTTTTATCCAGTCTTCAGTGACAACCGTCTTTTTAAAGTCCTAGGTTCCCTTAAACCATTGGGGGTTTACATGTATTCCCAACATTCCCGGTGTAGTATCTGGCAGGATGAAAGGAAAGAGGCAAACCATTAGGGAGAAAATAGACAGTCATTTTGAGGGCTGTGCAAAACTGATGATTTGTAACTAAAATTTACTTGCTTGCAGATAAATTATTTTAAACATTTGGTCACCTTTTGTGGTTTGAAACTTCAATTCGAGTGGATTCCATTTCACACGCTTACTGAGAAGCTTCAGGAGAAGCCTGGTCCTTTCCTAGGTGCAGAGGACACAGGAGAAAGCAAGACACCCAGAGGTCACACTCTCATGGAGCTTATATTCTAATGTATGTGTGTTGGGGGGGGGGGTGGGTAGAGCTAATAAACTTTAAAAATAACTTTTGGGTAAGCATAAGTGCTTTCTCAAAAGGTAGGTAGCCATGGTACCTCTTGGGAGAAATAGTGCAGGCAGAGAGTCTCATGGAGGCCTGAGACTGGGATGGGTTGCTTCAGCCATGGACACAGAAAGAAGGCCCGTGTCACAGGGTTGGAGAGAAGTAGGGTGGAGGGGAGGCGCAGGGTTCTTTCACTGTGGATTTTTCCATGCTTGCCAGAGTTGGCGATTTGCACAACTCCAGGGGGCGCTGTCCTAACCTAAAGCCCGCCCGCAACTGGCATGGGCCCTGATTCACTTCTACGTGCAGAGTTGGGAGAGTTGGGAGGTCAGATGCTGTCCCCTTTATCTGCAAGTCTTTGCCTTGATGTAAAAGCTAGCAATATCGACTGGACGCAGAAGACACAGCTCTTGTGGGGCGAAAAATGGTGGCTGGGGTGGGGGAGGGGAAGGTGCAGCCATGTGTGTCTTGTGGAGTTGGTCAACTGGTGGGGACAGCCTCGAGTTACCCAGTTCTGAGGTGAGAGATCCTATGACATGTCTAGCCAAGACCCACATTTCCCCTCAGGAGAGGTCTGTGGCCACTGGAAGCAGTCCCCTCTCACCTGGAGTGGCCTTCCTTTCTCACACGGGCCTGATATCAGGCCCCTGGATCTGCTTCAAGTTTAAGGAGGCCTGGGGCGTCTCTTCTTAGGTCCCTCTGGTCCGTCCCAGCATCAAGGGCAAGACTTGACAGATGTGGTCCTTTGGTTCCTGCACTTTCCCCAGGCTGGTGTTTGCCTCAGGCAAGCCCCCCAGTGTTGTCTGGCATTTGCTTGGTCTGCCCTACATCCCACTCCCCTGGGGGCCTCTCCCTCCTTCTGGGCTTGCGGGGACTTTGGCCACCCGGGCTCTGGGAAGTAAGCGGATGAGCTATTCTCCATCTGTGCACTGCCGGCTTTCATTGGCTCCTGGACCCTTGGAAGGTACCCAGAATGGCACCCCCTGAGGCCGCATTTCCGGTCAGGCAGGGGAGAAGGCTCTGGAGGAGCCTCCCTGGCTCTTGCCCAGGCAGAAGCAGCCGGTGAGAAGCAGGGACTTGAGTCTCAAGGCCCCCGGCCTCTTCGCTCACCAATCTGTCACCCTGTCCGGGCCTCACTGAATCAGAGTATTTAGACTTCTACCTTTGTCTACTTCAGCTCTCATCCAGAATACTTTGTTTTTGTCTTGTCAGGCTGCCTAGAGCCACAGAAAACCAATATATCCCCTATTCCGTCTTTCTCTTCATCTCCCAAGATCCAGCTGTAGGCCCCAAGACCATGGGTTTGAATCTTAGCTCTGCATTTTACTGGCCACATGGCCTTGATAAGTTGTACCATTTCTAGGAGCCTCAGTTAGCTCATTTGTAAAACAAGGATAATAATAGCACCCACAGAGTTGCAAGTTGTCACAGAGTTACTGCAGGAATTACATGGGATCACTGAAGAAGAATTCCTTGAAACACGCCTAGCCCACAGCAAGGGCTCAGATAATATGAGCAGTATTGAATATTGCAAACCAACTCCTTACTGTCTCCTTCCTCGTAACCTCACACTATGCTCTGGACGGCCTCTGATCTTGGCTTTTTCTGTCTCCCTGAAGTTCTTCTCCACGGTGTCTCCTGGTGTTCTAGACTGAACAGGGGAGCTCGTGTTGGCCCTATATTTGGCTCACGTTGTAGAATCTCCCCCGTCTGCAACCGTAGGCTCTACATGGGTCCCCTTCTGATTGTCATCGCTTTCTGCAGCTGATTTCTTACGGCTTCCGCTTCCACTTGGACTCCATGTGCCATCACAAACCCCACCTGTCTGAAAACCAAATTACCATCTTCCTTCTAAATCGGAAACCCTCTCCCAACTCGCAAATGTATGACTCCATTCTTGGAGCCGTGCTGGTTCCAACCTCGCCTGAATACGCTTCCTCCCGTCTTCTGCCTCCACCTTCTGACACTCCGGGTCCAAAGCATCTGCATTCAGTGTGTCCCTCTTGGAACTATTCTCTTTCCAAGGCCGTGATACACATGCAGTTCCTGAGCGCTCATGCTGTCGTGTTCTAGTCGCTACCCAACCTGCCCCCAGAGCTCCAAGTTCTCCCCTGTGATGTGTCCCGCAGTGGACTGCTTGTCCCCACAGGCAGCCCATGGGAGAGAGAGAACAACCTGGTCAGTATCTTAATCTCAGCCTCACCATACAAGAACTCGGTTTTGCCATCTGAATGATACGCTCCCGCGTGTGTGTACTGACGATTTTTTGGCTTATGTCCACCCCACAATTTGATGTTAGGGGGAACTTCTGGAAAGGCCTCTGAGATTGGTTTGCATGAAGGGCCAAGAGAGTCCTGGGTCAGGACTCAGCATGAGGGCACAGAGAGTCAAAGTGTGGTCAGATTCATTACAGTTTAAGCTACTGGCCTAGTGTAGAAAGTGAGGGGAGATTTCAGGTGGGCTAATAATAGTAACAGTAAATATTCTTACGAATGTTGTCCCCTGGCCCCGTTTCCCGACTTCCAGTTCAGGGACTCGCACCAGATCCTAAGAGTACGAGTGATGACAAAACGAGTAGAAGAGTCAGTTCGCTAAAAGGTCTACGTGTTGTCCTGAGCACGAGTGCTGCTTTGATGCATTAATACATTCATTCCTCCACTATTTCCTACGCAGGTCCTGTGGTCTCCACACTGGGGATATGCCTGCCTGCAGTTCACAGTCAAGCAGGGGAGGCAGATAATACAAACAAGCAATGACCTTGAAGGTCAGTACGTGCTACGGGTAGTCAGATACAGAAGGTCACAGGACCACATATTAGGGATGCTTAACCTTAAACTTAGTGAATCAGATGAGGCTTGGTGGAGGCCATGGAATCTAAGCTAAAACATGAGAGGAAAGCAGGAGTCAGATGGGGACGGGAAGAGTTCCTTGTGGAGGGGAACAGGGCACACAAAAGTCCCTCGGGCAGAGAAGCACGGCATTCGTGAGGAAATGAAGAAGGTTAAGCTTGGGCAAAGCGTGGCCAGGATGCTGAAGAGACAGGACGGGCAGACACAGGGCATTGCAGGGTGGGCACATGAGTTTTGATTTTACGCTAATAGGCTATGAAAAACCATGGGAAGGGTTTCAAAGTTGGAAAGTTGGTGTGTGTGTGTGTGTGTGTATGTGTGTGTGTACAAATGGGTGGGTTTGAGCAGTATTAGAGTTTGCACCAGAGAGAGAAAGGTCATGGATACCCCCCCTCCCCCAGGTTTCCGATTTGAACCACTGGGTGGGGGGGGGGCACTGCTGAGGTCGGGAATACTTGGTGAAATGTGAAAGGGAAGAGGACAGGTTTGCTTTTGTGCATCTTAGGTTTGAGGTTCCTGACAGACTGCCAAGTGGATGTGAATTTGGGGACACTGGTCATCATTGGGAAAGCCAGGAAGGACTTGAGAAAAATCATTCAGATAACGTGTGTGTTTGTTTCTGCGGTAGCCTGAGATCCTGTGGCTGTCAGGAGAGAAATTCACTCCAGCTGGCCCGGAAAAGTGGGGAATTGTTAGGGTACAGAGAGCTTCACGGGGTGTGTTGCTCACCGGGAAGCTATGAGGATGGGAATAGCTCTTCTGGACTATGTAGGACAATGTGGCCACCTGCCACTCGACCCTTCCCTTATACCGCATGCCCCTCTGTGCTCATGCGTGAGGCCTCCAGCCTCCATATCTGCCCCCTGCAGAGCTGACTCCTGCTCTCACTTACCAGAGGACTTGACAGCTGCATTGAAAAGCCTCCTGTGGACTTCACCACAATCTTTAAAAGACTTTTTTGGATCTTTTATTTATTTTTGAGAGAGAGGGACAGAGAGTGCGCAGGGGGAGGAACAGAGAGAGAGGGAGACACAGAATCTGAAGGAGGCTCCAGGCTCCGAGCTGTCAGCCCAGAGCCCGACGCGGGGCTCGAACCCACAAACCATGAAATCTAACCTGACCCGAAGTCGGACGCTCAACCGACTGAGCCACCCAGGCGCCCTGAGTACAGAACTTCTGATCAGACACGATGTTGGTACATTCTTTACTTCCCTGTCTAACCCATGAAATCTGCTGCTGTGTGTTCCTGTTCCATGGAGCAGGGAGGAAAGGGCGTGTGCGCAAAACTGTCTGAATGTCTCCTTTACCAGGAGGATCTGGGCAGTTTGCATGTACTGTACTCTCAAAAGCTTCAGTCCCCTACTCTGTAAGTCAGCGCCTACTTCCCCAGGAGAGACAGTTGCACGAGAGAACACGTGAAATGCTTGCACTCGGTTGACTGTTCCTTTCCTCCTTTTACTTCTCTGTAATTCTTGTGCAAACCACTGTTTGCCCAGAAAACAGGGATTGTACTTCTATGACATTTTTTTTTTTTTTAAATATTTTTTTCAACGTTTATTTATTTTTGGGACAGAGAGAGACAGAGCATGAACGGGGGAGGGGCAGAGAGAGAGAGGGAGACACAGAATCGGAAACAGGCTCCAGGCTCCGAGCCATCAGCCCAGAGCCTGACGCGGGGCTCGAACTCACGGACCGCGAGATCGTGACCTGGCTGAAGTCGGACGCTTAACCGACTGCGCCACCCAGGCGCCCCTTCTATGACATTTTTATAGTGATTCCTATGCATGGGTATTAACAAATGTTTATAGAATGATCATATATTTTTGTTCTGTTAAATAGTAGTTGTAGCCACTCGATAACATGTTAGGAAATTTGAGATGAGGAAAAATCATTTACCTAAAATCCTGCCATTTAAATAAACGCATATAAACTATGATTTATTTCTGATCGGCTTTTTCTTGGGCTTTTTTTTTTTTTACATAAATAGGATCCTAATTTACACACAATAAGATGCAGTGTTTTAAGATGTTTAAACATAAATTATTTGCAGAATGAAAACCATATAATTTAAAAGCGTTTAATTCTCATAACTCTCAAATATCGATGGGCATCTTCCTCTGATTTCCTCTGTTTTGTCCTGAACATCTTGCAGAATCGGCAGTGTTCACTTAGAACCTTATTTAATTCTACCAAATTACAAATACATTCCTGGCAAGAGTTATGGCCCTTCAACTGTACTTTGGTGTGTTAGATTTAATGCAGAACTAATGAGGCCAGTCTACAGGTTTCATTCTCACGTGAGCCAATTAGCCTTACTAACTACTATAGCCACAAACTTCACCCCAATCTTAGTTTCCCACCTTGCAAATGAATGGCAGGGGTCACCCGCGAGAACAGGAGGAGTTCCATGCAAATCCACTGCCATTACTAGACAGCCAATGCAAAGGCTTCATCTTTGAACCATCAGGTGACGTTGTGCGGGGGAGGGGTGCTTAACAGGCACAATTAAAATATCCATGTTCAGCAATTGTTGGATTGGAGAACAAAAGCTCTAGATCCATCTAGAACAAAACTAGTCCAGATCCGGTTTTTTTCAAGGACGGTACATGAAAAAAATCTCTTTACCTCAGATGAAATGGGGGTCGGCAGCTTCAAAACAACGATGTCACCTGGAGAATTCCTTCAGCCGGCTCTCTTTCTTCACATGAACACCACGCCGCTGGTAGGGTTAGTAAATCTGAGAGAGGTGAAGTCCAGCTACCGACTGTGCTAACCCTTGAGTGGACCTCCGAGAAGATCCCAAGAAGCACTTGTGACAAGTGGGAGAGATTTGGAACATGCCCATGAACCTGTTTACCTGAGGTTGGCTTAGAGCAGGGGCGCAGATTTCAAAACTTCTACTTGAGAAAAATGCATCACGCTGTGGCGGGAAGGGGACATTTCTCCAGTGAGACGGTACGACGGCGCTTGTCTCTGCAGGTCTGCGTGGGTCTGCCACGATGCATATTCTGTGCACCGATGTGCTTTCTTTTCAAGATGGCTTGCTCACATACCCACCACTCCTTGCAAGTCCTTGGAGAAGATGTAGGCTATCAAGAAATACATGCATGGGCTCTGATGACTCTCCTGCCCCGGGGGGATGGGTGTGTGCCATCTTGATATTCTGCCTCACCCTCTCTGTGTTTCAGCGCTAAGGCGGGGACCTTAGTACTTCTGTACGGTGGCTATCAACACACATCCGCCATGCTAGTTTTGTCTCACGTTAGAAGAGAAAACGGAGAAACCACTGAGGCTTTCAAGCCGCTTTTGTAGCATCTGGATTTCTTTCTAAGTCCTCCTTGTAAGACCGCAATGTTCAGGAGCTCGTGTTTGATACTGTTCTTGCTGGTTACCATGCTGGTGGCATCAAATGTCCTGATTGATTTTTTCCTGATTGGTCCAACCTGGAACAGGATCAGCTTCAGAAGTGGGACGTCTTGTGGTCTGAAATATGAGATCTGTATTGCCGAGCCGCTCTTGACCATCATTTCTCCCATGGAGCCCACGATCTGCCGATCTGCCGGTGGCTGAATTTCCTCTTGGCTTTCTCTCCGGTGACCCTTCTCACTCCTCCTGGTGCCCCCTTTCCCTCCTGCACTTTCTCCCCCTGCTTACAAACAAAACCCCCCAAACAATAGTCCCCGAACTCTCAAATCCTTCCCTGGGCCCCTGCATCAGACAGAACTGAGTCATTCTGGCTGCCAATTGAGTGGAGGATGTCGGGAAAACGTACCATTGTGTAAGTTAAGGAAAGGGTCAGAGAACCGAAAAGACTCAGCTGCATTAAAGGGCTTCTGTGCCGGATTTTCCTTTTCAGCCATCCAAAGGCATAAATTAAGGACCGTAAGCTTGAAGGTATGGCAGATGAACAGAAACGTAGTTTGTGTCTGTTCTGTATTTCAGTGAAATTCTTCGATATCCCCGAAACTCCATCAAGAAGCGTCACATATTTTTCATGTCAGCTCTGTTCCCTGCCACCTTTGTTTTCCAGCCTGCGTGCCTGCCTCCCCTTAACAGCTGGACACATCACCATTCCATTTTTCTATTGGTTGTGACTGAAGTAGCTTGAGGTCAATTATTTCCCCAGCAATTGACAAAGAATCTTGACGAAGAGGAAAGTGACATTGTCCCTTAAACAACACTGCTCCCTCCTCCCCCTGCCCTCCCAGTTGAGAGGGGGGCAGACTTTCCTTTTGCAAGCCGCCCAGCAGGGCAGGGGCGGTGGGGTCTGTGGAAGTGCGTGGGTAACATATGGTAAGTGGAGAAAATATTTATATTCATGGGGAAAGAGCAGGAGAAGATCCAAAGAAGGTCATTCCACGGAGATTTCAAGCCAGAGACCTGCAGACTTGATAAGTCTGTCTTTGGCCTGGAAACCCCCAGGAGTTTAGAGAAAGAGTTTTGTTTTGTTTTGTTTTGTTGCATTCCCACCACCTGTGCTCCTCTTAACAATCTGAATTGTTGGCGATTTCAAAAAGGGACTATCCCTCCCCCAAAGCTCCAGGACAGTATCACCCTGGACCTTCCCAGGGCCCTGCCTGGCTCCCACCGCCTTTCCTCCCTCTGCCGCTGCCCTCCACACCAGAATTCAAAGCCGTTCTCTCTGGGCCTCTGGGGCCTGTCGGGCGTTTCTTCCCTTGTGTCGACTGGGGAGCGGGTAACCGAGCGCACTGGCAAAGTGGGCTTTGGGGGCAACTGCTTCTCCGGGGAAGGGTATAAATTATTAATCGGTACTAGATTGCTTTCTGATGAGCCCCCACGAAACCTCCAGTGCCTTCTCCGGCGCTTTCCGGCCGGCATTTTGCGTCACAGCTTCCTAAGAGAGGCAAAGGGCCCTCTTCCAGTCCCCAGTGGGAAAACTCGCGCTGTTCCGCAGGGCCACAGTCCAGCGCGCGGGACGGAACACCTGCCTTCCGAGCGGCGGTCGCGCTGCGGTGCAGACGCGCCCACCCGCGTCCCGGGATCCGCAGACACTGGACCGACACACCCACGTGCGCTCCTTCCCGCGCCCCGGAGGCGCAGCTGCGCGCGTCCCCTCCCGCGTCCTGTGCCCCCCGCCGCCCCCAGACCGCAGGGGGGAAATGTGCGCAGCCTCACGTGCAGGGTAGCGGAGAGCCAGGAGAGGGTCATTTCCCACCTAGCCGTCGAAAGTTTATTCCTCCCGCACGGAGGGGTGCGGGACGATGAGAAGCCGGGTACTTTGGAGACACCCCCAAAGCGGCGGAGCTCCGCGACTCTCTTGCAACTCGTGTTTGGAGGGGGCTTCTTACTCTCCATTCCTCCTCCCCCCAAATTGCAGTTCCCTGGGGGCGGGTATTGAGATGGGGGTACAGGTGCGTCTGGACTCGCGCTTGGGAGGGGTCCCCCAGGGTCCGCTCGTGAAGCAGACCATAAACGAGCGGCCTCTGCACCGAGGCCACGCTTAATGGATTCTTGCAGATAAAAGAACCAGGCTACCTTTCTTTGCTATAATGGCCCCTGAGGCTAACGTCTTAAAGAGGAAACAAAGGGATTGTTTTACAGCACTGGCGGGGAGGGGTGGGGAGGTGGGGAAGACCGGCGGGCGGGGAGGGGGGGGGGGACGGGCCCCCGCTTCTTAACCCTTCCCCTCCCGCGGCCTGGGCCTCCCCAAGCCTCGCCCTCGCACCCACGAGCCCCAACAGCACGGAGGAGGCGCCGCTGCTGGACGGGGTCCCCTGTGACCCGGCCCCCGGCTCTCCTCACTCCCTTCCTGTTCTTTCTAAAGATCCTCTGAAAGGGAGGACAGAAATTGTCAAGGGGACCAGTGTCGTGCGAGCTGCAGTTTTGAGTCCATCCAGGGGGGACGTTTCTCGCGAGCCCCGGGGGACCACTCAGGATCGTCGGGTGGCAGTGCCGTCAGGGCTGGGACTCTCGGGGGCCGGCGGCGCGGAGCGCACCGCGTGCGGACGCCGGGAAGGCCTCTCCCAAGTGCGCCCCGCACCTCGCGCAGGTTCTGCTCCCGGCCGCTTTGCTGACACAGTTGTTCAGGTGTGAGTGGCGTGCAAGCCGCTTGGGCGTCTTTTACGGGAAGTTTACGTTTGCAAACAGCGGCGGGAGAGAGAGAGAGAGAGAGAGAGAGAGAGAGACAGGGAGAGAGAGAGAGAGAGAGAGAGAGAGAGAGAGGAGTCGCGGTCGCATCTGCTTCCTGGCTTTTTGTTCTGGCTCCAGGAAGAGATCAAAACAATGGTTAAATAGCAATTGAAGACAACTGGTGTAAGGAATAAGCAACCTGACAACAAAAATGCCTACAGGGATGGGTTTTTGAAAATCCTTTATTATGGAAATACACAAACACTGATGGAAACAAAATGGTTTAATGCAGTGAGTCTCAAATGTAAGCAAGAGTCCGAATCACAGAGCAGAAACCTGGGGCGGGCCTGTTAAAACCCAGGTTGCTGCACCCCACCCCCAGAGATTTTTATTTAGTAGATGCGGGGTCTCCTGCTCCAGCTTGAGAATTTGCAAGTGTGTGTGTCCCAGGTGATGCTGAGGGTGTGGAAAAGACACTGTGTCGTCCACTGGTATAAATTCCCTTACCTTGCCCAGCTTTAATAGGTGTGACATTTTCTCCTCAGGTGTCTTCTGTTCCTTCCCCCAACTTTGTGGTGTCCTGGAGATTTTGTTTTGTTTTGTTTTGTTTTAGAAGGGTAGGTCTACATGAGATCAACCTTAGCTCAGTAGCTATTAAATTTTTTTTTTTTTTTACTTTAGAGAAAGCGTGTGTGAGCAAGCTATGGAGGGACAGAGAGAGGGAGAGCATCCCAAGCAGGCTCCACAGTCAGTGTGGAGCCCAAGGAGAGGCTGGAACTCTCAAAGAGTGAGATCATGACCTGAGCCAAAATCAAGAGTCTGGATGCTCAGCTGACTGAGCCACCCAGGCACCTGTGCCAGAGAGTTTTAAGGCAAATCCCAGGTGTTGTGTCATTTTATCCATATGGATGATGTCTTCAAAGTATTTATTTATTTATTTTGAGAGAGAGCATGCATGTGTGCACAAGTTGGGGGAGGGGCGCAGAGAGAGAGAGAGAGAGAGAGAGATAGAGAGAATCCCAAGTAGGCCCCTCTATGTCAGGCCAGAGCCTAACTGGGGCTCTCCACTCAAGAAATTGAAAGATCATGACCTGAGCCAAAATTGGGAGTGCAGGGAGTAGGGTGCCTGAGTGGCTCAGTCAGTTAAATCACCGATTTCAGCTCAGGTCATGTTCTTATGATTTGTGAGTTCGAGAGCCCATGTGGGGCTCTGTGCTGACAGCTCAGAGCCTGGAGACTGCTTCGGATTCTGTGTCACCCTCTCTCTCTCTTTGCCCCTCCCCTGCTCATGCTCTGTCTCAAAAATAAATAAATATTTGAACAATTTTTAACAAAATCAAGAGTTAGATGCTTAACCAACTGAGCCACCCGGGTCCCCCCCCCCCCCCCCCCGCCGATGGACGGAATTTTAATTCAGTAGTTATTTAAGCCAAGAGGGACTAAACGCTATGAGAGGTAGTAGAAAAACCTTTATATGCTTCTGAGAAGTTCAGCCTCCCTTCTGGTCATGCTGGGGCCAAGTTCAGAGCCTCTCTCTGTAAAGCCACACCTACATCTTGGTTTTGAGAGCACGCTTCACGAGTTCCTCGCAAGCCAAACTTGTCAGGTTCCTCTAATGCTGCTGGCTTTTCCAGCAAGCTGGCCTGGTTTGGGGAGCCACCTGGTCCCCACCTTTCAGCTTCAGGTCATTATCTGTCTTGTCATGTATTCCCATGACCATCATTTATCCTCGAGTGTTTTCCTAAGAAGTCACCTTTCCCTAGGACTGAGCTTTGAACCACAGGGGTGGGGTGGCGTCCACAAAAGTGCAAACCCAGGGTGATATTTTGAATTACGGAATCCTTTTGTAAGGATCCTGGGCTGGCACCCCAGGGGGAGCTGCCGTGGGCTGCCTGCACCTTACAATTACTGGTTTCGGAAAAGGGGAGGTTCCAGCCCCTAGCCTCTGGGAATGGCCATCCCTGAAGCCCAGCTCGATCTTCCTTCGTTGGTGGGTCCTGTACAGTCTGGCTTTGTGGGTCACTTTTGTTCAGAAAGGCTCCGAGTTCCCACTTACATTCTATATTCGGCTGGTCTTCGCTGTGAAGCTTCTACCTAGGCCACCCAACCCTCCCTTCGGCCCCTCTGAGAGAACCCCCCCCCCCACACACACATTTAGGATCTCTCCTCCCCCACCCCCCTTTCTCATCCCAAACCCCCTGGAGTCCCTTCCCCACGCCCACCCTCAGAGCTTTCTTAGGCTGTTCAAAAGTTCACTCTCTTACATGTTGCTTGTTCTTTCTTTCTTCTATTTGCCTGGCTCTCCAGGAAGCTGTACGAATGTTTCCTTTCTCCATCTGCTGCTAAAGAAAGCCCTGGGGACGGAGTAGACTCCTCCACCCCGAGCTCTGTTCCTATTTTCATTGTACCTCATCTTCCTATGTTTTTCTTCTTCTGTCAGCCTGGAATCAGCTGTCACTGCTCTATTTTCTCATGGGTCCTTCAACTTGCCTTTGCTTTTCTAGCCTCCTTGAGAGAAAATGCAAACAGCATGTGTTTGCTCCCCTTTGGGTCCTTATCGCACCTAATTTTGTTTGGTCGTCGGGCTGCCATGTTGCCCACTGATAGAAGCAGTTTTTCCCACTTGTACGAGGAAGGAAGGCTGCGGGGTGCTGGGGCAAGGTTTGGGATCAGCGGATTCGAGCCCAGCCCTGGTTCTGCCTTTTGATAGCTTGTGTCGCTGGATTCAACCCTGGGACCTCAGCCCCTTATTCGAACGTGGCAAAAAAACCCCAAACCAACCAACAAACAAAACCCCCACAAAAAAACAAACCAACTAAACCAAACAAAAAAACCCTTCATCTGCAGAATGGGGTTTGAATAGTTCGCAAAGTTGTGAGCCGTTCAGTGGGATGATGCGTGTGTCAGTCACGCCCACAAAGGTAGAGCCTCTTGCCTTCATCTTGTCAGTGTCTTCTAAGTTTGCAGTTGTTGAAATCTACTCTGAAGGAGAGCCCAAGGGTGGAGCCTTTCTGATGGTTTTGGTGACTCTTTCCCCTGTCACCTGCCTCCCTAGGTCAGCCCTGGCCTGGAGGTGCGCCTCTGAGAGGCCAAGCTGGTCCCTCCCTAAACGCGAGTCTCTGAGTCTCTGCGGATGTCACTGGGGGAGCTTGGAGGAAGCACCCATGGGCAGGGCTCTGCGGGTGTCACTCTCTCCCCTACCTTTTTGTGGCCTCAGTGACAATGCAAAGGAAGTGATAATGCACAGGCTGGTCTTTAATGAGAGGAGCTGACAGTGGCCATGGGAGACTTCCCCGTGAGCAAAAGGAGGAACTGTCTGGCTGAGGCAGGGCTGACAGGAGGTTGTAACCGCAGCAGCAGCCGGTCGGTTGGTGGCCCTCACTGAAGCCGCCGTGCCTTTTGCCAGTTGTCCCAGGTGCTGTTCCTGGCTGTTTGATGGGCCACAACTCGTCAGGGATGTCCAGGCCCTACCCTGTTCTGCACCTCGCACGTGCTTCTCAGGATGTCTGTGTGTTGAATGCTCATTCGTACTTCCTAGGCCTTTGAGATCATCCTGGCTCTGGGCTGCGGTCTGGTCCAGGGATGGCCATGTCCCTTTTAGTCACCACTCTGTCTTCAGAGCGTTGTAGGGAATGTGGAAAGGGTAGCTTGTTTACCTTTTCGCCTCTTGGTCGTTCCTGCCTACCCTGACTCAGATCTGAGGGGCGTAGTGGCTGTTCCCCTGAAGGAGAAGCGCCCGACTCTCTCTGCGTCTCTGTGCTCCTTGTAGTTGTTGTGTGAAGCTGGATTGCTCGCAAGGTGAAGGCTCTGTGTCGAGGCCACTCCCTACAGCCAGGTCTGGGCAGGGGAAGCTGGTAGTTCATATCCAAGAGTAAACAATAGTGCTGCTGGGAGGCCAACCTCCTGGCCCCGGGGGTGAATGGGGGTAAATGGGCTGCTTCAGCCACAGGCCAGTCACTGGAGGGTTTATCCGGTTAGAGCTGTAGAAATGAGTCATCGAGGGTCTGGTCCCCAGACAGTGCTTCGTGCTTACAACCACTCTGCAGAAACTGTGGGCCTGCAGAGGGTGAGGGGATGTTTCTTGTCTCCTTTTTGGAAAGTGGAGAGACTGTTCACCCAAACTCCCCAGGAAGCGTCCAAGAGGCAGGCCAGGTCGGAGGGAGATATTCCCCTTAACCCCTTGTCCCAGGCTCACTCTCAAAGCAACTATGTGAGTGTCGCTGGCTGGTGGGAAGGGAGAAGCAGCTGAGGGAGAGGATGTGGTTACTTTGCAAAACCCTGTTCTGTTACAGGATCAAAAAAAGAAAAAAAGATGTTGCAAAACACACTCATGTTACAACTTAATAAACCCGTGGGACATTAAAACAGCGTGTGTGGGGGTGGGGGTGGGGGTGGGTGTTTTCCTGGGTATTATTGTACAGAGGGCCTTGGTCCTCAATGGCTGTTTAGTGTCATCAGTATAGTTTAGCAAGAAAGTTAATCACATCTCCTTGTATTACTTTGCTAGGGCTGCCCTAACGAACCACCACGGACTGGAGGCCTCAACAGCAGAACTTTACTTTCTCACAGTTTTGGAGGCCAGCATTCTGAGACTATGGTTCTTTCTGGGCCTCTCTCTTTGCCTTGCAGATGGCTGCCTTCTCCGGGTGTCCACATATGGTCTTTCCTCTGCACGTGTCTGTGTCCGAATCCCCTCTTCTTATAAAGATACCAGTCGTATTGGTTCCCAACCTAATGGCCTCATTGGAACTTAATTACCTCTTTAAAAAACCCTACCTCAAATATAGTCCTTTTCTCAAGTCTTGGGAATTAAGCCTCCAGCATATGAATTTGGTGGGGGCACAGTTCAGCCCCAACCCTCCCCAAGAGTCATGCGTGGCACAGAACGGGGTTTTGGAGTTTAAACAGCATAAGGGCTTAACTATGGGGGGAAAAAATGACATGAATTAGTAAGAAATTTTTTCGTCGGAAGAAAACAGCTGAAACGTGCGTGTACCTTTCAAAACCAGTTATGTCGCCAGGTTTAGAAGATCGGAATGGGGGCACCTGGGTGGCTCAGTCGGTTAAGCGTCCGACTTGGGCTCAGGTCATGATCTCACGGTCCGTGAGTTCGAGCCCCGCGTCGGGCTCTGTGCTGACAGCTCAGAACCTGGAGCCTGTTTCAGATTCTGTGTCTCCCTCTGTCTCTGACCCTCCCCTGTTCATGCTCGGTCTCTCTCTGTCTCAAAAAAAAAAAAAAAAAAAAAAAAAAATCGGAATGTAGACCTAAGCCACTTACGTTAGGATAGTGGGAGCAGAGATGATTAGATTTGTTTCCATTTCATGAATTTTATTGCTGTTATATTGCCTTTATCATTAAAAATTATAAATGCAAAATGAATAGAGACATCGCGCGTGCATCGCCCTTAGAAACTGCCTATTCCGGTCTCTTCACTTTGGAGAAGGGAGCTGAGACGCCGAAGACAGAGTGAGGCCACCCCCACAGCTCGACCCCTTGCCCCCAGCCCCCACTGTGCCCCACTGGGCAGGGAAAGCTTTGCCCGGAGGTAGTTGCTTTGGTTCTTAGATTTCCGCAGGCGGATGGAAATAGGCTGGAGGTCTTAAAGCCATCATCCTCTGATCCTGAGTTGGGACTTTTGCTACATTTTCAGAGAATACTTTCCTTTGTTTGTTTTTCTGATAAACCTTCAAACCAGCGCAGACTCTTCCGCAGCCCCCACGAGACCCAGATGAGACGTGCACTGTCTCATTTCCCTTCTCATCTCCACCCACAACACCCACACAAACAAGAGTTGAGCCGGGTTGAGTACTAGAATCCTTCCTGACTTTTCTGAACAGAGTTCTTTATCCCTTTCTCTGTAAAAACAGTGTGAAAGCAGCCCATCGGGGCGTTTCTGGTTTCCGGAGGCAGGCGCGGCTCCCAGGA
The DNA here is from genome assembly GCF_014898765.1 of Herpailurus yagouaroundi. NCBI lineage: Eukaryota > Metazoa > Chordata > Mammalia > Carnivora > Felidae > Herpailurus > Herpailurus yagouaroundi. The sequence continues at coordinate 22,502,397 of NW_024412406.1, read as the reverse complement.
AGGCTGGGACCTGGCGCCTCAGTCTCCCTGTGGGGGACAGAGGTCCTCGGAGCCACATGGGAAGCCCTTCCCAAAACGCAGGAACCGCATGTCAGCACACATTCATCACCAGCCGCACAGCACTTCATGCAGAATCCAGATACTCGGGATCTGATATGAGCCGACATTCTGGAAACTTGAAGGCCAAGCAGTGACTTCCTAAGTCAACTGGTTCCCTATTGCAAGGAAAATTAGGATGCACGGATGTTTATTTATAGGTCTGAGGAAGGATACAGCATTGTTTGATACGTGAAGGGGCTAGTGTGTTTTGTGTTTAAAGGAATCCCCCAGAGTCCTGAGATAGATGGCTTATGTCTCCATGGCATGGAATCCCCCGGCCTGTTCCTCGCTGTCACGACCAAGCCTACCATCTGCTCTGAGATACTCTGGGTCTGTGCCCAGGGTTGTCGAGCAGAACTCACCTCCACTGCCTTTTGCATCCTTCCCCTTCCCAGAACACACAGCTCCCTCCTCTCATGCCCTCAGCTGGTCCTGCGTGACGTACTCTGGAACACGATTCCTCACCTCCAGCCTTATGTGGGTCTCAAACGTTTTCCTGTTCTTGATTTGGGGTAGGATGATTAGTCCCAAATATTTTCTTAGGTGATTTAAAAAACTGTGGTAAATGGGGCACCTGGGTGGCTCACTCGGTTAAGTGTCTGACTTTGGCTCAGGTCTTGATTTCACGGCTCATGAGTTCAAGCCCCACGTTGGGCTCTGTGCTGATAGCTCAGAGCCTCGAGCCTGCTTTGGATTCTGTGTCTTCCTCTGTCTCTGCCCCTCCCCCACTCACACTCTGCCTCTCTCTCTCAAAAATAAATAAACATTAAAAGAAATGTTCTAAATTGTGGTAAAGGAGCATACAGAGCATAAAATTTAATATTTTGACCATTTTGTTTTATTATTATTTTTTAAAGTTTATTTATTTATTCTGAGAGAGAGAGAGAGAGAGTGTGCTTGCAAGTGGGGGAGGGGCAGAGAGCGAGGGAGAGAGAGAATCCCCATCAGGCTCTGCACTGTCAGTGCAGAGCCCGACATGGGGCTTGAACTCATGAACCGGTGAGATCATGACCTGAGCCGAGATCAAGAGTCATGACCTGAGCTGAGATCCAGAGTCAGACACTCAACTGACTGAGCCACCCGGGTGACCTGCTTCACTTCTTGGAAAAGGAAGAAAGAAACTGGAACAGTCCAGATTTTCCTGTGATTCACTTGGGACCCATACCTGGGATAGCTCTCTTACCAACGCATGCTCAAAGAATTCAAGGAGAACAAACTTTGTTGGGAACACAAGCTCAACTCTGGCACACAGAATGGGAGAAGAAATGCTTTCGGGGGAGGGAAAAAACCTCCTTTTCACCTATCACATGAAATGGAACAGTGTCCTTGATCCATGGCATTGGCTGGTGGCTGGTGGTTTGAGTGGGGGAAAGAGTGACTTTTGGTCTCCCCAGGCCAACCAAGTCCAGCTACCCCTACTCTCCTGGGCATCTTGCACAATGGACCCATTTGGCTGTGCCAACTGTGGGCGTATGACTCACTTCTGAGCCTTTGAAACACCAACTTGTTAGTTCTTGATGGAACTTCAGAGGTGACCTTAATAGTGGCCTTGCCTCACGATGCTCATGTTCCCACAGCTGGAGGTGGTAGTAGAACCCAGGACTTGAGTGTTCACTTTGGCTCCCAGAGTTTTACAAACAAGGCAGACCTTGTTTAGAGGTTGAAGAACATCTCTGACGATGTTCTGCAGATGGCTTGGACCCGCGGCCAACTGGATTGACAAGGGTGCTACTTCTTTTGGGGTTTAAACTTCAATAGCTGTGACCTATTAGCAGTTCTATGGTTAATAGTCTCTACTTCAGATAGTGAAGAGAATATCTTCACTCGAGGTAAGCAAACACTGACCATGTGCTGTGACCCAGCCCCAATTCTAGTCACTTTTACAGTGAGAAAGGTTCTTATCTTATAGACACCGGTTCAACGTGTAATTCATCCAATGTTGCACATCCAATGTAATTCATCCAATGTTGCACAATTCATCCAAAGACTGAACTCTCACTCTGGAGACTGAGCTTTCAACCCAGCACTCTGGGGTGTGCCTTGATTGACTTGGTGTCTCCTCCTCAGAGCAAACAGAAGCCATCAGATGGGGACACACTCCGTCTCCCTCCACTAAACTGACACCCGCCCCCCTCCCCGCCTGCGTACCGTCCCCCTTCCTTGTGCCTTGTGCTTCTCCCAGCTCCTTGCTCCCTGGCTTACCTGCCTTCTTAAGGACTTGATGACCATACTCTTCCTCCTATATTTTCAACCTCTTGTTGAGGTTGTCATTCACTGACTCCTTCCTGCCTTCAGTATCTCCCATATCGACAAAAAAACGTAATGCCCGCAATCACACCTCGTCACATATGTACGTATGTGCTCTGTGCTTACTGAATGAATCGTCGAGATGTTTGCATTTATTTTTCCACCTTGTGTCATCTCCCCTCTGCAATCGTCACCCCCTTGAATGTGGTCTTTCCAATGTCATGATGGCCTCCCTGCTGCTACATCCAGTGAACACGCCTTAGCCCTCTTGAGCTGTCTGACGGTGCTCCCCACTCCTTAGACACGCTCCTCCGATGCACCTCCAAAGTGCTACTTACTTCGCACTGTGTTTGGGGCTACTTACTTTCTGTTCCTCCTCCTTGGGGAAAAGAACACCTCTTGTCCTTCTGGAAACTCCTCTACCCCACTTGTGGGGCTGTCTGTAGAGAAGCTAGTTTTCTTCGGCAACCAGCGTGGCTCCCTGCTGGCTTGGATACCCAGCTGGGGAGGAAGGCGAGACCCCTGCTCCTCCTTTCCACGTGGAGAGATTTTCACTAGAGCCGCAGCTCCTGAAATGCGCTCCCTGGACCAGGGGTATCAGCGTCTCTTGCAAGCATGTAAGAAATGCAGGTTCCCAGTTCCCCCTCAATCCACATTTGACCAATTCCCCAGGGGATTCTGATGCATGGTAAAATTTGAGGATTAGCCTAATACCCTGGTTGTGTTGTTTTCTAAGTTTATGGAGGTTTAATTTACAAACAGTAACGTTCACTCTTTTTACACACACAGTTCTAGGAATTTTAGCCAATGTATAGTTGTGTCATCACTATCGTTGACATGATATTCAATACTTCTATCACCCTCAAATATTCCCTTATCCTCCTTTGTACTTAATCCCTTCCTTCACCCCAACCCCTGGCAACTACTGATCTTGTTTTGTTTTTGTAGCCTTACCCTTTCCGGAAGACTGTATAGGTGGAATCATACAGCGTGTGGCCCTTTGAGATTGCTTCTTTCACCGAACACAGTGCTTTTGAGATTCATCCACATTGTTGTATGAGGGGCGAGTTCTTTATTTATTTATTTATTTATTTATTATTTAAAAAAAAAAAATTTTTTTTCCAACGTTTATTTATTTTTGGGACAGAGAGAGACAGAGCATGAACGGGGGAGGGGCAGAGACAGAGGGAGACACAGAATCAGAAACAGTCTCCAGGCTCTGAGCCATCAGCCCAGAGCCCGACGCGGGGCTCGAACTCACGGACCGCGAGATTGTGACCTGGCTGAAGTCGGACGCCTAACCGACTGCGCCACCCAGGCGCCCCGGGCGAGTTCTTTTTTATCATCGAGTCGTACCTTTTGTGCGGACGCTGGAATTTGTTCAGTCATTCACTGGTCGGTGGGACACTTAGGTGATTTCCAGTATTTGGCAACTATGGATAAAACTTGTATAAACATTCATGTACAGACCTTTCTGTGGACAGGTGTTTTCATTTCTCGTAGATCAATCCTTAGGGGAGGGTTCTGGGTCGTATGATAAAAGCACATTTAGTTTCATGAGAAACCATCTTCTAAAGTGGCTGTATTATTTTGTGCTCTAGTCCACAATGGAAGAAAACTTCAGAGGTCCATGTCCTTGTCAGCACTTGGCATTGTCAGGTTTGAAAATTTTAGCCATTTTGATTGGTGTGTGCCTGGGATTTTTTTTTTTTTTTTTTTTTTTTTTTTTTTTTTTGGTTTTCTTTTTCGTAATTCCAAGGGCAAAGTGGAGGAGGGAAGGTGGGTCGAGAGGTGACTCATCTGACAGGTGAGTTTGGGAGGGGGCCAGTGTGACAGCTCCCTCTTCTGCCTGCAGAGAACATGACTTACGGTGCCTCCTGGCAAACTGAGCTGGGCAGGCTGTGTTCCCAGGCTTTGAGAACAAAGCCTGGCTTTGAGTGGGGGTAACTTTCATCCTTAGGCACAACATTAAGGAGTCAAACGCACAAACCCGGTCTTGACCCTGGCACCCTCCCCCCGCTCATTACATCTGACGTGTGGGCTCTGTTTGTCTGGTGCTCACACCCATCTGTCAACAGATTCTAAATTTGGCTTGAGGGAGTGGAAACTCACCTACCCGTGTCCTATGATTGATTTGGTTTGGCAAGTGGTGGAGGAGGAACTCTCCTATGGAGATAATGTCAGGCTGGGGCTGTTGTCAGTGACCTTTGCCATCATGTCAACGGAACGTGTGTGAGGAGAAAGCCAACATAAGGGAAGCTGAGCGGGGGTGGGGGGAGAGGGGAGGGCGAATAATGGCATTGCTTCACTCTCCCCAAGTGTGCCTGAACAACATCCTATGTTCTACCCTCATAGTTTTCATTAGGGTGAACTAATAAATCCCGACTGTGGTTCTGTTGGTTTGTACTGGGTTTCTGTGCCTCAGAACAGAAAGAGGCAATTTGGCATAAATGGGTGAGAACCTGGACTCTGGAGGCAGCCACCTGAGTTAGAATCCTTGCTCTTCCATTTCTAGGTGTGGGACTGTGTGACCTTGGGCAAGTTACTTCTCTCCGTGCCTCAGTTGCCTCATTTGTAATATAAGGATACTAACGTGGTAAGACCTCATAGAGGGGTTAATACTCGTCATCCACTTAAAATAGTACCTGGCACATGAAAGTTCTTAATAACTGTTGGCTATTATCTTTTTTTTTTTAAGTTTATTTATTTATTTTGAGAGAGAGAGAGAGAGCATGAGGGGGGAGAGGGGCAGAGAGGGAGAGAGAGAGAATCCCAAGCAGGCTCTGCACTGCCAGTGCAGACCCCGATGCAGGGCTCGAATTTACAAACCGTGAGATGACGACCTGAGCCGAAGTCGAATGCTTAACCAACGGAACCATCCAGGCACCCCATGAATACCACCCAGGCTATTATTAATACAACCACATTCGTAGTTTCTCCCTGGCCTTGCGAGGCCCTCTTTTTCAGAATCCTTTGAGACTGTTTCTCATCTACTCATCAAGTAAATGTTGGTGGATCCTCAGGTGTCTGTCCTAGGCTGTCTCCTTGTCACTGTGCACTCCCTTGGGCTTTGGCTGCTATCTATAGGTTGATAACTGCCAAATGTGTCTCCCCAGGCTTGAGTTCCATCTTGGGGTCTAGACCCTCATGTCCGATCACCCGTTTGCTATCTCTAATTAAATCCTGTATTATTTTTCTATTGCAGCCTAACAAATTACTTCCTACCACTTAATGTCTTCATCCAATACACATGTATCCTCTCATGGTTTTCATGGGCAAGGAGTTCAGCCATGGCTTAGCTGGGATCTCTGCTCAGGGTCTTACCAGACTGAGATCGAAGGGTCAGTTAGGCTGTGTTTTCATCTGGTGGCTAGACTGGGGGAAGAATCCACCCGCAAGCTCACTATATGAGCTATATGCTCATAGGCTGTATGACTGAGGCCCTGACTTTTTACAGGCTGTAGGCCAGAGGCCACCCTCACATTCTAGAGGCTGCTGGCTGTGCCTTGCCATGTGGGCTCTCCCAACATGGCTGCTCACTTCATCAAGCCTACAGGAGAGTTTCTAGTCCCGTTGGCTAAGAGAGAGTTTTGCATGACATAATGTGATCATAGGAGTGATAGCTGTCCCCTTTTGCCAGATTCTGTTGGTTAGAAAGAAGTCGTAGGTCCTGCCCACAAGAAGACGGGACCTCCCTCAAGGACAAGGAGTACCAGGAGATTGGATCTGAGTGCCACAGGTGTCCGTAGCCTCATCGACATGCCCCAAGAGGGATGTGTCGCCTCCCGGACACTCTGCTCTTCTTCCGTCTTCGCTGTGGTAGGAAATGCACCACCTCAAACCAAAGGCCAAGAAGTCATCCTTGACTTCTCCTCCTAACCAACCCTTCAAACAACCAATCATCAGGCCCTATTGATTAGCCTCCCAAACACCACTTGATTCCTTCATTCTCTCTACTGTGTTTACTACACCAGCCTCCTGCTCGTCACCATTCTTTTCTTCCCACGGCAGCCAGTGATGTCGCTGAAGTGCAATTCTGACTGTATTGTGCTCCACTTAAAACCCCTTAATAACTTTCCATTGACCTCAGGACGAGGCCTTGATTCCTTAACGGGGCCCATCAGACCCTTTGCCATCTGGCTTCCCTCCCCTCTCTGACTCCTCTCCCTTCTGGCCTGCTCGCGTCCTGTCCCTTTTACCTGGAACACTCGCTCTTTGCTGGTCCTACGCCTCCATCAGCTTTCATGCCATTTCCTTTGGGAGGCCCTTCCTGACGGCTCGGCTCATTGGTCCGCCCCATCCCCTCACTTTCCACGCTCAGCAGCCTGGGCTCCCCTGTTCCTGACACTCAGCATGCAAAATGGAGCATGTTCTCATTCTCCGCCAGACTGTAAGCTCTGTGTGGCTGGGGATGCTCTCTGTGGCTAGCACCCTGCTTTCAACCCCGGAAGCCCTCAAATAATTGTCACGTGAGGAACATGACAGATGAAGACTTGGATCTCAGCCTACCCTTGAAAATATTCCCACCCTTCCCTCGCAGCAGCATCCAGCTTTCACTCTTGACGGGCTCTGTTCCAGTTGGCAGACCATTTTAAATCGAAAGTAATATATTAAGAGAGGCACCTTTGTTTCGGGTAATATTTCTTTCCTATTATGGCCAGTCTGGTCTCGAGACATTTCCTTGCTACTGATGTAGTCCAGCGACACGAGCGCCGGCCTATCACCTATTTTCTCTTTATGTGGTGTTTGTCCTTTGCTGTGTAATTGGAATTTTGTAAAAATAGCTGGCCAACTGTAGTGCATATAGTTCTATAAACTCGCTGGGAGCAAGCCCCTCCTTCCACCCTATGGAGGGGCCCACACCTGCTCCCGGGACATTCCAGGAGACGCCCTCATCCACTGAGAACAGAGGGAGCATTTGTTCCCTGAGCCCACTTTGGAGGACAGCTGAGGCTCGGCCCAGTCCAGCCAGGTCGGCCTGTTCCTGGGCACTGGCTCTGTTTTCACACGACAAGTGATGGAGCTTAACTGACAGGTGTAGAGCCCATCACTGCTTGTGTCTGCCTGTGCGGATGAGGCAAAGTCACTGGGGAGCCCAATTAGCATGTCTTGTTGGATGGGTGGAGGGTGGAGAGAGAAAGAGAGAGACAGAGAACGTGTGTGTGTGTGTGTGTGTGTGTGTGTAAGGGGGGAGGGAGGAAGGGGAAAGGAGTGGTAGAAAGAGAGAGAGAGAGAAAGAGAAAGAAAAACTCAGACAGAGAAAGTGAGACAGAGAGAGACTCAGAGAAGAGACAGAAATAGAAGGAAACACAGAGAGAAGCAGAGAGCTGGAAGGCGAGAGATGGACAGATAAGAGGGTTTGGGAGTAGGTGCAGACGGGCACCATTGGTGGCCTTTTAGTTGGGTTAAGTGCACACAAATGGAAAACGAGGTAGTGTAGAATGTCAGTCCCATCTGGAGGACCATGTGTGAAGTAAGGGCGAAATGAGCATCTGTATGGTCGTTAGCGTGCTGCTAATGGGCTGGGAGTGAAGCAGGAAGGGAGGTGGGCTGGGGCCCATTACGCTGGGAGGCCTGGGTTTCCACGGCAGGCGGGAGGCTTCACCGTGGCCCTGGTCAGCTCTTCTGTCCGTGCGCGGCCTGGGGCGTATGGGACGGGGCCCACCAAGTCCCCAAGTCTTACACTGGGGCCAAGATGCGAGGGCCTGTGTTGCGGGGAGCGGAATCATTCTCTTGAATTTTTAGGGGTGATGCTAGCAGGCCGATGCCGGCAGCCCAAGCGACGCCTTTTTGGCCCACGCGTGGGCCCGGGACCCCCCGGGTGTGACGTGGGCCTAAAGCACGCACCTTTCCTCACGCTCCTCACGCGTTGACGTAGGGCACGAACATGTATATTCCAGTCTTGGAGAGTAACATTAAGCCAACTGCAATAAACCAGCAATACCTTGCAATTTTTACAGATTTATTGTGTTAGTCCCCACAACAGCCCCGCGTGGGGGGCGCTACTGCTGCCCCCCTTGCACAGATGGAGACAGGAGGCACAGAGAAGTCAGCCGGCTTGCTCAGCACCACGCTGCTGGGTAAGCACGGGCCCGACTCCGCACCCAGGGAGTGAGGCCCAGAATCAGTGCCCCTGACCGCGGCCTTCCCCGCGAAGATACAGCTTGCAAATCAGTTCACGTATGTTTTCAGAGAAGACAGAAGAGGCAGTATGGTGGAAAGAAGTGACTTCCTGCCCTGTGTCTGGCTTTTATAAGCTCTGAGATTTCCAGACGGCCTCTCGAAGCTTCTGCTGGGGGCAGTGGTTGAGCGCACCGATGCTGGACCCGGACCAGTCTGGGCTCGCACACCGGGCTCGGCCACTTCCCAGCTGGGGCCCCGGGTGGCTCTTCCTCTGTAAATGAGGACAAAACCAGGGCTGTCCTCATGGGGTTGTGAGGGGTAAACAAGTTTATATAATTAACAGGCTTGGTCTGAAGTAAGCCCTCAATGAATGTTACCCGGTTTAGCTATCAGATGGTGACCCTTTCTATTTTATATGCTAACTGTAGGGATGATAAGAGATAATGACTGTGAAGGTGCTTTGTAAAATTTTCTGCGCTGTGCTAACGTTAGTGCTGTCGTTATTAACGCTGCATATAAGGTACGTGGAAGGGACGTAAATTAATAGCTTTAGCACAGAGTCAGCAAGACAAGGAGACTACCGGGGGTGGGGGTGCTAGAGAGAAGGGCCAGAGAGAGGAGGAGTAGACAAGTGCAGGCATACCTTGGAGGTACCGTGGGCTGGTTCCAGACTACGGCAGTAAAGTGAATATTGCAACAAAGTGAACATCACAACAGAGCAAGTTAAATGAATTGTTTGGTTTCCCAGTGCATGTAAAAGTTATGTTTATACTATACTGCAGCCTGTTAGGCGTGCAATAGCATTGGGTCTAAAAAAACAGTGTCCATACCTGAAAAATATGGCTAAAAAATGCCAACCATCATTTGAGCTTTCAGTGAATTATAATCACTGATCACAGATCGGCATAATATAATGATAATGAAAAAGTTTGCAAGATTGCAAGAATTATCAAAATATGACACAGAGACATGAAGCGAGCAAATGCTGTTGGAAAAATGGTGCCGATAGACTTGCTTGACCCAGGGTTGCCACAAACCTTCAGTTTGTGAAAAATGCAATATTCACGAAGCGCAATCAATTTTGCAAAATGCAATAGATCGAGGTATGCCTGGTAACTGTGATACAGAGTATAGGAAGTCACGCAAAAGAATCCAACACAACAAACTGGGGTCCAGTAGAAAAAGGGAGCAGAAAAGGCTTAATTAAAGGACTAAGTTTTGTAAAGGATATGAAAACCCATGCATTCAATGCATGTTGTGTCTCTACCCTTTGCCGGTCATTGTGGTAGATGCTGGGGATACAGTGGACTGAGACATATCATGGCAAACAGGACATGGTCTTTGGGATGAGATCTCAACTGGGATCCATTTGGAAGGGCATTTTCTGAGGAGAAAATAGGGTGAGCAAAGGCATAGAGTAAAAAAAAAAAAAGCAGGTTGTGTAAAGCTTCCAGGAGTCATCTGTGGCTGGTATGAAGTTTGTAGAATAATAAAAGGTGAAAACAGAAAAGGTGTTTGGGGCCATATTTGGGCAGCTTTGAATGGCAGTTTGTAATTAATTTGAAAGGCAATGGGGAGCCATTGAAGGGCAGTAATGTGATTGCGGCCACATAAAGGCCATTCTCAACTACAAATTCACATTAATGCAACTTATTTTAGCTATTTTAGAGATCATGTCCTAAATATAGGTGATCGTCTATCCCAGAAAACACTTACTCAAAACATTTTCAGGGCATGAACATGTATATTCAAGTCTTGGAGAGTAACATTAAGCCAACTGCAAGAAACCAGCAATACCTTGCAATTTTTACAGATTTATTGCAGCACTTGCTCACGCACACGCGTGCGCGTGCACGTACACACACACGCACACACACACACACTAGTAGACTATAATTTAAAGTAAGTCAGTTCTCCTTTTGGGGGTATTTACAAGTGTCATTTTCTCTTTCAGCTTCAAAATTTAGTGTGTCAATATATAAAATTCAAGAATAAATGTATATGGCAGGGTAATTGTTCAAGAATTAAAATATATGCCAACAGAACATTGGGAGGCTTTATTTCATGACATTTGGGGCTCCTTTCTTTGCACTGTTTCTTTGCAGCGAAAGAGGTAGATTGAAGATCATTGCAAATCAAAGTGATGCCTTCAACTTCTGAAATGAACGCCAGCTCGTCTTTTTCCACTTTCATACATTTGCATAGATCTGTCAACCGAATTCTGAATTCTTCTAAGAGTAATCTTTAATACAAAGTTAGGAACACCCGCGTGCCACAAAATTGCTTTGCCCCTCTTTTCTGAACTTCCCACCCCCACTGCCCTTCGCTTCACCCTCTCCGGAGCACGTTTCTCTCGGAAGATTTCGCAGGAGCTTCAAGAGATGGAATCAAAGTCTTCAAAGCAAACCAATAGCTGCCAAACAGAACTTGCAAGTACACACTGACCCCTCCCTGTCACTGACCCCTCCATGTCAGTTTCTGTGTTTAATTGCCGTGCTGCTGACAGCTGGAGAAATGTGTTTTCAGATGTTTCCCAGTGACATTCCTGGCGCATCTCCTGGTGGGATCTGAGTAGGCAGGTGTGTGTTCCTCTGGGGGTACAGGATCTGCTGTTGCCTTGGGTGGGGTTAAAGGCCCCTGAATAAGGGAGCCCTCAGCAGTGTGGGAGGATGGAAAGCCCTCTTCCCTCACCCCAAACCTGCCGCTTGCCCACCTCTTCCAATCGCATTGGGCAGTCACAGGGATCCAGTGGTTCCTTGGATTCTGATTGGCTGTCAGTGGGTCGTTGGATTCTGATTGGCTGTCAGCTGCCAGACACCCCTCAGGTTTGCCAGAACCGCTCTGCTTGTTATGGGTTACTAACCACAACTGTCAAGGGCTTGAAAGAAAACAAAACCCAGGGCAGGCAGGGTCTTGGTTTGGTGTATGTTCTCTTGTCTGTTATTTTTAATTCCAAATTAATAGCACAGATCAAGCCCACAGTTAAATAACACATCTGCCTGGGGTTTGGGGAGCGATTCACAATATGTTTTTATTCATTATTGCTTTAATTATGGCTCAGGATTCTTTTGAATCTCTCCCAAGTAACAGGTGGTTTTCTGACCATGATAAATGCTAAATGCTGTGGAGGATAAGGCAGTCAGGCATTGTTTTCCTAGCTGTGGTTACACCTAGGCCCCAGGCAGCTTCTGAATTAGCAGCCTGCAACAGATTGGAATTCCTGGGGGAATTCACTTAACCCTTAGTTCTCCCGAACCTGTTTTCAATGTGCTGTGGGATGGGGGCTCCCCGTTACACCCCGAGGCACAGCAGATGTACTTTTTGTATCCTGGGAGGTAGCAGGAGGGTTCAGGGTAGGTCAAAAAGTTAATATGTCAATGTTCTGAAGGGTGACGGGAGTAAGAACTTAGTGTGATATTAAAGATGATTTGAATTTAGATTTTTTTTTTTTTAGAATAAAAGCATTCTTTTATATATCTGCAATAGATGGTAACAATTAAATAAGTCACACATGAATCATAGAAATTAGAGTGAGGGCAAAGGCCTATTAGATCATCTAGCCAATTCCCCAGCTAACAGAATTATTCCCCACAGTATTTTCGGGAGAGATTTGTACAGTCTCTTTTGTAAGATTTGAGCAACTGGGGCCTTCATGATTTCCTTAGGGACACACTTTCCCTTACTATAAAAGGCCACAGTGTTTTTCCTCTTAGCCTGATATTCAAGTTTTTTTGTTTTTTTTTTTTTTAAAGTCTGCATGTTACATGCAAAATCATTTGCACCATGAGACTGATCAGTGGTAGTAATTATACCTACAGTTCGCCTGGGAAACCATGCATGTATTCGGCCTTCTTCTGTGTACTCCCATTTCTGGTTTTTATGCTTGAATTTGCATACTCCTTGGAGGGGTAGTACTGAGACATCAAACAGAAGCCTCCCTGTTTCCAATATCGCCATCAAGAACTGGTCAGAGGTAACGCTGACCCCCTCAATTTGAAACGAGGGGGAAAGATGTTTTTGAATAAATTCTGTTCAGACCGTTCATGTTTCCAGGGTAAAGAATACGCAGTCATCCAGGAAATGGCAACTGCTTAGAATTCCTCTCTCTTTGGAACAAACTGGTATTGTCTTTCCAGGGTTGTTTGTATTGGAGAGGCTACTGATTGTGCACACACATGACCCGGGGCTCCAGGGCAGACACTCCCGCTCCAGATTCTCCGTAATCCGGGCAGAGAGCTGCTGATCAAGCAACAGCGGGGGCCGCACACACAAAGCTTCCTGCTGAGCTGCCATGGTTTGTGTCCCCGTACCCTGAAGGGGCAGTTTTCAGTCTAAGAGGGAAGATTTTTGTGCTTGGAGAGTTAGAGACACTGACAGGGATAAAGCTCATGGATTTCCAGAACTCAGATTGCCGTGGTTTGAACACATTCCCCTTTCCTGTTCCCCTTACTGGCCCTTGGAGGCAGGTCGACGTGCCAGGCACTGAGTCCGGGAGATGGGGAACAAAGACTCAAGCTCCCTGCCCTGGAGGACCTTCTGGACAGGTGAGGCAGGCGGGAGTGGAGATAAGGGTGTGAAAGTGCCACAGGGGACCTGCATATGCAAATAAAGAGGGGGGAAAGAAGCAGGGGCACCTGGGAGTGACCGGGGAAGCCTGCAGGGGTGGGCCCGCCTGCCATGCCAGCTTCGAAGGTCTCCGAAAGGGGCTTGTTGGCCACATTTTGCAGATGAGGACGCCATGGTTCACATCCACGTGCCTCGTCCAAGGCCGCAAGCAAGGATTGGACCCGCTGACCACGCTTGTTGTCTCAGACGAGGCAGCTGGAGTACAAATTCAGGGTGGGCGTCTTTGTGGTCTCCTGGAGAGCTCAGGGGGGCCCCGGAGCCGCAGGGCCTGTGGGGCTCCAAAGGCGGTCAGAACGTTTTGGAATCCGCCTCGAAGGGACGGAGGCAGGGACCTCTGTGCCTCAGTTCACAGGAGAGAACCGGGCTCCTGCAGAGTTCCTCCGCTCTTAGGATTACCAAGAATGACTCATGTCCAGACAAAACCATGTGCCTCTGCAGACTGATGATTCTGACCAGGGCTGAGACAGTGGCCGTGGTCAAAGCAAATGCTTAGTTTTGTGGTTATGGCCTTCTAACAGGCTTGTGATATATGGGAAAGCCATGGGGAGCGATCCCCACCTCAGAATTGAGGGCAGGGAAGAGAAAGATGAAGAGGAGGCAGCAGGAGGAGAGGCGGGCGTTGGCGTCTATGTATCATCAAATGTGGGCACTTGTGCTGGAATGATCTTCCCAGCCTCTTCCCTCAGGCCTTCCTCATCCTTACCTCAGCCTGGGTGTGGGAGGTTTTGATCTGATTGGTGAGACTGAGAGAAGCCAGCATGGCATCTTAGCGCTTTTCCACTCTTGAAGACTTTCTGGCATGTTCCATGCCCTCCCTGCTCTAGGGCTGAGAGGCCAGGCCTGCTGCTTGCTGTGTGCTTGTCATGCGGAGGGTACGAGGCCATGGTTTGGGCTGTCTTCAGGTCTAGACTTGGTCTTCCATTAGGAAGACCCATCGGGGGCCATCACTAAACGGTGGTGTTCAATTCCGACTCGCCAGTAATAAAGATGCTGTTTGGAACACCTGTGTCTACTTCGCATCAATTCTGGACTCAGAAACGGAGGCGTTGTGATTATCACTGCTAACACACTGATGCTGTAGGATTTCACACCAGCCTCTGAGACAGAGGTCAGGTGAAGACGAGGGTTAGAGTTGGGGGCATTGCTTAGAATAAAGTAGACGCGTTAGATTATAAGCTCAAAAAACCAAGACAAACTCAGTATCTGACAGTGAGATTTTTGTTAACTAAATTTTGGCACATCAATACAATCAATACAATCAATATAATACAATCAATACAATACAAGATGACAACATTAAAAATGATTATGTGTACATCTAGATTGTCATAAAATATTCACACTCTATTAGAGGCCAAAGCAGATTATAAGACAGTACAATTGCATTTTTGGTTAAAATAGGCATGCGTAAGAAAAAATCTGGAAAAATATACCTAGAATATTAATAGATCATCTCTGCGAGAGGGATTATGTGTATTTTTTTTTCTTTTTCCTCATTTATTATGTTGATTTTTTCCGAAAATAAATTTGGATTTCTTGCGTTGTTAAAGAAAATGAAAGATTGTAAACATTTTGTCATACGAAAGAGAAGATGTGGCAGAAGAAGGAACAGCATTGGATCTGGAGTCAGATAGATCGGGTTTTGAATCCCAGCTTTGCTCCTATTCTCGAGGTGGCCTTGGCGGTTGAGTCTTTTGTTTCTTAGTCCCCCTGTTGAGAGCTCACAGCAATACACAAGGAGACGGGCTGTCTTCTGGCCGGTCCCTGGAGGTCCGCGGGTGCTGATGCGCGGACAGGCCCTGTGGCTCAGGGATTGACTTCCACTAACCAACTTCATAAATGACTCATTAGAAATGAAACTGCATGCATTTTGCTTGATAGTGGGGTACAGTGAGCTGGCAAGAGGCACAAGGACTTGAATTCTCCGTTTGATTCACTCTTCCCATGTAAGCAACTACATGGGAAGCCAAACTGTAATAAAAACCTTGGTGGGTGAGCATGAGATTTTCACATGTTCGACAAAAGACGTCCGATCACCCAAGAAGTGCTAGGCTTTGGGCTAGGTGCTGCAGATGTAGGGCTAACCAAATCGACATTTCCTTGTTGGGTATAACGGTAGAATATTAATGACTGTATAAGATAGTGGCTAGGAGCTTTGGAGGCAGGAGGTGCAAGACTTGGGCTTTTCAACTTACAGTGGAGACTTGGGAAAGTCACTTCACCTCTCTGAACCTCATATTTTTTCACCTCTAAAATGGAGACAGCACCCACTCATTAATAGTTTTGCTTTGTGTATTACGTTAAATAACGCATGTAAAGCGCTTAAGTACAATGCCTGGCATACAGAGGTGCTCGATAAGAGGTGCTGTAACAACTACTGATATGCTATTTTAACCTGATGCATCCATTTCGCCACAGGTCCTACCAGGACTTGCTAACCCTGGGCCTTCATCAAGCTAATGTCGTAAGTTAGTATTTGCAAGGGCACATCTGGCTTTAATTTCCTTTATTTTTTTCTTGATTTTTAATTTTTTAAAACGTTTTCTTTATTTTTGAGAGAGACAGAGACAGAATGCCAGTGGGTTAGGGGTAGAGAGAGAAGGAGACACAGAATCCAAAGCAGGTTCCAGGCTCTGAGCTGCCAGCACAGAGTCCGACGTGGGACTTGAACTCAAAA
Source organism: Herpailurus yagouaroundi (assembly GCF_014898765.1). NCBI lineage: Eukaryota > Metazoa > Chordata > Mammalia > Carnivora > Felidae > Herpailurus > Herpailurus yagouaroundi. The sequence goes on along the minus strand of NW_024412406.1, from coordinate 22,486,625 downwards.
GCTGTGAGATCATGACCTGAGCCGAAGTCAGACGCTCAACTGACTGAGCCACCCAGGCAGCCCTTGATTTTTAATTTTTTTGATTTAGTTTTCTTGATTTTTAAAGCTTTCTCAGTTTTCTTGATTTCTTAAACATTCACTGCCCTTTCTGATTATTTTTTTTCTCTAAGTATGTTAATACTTTTAGTTAGGCTGAGGGTTGACAAACACTTTCTATGAAGAACCTGATCGCAGATTGTTTGGACAGAAAGGAAAGGGAACAGAAGCAGCAGGGGAAGGTGGGGGCTTAGGACACCTACATCACATACTGGGGGACCCTCGTTGCCATGTGGGCACTATTTCCTCTGAAATAACACTCCCGTCCTCTTTCCTCGCTGCTCACTCGTTCCTTGCCTGCCGTCTCTGTGACAATGCGTCAACTCTGCCGTCACGGGACAAGAGCAGAGATCACTTGTAAACGAACGAGCATGACTGCGTTCCAGATGGGTAGCTGGGTTCGGCCTACAGACCGTAGTTTGTCGACTCCTGATTTAGGCAACAGTCTGGTTGCCACTATTTAGAAGCCTTCTTAGATCATTGATCTCATCCATTATGTATTCATTTTATAATGTAATTATTAGGGGCAAATTTATTTCCGAATCCATAGGGCCTAGCTCACTGTGGCTGCACCCTTCTCCACACCCCTGTGCCCTCACGTAATGGCCACCCGTGTCTTGTAGACCAGATAGACTTTATATTTGAGGGCTACATGACAGAAGATGGGTTAAGAGCGGCACACAGTGCCTGGTCATGTGCGTACTCAGTAAATGTGACTTTTCTGATTTCCCTTTTCCCTTAAGGTCGTGCTTAGAACCCGTCATCAACACTGAGGACTGAGTGGGGTGAAAATGGGGGTGCTGCCCTAACTTTTAAGATAAGAAGGATGCTTCCTTTACTCCACACTCCAGCCTGGTAAGTAAACTCTTGTGCTCATGATGAGTGGTATGGAGAAAAAAGCCACGATAGTGCACTGTGGGAAATAATACCATTAGATTCTTCCAGAAAATACTCAGGTTGAGGTCATCGGAGCTCGGACCACATCTAGAGTGCCCTCTCCCCTACCAACACTTCATGTATAAGTAACCCTGTTCCTGCCTTGCTCACAGGTTAAGCATATATCTGGCTCCTAATCCTATCTTGAGAGAGAAATTCAGTGCTACACAATACTTAAGAGAGAGGTGTATTTAATGAAGATACGGTAGAAATTCAAAAGGAAGAATTCACAATATATTCCACACTGCAAAAACATAATAAAACATCCTATGAGACATTCATTTTGACTCCCACAAATCGTTTCTTGTTTTGGCCAGCTTTCTTGTTACCCTTTCTTCTCTGGTCTCAAAATCCCCTCTATCTTCCCAAGCAATTCAACTCAGCATTTCGTGTTCTATTCCAGAGCATTCTTTTAGGATCATTTTGTTCTTCTAAAGTTTATTTATTTATTTTTGAGAGAGAGAGAGAGAGAGAGAGAGAGAGAGCAAGCATGGGCGAGGGGCAGTGAGAGTGGGAGAGAGGGAATCCCAGGTAGGCTCCATGCTCTCAGCACAGAGCCCAATGCAGGGCTTGAACTCATGAACCATGATGTGAGATCATGACTTGAGCTGAAGTCAAGAGTCAGACGCCTAACTTTCTGAGCCACGCAGGCGCCTCTCATTTGGTCCCTTTATTTATTTTTATTTTATTTTATTTTTTCAACGTTTATTTATTTTTGGGACAGAGAGAGACAGAGCATGAACGGGGGAGGGGCAGAGAGAGAGGGAGACACAGAGTCGGAAACAGGCTCCAGGCTCCGAGCCATCAGCCCAGAGCCTGACGTGGGGCTCGAACTCACGGACCGCGAGATCGTGACCTGGCTGAAGTCGGACGCTTAACCGACTGTGCCACCCAGGCGCCCCTCATTTGGTCCCTTTAGATGCTCCCTTGATGAGTCTGTAAAGTGTAAACTATATTCGTTTTTGTTTGGCCACCAGTTTTTTGTTTCCATATCATTCTTGAAAGATACTATTTCTGAGAACACAGTTCTAGATTGACAGTTCTTTCCATCTTTTGAAAACATGGTTCCACTGTCTTTTGGCTTCATTGTTTCCGTTGTAAGTCCACTGTCAGACCACAGTCACTCTGCGGTAGGTAAGCTGTCCTTTCTTTCTTGTTGCTTTCAAGATTTTTCTCTTCAGCTTCGGTGCTTTGCAGTTTCACACGGTGTGCCCGGTGTGTGTGATCGTTGAGCAAAAATTTACCCTGCTTCAGATGTATTATACTTCCCTTCCCTGACGACTCATGGTTTTCATTAGATCTGGCATTTTCTTAGCTATTATCTCTTCAAACAAGGTTTCTCTCTTTCATTCCTTTTCTTCTTTCTTGTGTAACTCTGGAACTACGTTAGAAAGGCTTATTCTTTCCTCTCTTTCTTGTTCTGTTTTCTATTTTCTTATCTTTTTTATGCTGCATTCTAAGTATTTATTTATTTATTTATTTTGGCTCTGTCTTCAGTTTACTAATCCTATCTTCCCTCACGTCTATTTGCCTGGTTCACCTATCCGTTAGTACACACACACACACACATACACACACACACATTTTAATATATGTAGCTTTAATTATATATATACATATATATATTTTTTACATTTATTTATTTTTGGGAGACAGAGACAGAGCACAAGTGGGGAAGGGGCAGAGAGAGAAGGAGACATAGAATCTGAAGCAGGCTCCAGGCTCTGAGCTGTCAGCGCAGAGCCCGATGCAGGGCTTGAACTCACGAACCGTGAGATCACAACCTGAGCTAAAGTCGGACGCTTAACCGACTGAGCCACCCAGGTGCCCCTAATTGTATATTTTTTTAAATTTCAATTTCTATAGGTTCTGTTTAGTTCTTTGTCAAATCTTTTTTTGGTCACTTTTGATAGCCCTCTTTTCCTTGTTCCTTTTCTATCATATATTTCTTTCAACATTTCATACATAGTTCTTTTATGTTCTATACCTGATAATTCCAGTATTGAAGTTCTGGAGGTTTAAATCATGCTTGTTGCTTTTGCTGACTCTCACTTATGGTGGTTGGTTACTTTGTGGTTTGGTAAATCTTTTTTCTCTTTTTAAAAACATATTTAATGGGGGCACCTTGGTGGCTCAGTTGGTTAAATGTCCGACTTTGGCTCAGGTCATGATCTCATGGCTCGTGGGTTCAAGCCCCGCGTCAGGCTCTGTGCTGACACCTCGGAGCCTGGAGCCTGCTTTGGATTCTGTGTCTCCCCCTCTCTCTGCTCCTCCCCAATTCGTGCTTTGTCTGTCTCTCTCTCTTAAAAATATATAAACATTAAAAAAATTTTTTTTAACATATTTTATTGAACTTAAGCTATGAGGATCCTCACATGACTGGGTTAAGAAGGCTTTGCTCTGGCGTGGATTTGCATTTTCATCTGCCAGGCACACAGGTGTTACCAAATGGGGACTGCTTTAACTTGTTTTCTTTGTTTGGGATTTTCAAGATTAGGTGGGTAATGAAATATTGAACCTGAGATTCATGGGACAGGAGCACATAGTTACACATTCCCAGGGAAACCATTATTAGTCTTTTATTATTATTATTGTTATTACTATCATTGATAATATGATCCACCTGGACCTATGGAAGGAATAGATTTCCTTCTGACTTATTTTGCCAGGAGTCATGTTTTTCTCGTCCACCCTTTTCCTGGACCATAAGCTCCTTTGAAGGTACAAGCTTATCTGAGACTCAAGTTCATCTCTATTTTGCACAGGCCCAAAGACCCCATTTCCCAGCACAACCATTGAAGGTTTTCTTAAAGGATCAGATAAGAAATATTTTAGGCTTACAAGCCATATGGTCTCCGTTGCAACTATTGAACTCTGCTGGATACATAAGTAAATAGGGGTGGCCATTTGTCAATAAAACTATTTACAAAAGGGGCTCCTGGGTGGCTCAGTTGGTTGAGTGTCTGACCCTTGATTTCGGCTCAGGTCATGATCTCATGGTTTGTGAGATCAAGCCCAGCATCGGGCTCTGTGCTGACAGCGCAGAGCCTGCTTGGGATTCTCTCTCCTTCTCCCTTTGCCCCTCCCTGCTTGTGCCCTCTCTCAAAATAAATAATAAAATAAACTTAAAAAAAAAAAAAAAAAACTATTTACAAAAGCAGGTGGTTCGCCTGCATACTGTAGTTTGCCAACCTCTGCTTTAGAGTCCCTGTGTTGGCATTTGTTTCCCCCGGCAGCCCCAGCTTTTGAACCTCTCACTTGTTTGTTCATGGCTTATTGTGTTTTGTCTTATCTTGCTTCATGTTAAATACGGGAATTTCCCTTATTATCTGGAGAGTTCATCAATTTGTTTACTATCACAGTTCATCCAACGCATCAGGGTTTTGCAGTGGAAGGATTTTCACCATACCTAGTCTTCTGTATTTCCGAGAGCAAACCCAACAACTTGTCTCTCCCCTTTAGCTTACATACGCTCTCACCTGAAAAAAAGCCGGTGAGTTGGCTGTGACCACCATCTATTTTTCTTGAAACATCTCCCCGAGTCCTCTAGCAGCTTGTTGCACTGATTTATAGCTCCGGTTCCATCTGAGAGCTTATAGCTTCAGTTAGCAAGATTTCAGAAGAGTTAAGAGTTGAGGTTCTGGCCTCTCTTCTACCATGTCAGATGACCGCGTAGAAGAAATTTGGGTGTTATATATGGATGTGGCCTTCCACAAATTCTTTCAACCATGTCTGTCGCTATTGTAGGGGCCAAGGTTTCCCAGCAGATGAGACAAAACAAAATCCTGCTCTCTTGGACCTGGCATTTTAATGGAGAGGAACAGGTAATAAATAAGTGAATAAAACCAGAAAATACCAGGAAGTGAGAGTGCTATGTTGAAAATAAAAGAAGCAGTTTTAATGGAGTATGGCTGGTAGGTTGTTTTTATTTGTTTGTTTAGAGTGGGGGGCGAGGGGCGGGGCTCAGTGACGGGGTAACATTGAAACCTGAGTCGGGTTGTACAACGGAACAAGCTCTAGAAGGATCTCAGGCAGGGGATGAGGGAGGGCCGTTCAACACAGGGCAAGAGCCGTGTAGAGGCCATAAAGTAGGAGCAGTTTGGGTATTTTCTGGGGGCAGAGGGGATGCTAATGTGGCTGAGATATAATGATAGCAAAATTGACACAAAAAAGTCCCAGAGGAAAAAAAAAGTGGGAATCTGAGAAATGGTAGAATTAACCCAGGAATATAATGAAAAGTGGCCCTAGGATGATGGTTGAGTGGCAGTCTTAGAAAGCAGTTGGTCCCAATGAGTCTAGGTAAGCATAGGGCCCAATAAAGAACGGCTTCCCTAAGAAAGGGCTTCCTATCACAGACACTGGATGATTAAGAACCTAGAAGATTTTCATCATAAGACAAGCACATACGTCTCCTGTTAATCACAAGACAAGAAAGGTAATAGAAATTGTGAGAAAAAATAAACATTTTATAAGAAATTTATAGTTTAAATATGGAGCAAGCTGAGACGCGGCACGATTCAGAGCAGCTGATGTCATTCAAGAGAAGAGAGCTCGTTTGATCTTGACGTGTGGAACATCCTTCTTTGGGCAGCACAGAGTTAGTTAGTGGCCTTCGGTCCAGTTGCTACACTGGCTTTTTTTTTTATGAGCGCAGTCACATTTCTCAGTGCTGTAGTGGGCGATATTTATGCAATAATAGTATTGTTTTTAAAGTCTATTTACTTATCTTGAGGTAGAGAGCACAAGCAGGTGAGAGGGGTAGATAGAAGGAGAGACAGAATCCCAAGCAGGCTCTGAGCTGTCAGTGGCGAACCGGATGTGGGGCTCGAACCCAGGATCTGCGAGATCATGACCTGAGCCAAGATCAAGAGTCAGATGCTTAACCGACTGAGCCACGCAGGTGCCCGTGTGCAATAACAGTTTTATTATAGATGTTGTTTTCGGGTTTAAAAATTTAGACGCAACCTTCATTAACAAAGCAAGAAAAACTACAATTGAGTCAAGGACAGAAGAGAAATGTTATAAACCGTGATGCTGCAGAAGTGCGCGCAGCAGCTGAAGAAGGCAGGAAGGACCATGCTTGTTTCCTTATCTCACGTAATATGTCTCGAGGGCACTGAGGGAAATTCAAATTTTAAAGTCTTTGGTACACCAAAAAAACTAAAAAACTCCCTTCCTGGCTTATTTTTGTAACTTATTTTAGAAAGTTCTTTTATTGCACAATATTTATGGGATATTTACTGCCACTCACTGGAGAACAATTGCAGAGCAAGGCAAGACGCGTGCCTGTCCTCACGCAGCTTCTATTCCAGGGGGCGAGAACGTGCCTTACTGTAAGTATCAAAAAGACTCCTGTTAAAGACATGGGGTATTAGTAACATCGCAGTCATGTTGCAACTCCCACAGTCCAATTGCTTTGTATATATTGGTGACTCCTAAAACTTTATCTTCAGAGCAGATCTGGTTCCTGAGCCCGAGAGCTGCGCGTCTGAGTGCCTAATGAACATATCTAAACCTGATCTTCCACATCCTGCCGCTCCGTCAGAAAACATCTTCCTCGCTTGCACCCACACGACACCCCACATCCAATCAGTCACCAAGCTCTGCCGACCTTGCCTCCTGGGCAGAATGCAATTCCCGACATTGGTTGTACGCCCCCTGCTCCGCCTCGGTCCTGGCCGTCATTTCTCGACTTGGCTTCTTCCAACCCTTCACTGCCTTCCGATCCATTGTGCACGCTGCAGCCAGAGCAACATTTCAAACAAACAAATCTGATCATCTCATTAATCCGTCTAAAGTCCGTCAGTGGCTTCCCATGGCCTAGGAAAAAGTTCAACTTCTTTAATGTGGTGTGGCTGGCAAAGTCCCTCTCTTTTTCTCTCTCTCTCACGGATGTGTGTGTGCCTGCTTGCGTGACTGTGCACACACCTGAGCCTACACATTTGCTGCTTTCTCTTTCCAGAACGTTCCCCCCATCACCTTGCTCTCTTCTACTGGGGTCCTCCGGTTCCTCCTGTGAGTTCAGCTGCTTGTGTTGCCGGCAGGTTATGGGCCTCACACTTGGCTGTGAGCATCTGCTTGTTTTGGTGTTCCCTCGACTGTGCCTGACGCAGGGGAATTACAGAATGCCGGCCGGGGGTCCCACCCCTTGGTTCAAATCCTGCTTCTGCCACTTCCTTGGACCGTTACCTAACTTCTCTTAAGCTGTGTGGGCATCTGTAGAATGGGGATCATGGTGAACTTAACCTCCTAGATTGTTATAAGACATGTGACATGCCCAGAAGTGCATCTCTGTTCCTGCTGTGACTTGCATGGTGACTCTCACTCTTCTGGTCTCGGCTTAATGAGGCTCTCAGGTCGTCCTTGAGATGCCCTCTGTTTTCATGGCTCCCACAGGTGCCCTGCACACATGCACCCCCTCTCTGGGAGTCATTCGTAGATTATTGCTAGTGTGTGGTAACAGTAATTGTCTGCTGGTGTGTGAGTGCCTGGGGGTGGAGGGGAAGACCAATCTCTTGTTTCCTACGAATTCCTGGTGTTCGATACAGAACATGGGACCGTGTAGTTTGGTACACGTGGAGGTCAATAAAAAAGGAGAAGCTGTGGAATGCATGGGACAGATGCAGGACTTGGCTAATCTGACTTGAGAGTCATGGGACCCTGTAACACCTGAGCAGGATACTCCACATCTGGAAACGCATTCTGTCATTCTGTAGCAGAGAAGAGCTTCCACAAATGTATTTCTATATGGGTTTAAAAAAAAATGATGCTTGTTTTCCAGCCGTGTTTCTAACTTAGAGACTGTTAGAACATGTGACTGGATGTCCAAATGGTGGACCCACCTTTGCCAGCCGGGGGGTAGAGGGCTTTAGAGCTGAACCAGAGGAACCCCACACGCTCCTCAGTCTGCAGTGTCTCTCCACTTTGGGAGGCTCCTCTTTTAAGGGACAGTGTTATCTACTTATCGATGCCCCCCACCCCAACCTGTCCCGGGAGCAGCCAGTGCTCCTTCATGTCGCTGTGCCCTGAGGCCCACGTCCAAGTTGGGGGTGACCCCAGCTCACGCGGCGATTTGGCTCCTTTAAGAGCTGGGACAGGTTCCCAGAGCCCTGCAGCTCCTCCGCAGCCAGGAGCAGAGACCAGCTGTCGGCACCCCCTCCGCCCCCCCAACATCTCTGTGTTTACATGCACGGTCACATGGTAACCTCTCCCAGCTCGTGGGCTGGCTGCACAGTTACCTCATCTGCAGTCCAATGACCTCATCCACGTAAAATGTGGCAAGTGCGAGACAGGAGCAGAAAGGGCCCAGCTTCTCACTCAGAGCCCCCAGGAGAAGCTGTCCTCCGCACTGGCTCAGGAAATCAGCCAGAGAGCTGTCCACTCGGTAATTACTCCCGGCCAGGAGCTGATTCATAAGTCAAGTGGATGTGTCTTCCGGGGGGTGGGGGGGGTGGGGGCTGGGAGGGGCCTGTGCAGAAATGTGGGTGCCCACACCTGGGAGCTGCTTATCTCAGGGGCTCGGCATCCCCCCCCC
>NW_024412406.1:22475253-22477959 GCF_014898765.1 Herpailurus yagouaroundi | reverse complement strand
CCCCCCCCCCAAAGGACCACTGACCGCAGGCTAGGCTGAGCCACTATTCCCCATCCTCCAGCAGCTTAGGCGCTTTGAAGATGTTGACACACAAACAGGATGAGAAATGCACCACAGAAGCAGAGAAAGGCACGTGTTCTCTCAACTTGGGGGTGGAAGTGTCGCCAGACATCATGGTTTTTTGGTTTTTGTTTTTTTTTTTGTTTTTTTTTTTTACTGTTTATCACTTTCTTTGAATTATATTTGCTCTCCCCCTCCAAAAAATATTGCATGTGATGACTAGGAATATAAAATAAATTACCTTTGCCATAGGCTGCTGGGTTTATTAGCCCCTTTCTAGCTCTTCACAATGTAAAGGACAGGCTGACCTAGAGTGATCTCCTCCTTCCAGTGGGCTCTCTCTCCTCTCAGTAAAGGGAGCCCTGCTATTTGTGCGTTTAACAGCTTAACCCTTTCAGTGACTCCAGACCTCCGTATTCTTCGAGGGATTTTTTTTTTTTTTTTTTTTTTTTTTGGAGGGAGAGTGTTCAGCTTTGGGGTGGCATTTAAAATTTTAAGGCAGCTGATTTATATTGTCCATATCCTGTATATATTAAAAAAAAAAAAATAAAGAGAGATGAAAACCGAGCCCAGGAAATAAACATGGAAGAAAAACACAAAAGTCCAATGGCTTCAGAGGTCGAGAATTTATTTGGATAAGGTCTGCACAGTGAGGGTCTTGCTGGAGGGGGCGGAAGTTGCCCATTTTAAAGAGCAAATGTTAATAAACGTACCGAAGCCTATCCCTGACTATATGGAGATCAATTAGTGAAATAGGACCCATTGCTCTTTTCCTTTAAATGCCTGACAAAACCAGTTATTAAAGGTGGGATCTAAGTCTTCTAAGGAGGGAAGCAAATGCTAGGTTCTAATGAGCAAAAGAGCAGAGGTCATTATTTCGCTGGGGTGTTTGCTATTTACTCCCAGTCATGCACTTGACATCGTCCTTCTTATTAGCAAGGCTGGGGCAGCGCTGGAGGGTGTTCAGATCATCTCCTCCCAAATCTGGACTCCTGGACAGTCCTCCCCCGCACGGATGAACGCCCCCATGAGTAACTCGCCTCCCCAGCCTGTCCGGAGTCACCTCGACTGCTGGCAAATGGTTCCTCGGAGCAAGGTACGCACTACGGACAACCGGAGGCTGTATATTTAAACAATTATGGGCCTCTGTGTGTCTCTGCCTCCTGCTGCACAGTTCGGAGCAAGATGGTGTAATATGTGCATTTTACATATCAATGGTAGAAGAGGCTGTTTCCAGATGGCCGTACCTATTTCAAAGCCACCTTTTTATGCACGAGGAAGACTGGGTGACCTCCTTCCAAGTAAATGTGTTTTGTGAGCCCTGGGAATGAATGCTTAAAAAAATGGTCCTGGGCTATATTTCATGTCCAGTCCATCGCGTTGTGTGTGCACAGCTGTTCGGGGCTGGCATGTGGTAGCATATTAAAAGGAAGATTACCATTTCCCGTTTTTTCCCCCTTCTGAAGGCTTGATCTGCATATATGAAACTTGTGGAAAAAATAGGCATAATGAGACAAGGAAGCTGGGTCTCAAGGCACTAGTCGGTGCACATCTGGAGTTTGTAGCATTCTAGAGATAGTTACTTATTCCCAGGAGTCCCCCTCCGGAATGGGAATGGTAGCCCGGTATCCATGGTGAGCTTCCCTATCGCACCGTGCCAGGTGTGCGCGTGTGTGTTATTTCTTGGAAAGGCTGTCCTCTGAGGGGTGGGAGGGGAGAGGACCAGAGGAGGGAAAAACAGAAGGGAGGTAATTAGGCGCCACCTCGCCCAGTGGAGCCAGCCCAGGCGTCTGAAATCAGGAGTGGGTATCGCAGGGGCGCTGGAGGAGTCAGATGGTGTGCGTGGAGCCTTCTCGGCGCCTGCCAGCTCCACGCTTGTTTCTATGGGGACAGGACCGGGGAAGAGAAGCCCTGGGGTCAGAGGAGGCACACAGATAACAGTACCAAGCAGGAAGGATCTGGGAAGGTCCTAGGCAGTGTGATTCTGTTCTTGAACTGACCATCTGAATTCATGCTGATTATTTCCCAGTTAAGAAATTGGAAGTGTTTCAGACCTCCTAGGCTGTAATTTAGAAAAAGACTTCGTGGGATAGCCTTTTTGTTGGATAGCTGGCCGGCTGGTCTTTGTATTCCCATTTAATGGATGGAGAGGTGGGGGTCTGGGACTGTACGGATCTGCCTCACCTGAGGGGTAAGCCGGGAGGGAGTCTGGGAAGTTTTCCCAAGGAAGAGAGTTCATTAGAGTTTCACAGATTCATGCGATTCGTGGCCTTTTTTTTTTTTTTTTTTTTTTTTTCCTTTTGTGCTGCAAGATTGTGAGGTTCCAGATGCTCTGTGTAAAACAATGCCCCACAGGGGAAAGCCAGGGAGGGGAAGTGTGAGGTCCAGCTTGAGGCCACCCTAAAAAGGGCTATAAACAGCAGCTGCTTCTATTGTGTGCTGTGCTTCTATTCCAAGTGCTGCCTGTGAGTTTAGGCCTTCCAGCTCCTTGTTTCTTTCTCTGAAACCAGATGTGGCCAACAGGAGTCTGTCAAGTCAGCGGTGGACCCCAGATGGTGGGAGTCCGGGAAAGGAAGCCTAGGGGCACACGGAGGGGTTTGGGTGCCCAGCGGGAGAGAAGGTCATCTCCCCTTTCTCGGGGACTCC
>NW_024412406.1:22325548-22475153 GCF_014898765.1 Herpailurus yagouaroundi | reverse complement strand
CCCCCCCCCCCCCCCCATGCAGGGCAGGAAGACGATAAACAAAAGAGCTCACGCCCTGGGACCAGGCAGACCTGGGTGATGAAACACGAGGACGTGGGCAGGAAAAGACAAGCATTACGCTCAGTCCCACCAGCAAAGGGGCTCCCCAGTTCCCCTGTGGGTAGGGAATCGACGTCAACTTCAAAGCCATATCACTTCTAGTTAATTGTGTGTGTGTGTGTGTGTGTTTACCATTTCGGAATCTGTGCGTTCAGTGTTCTTAACTAACGCCTCCTTTCTCCTCCCTCTTTCTTTCTTTCCCGAGTTCGAGGACCTTTTGAAATATGAATCAAAAGAACTGTCTGAGATAAGTGGCACCCTAATAGTACAGCCAAGAATCAGAAGCGCAGAATGGGGAGATGATAAGAATCCTATCTGCCGAGGTCCTCAACAATGCTCCCAAAGCTATTTTTGTCATATTTTGTTTGACAGCTATTTCCGAATCACACAACTGAATTCTCATCTACAGCTGGTAGAAGTGAGATGGATGGAACCATTGTAGAGAGCAATTCAGAAATATTTAGCCATATTGTCTATTTTTAGATTTGGAAACACGGCTATCCCAATATATGCCAGAGAAAGTCTTGCACAGGTCCAGACGAAAATAAATGTGCACGGATGTTCCTCACGGCCTTATTTTGGGTCCCAGGGAGTTGGAGGTGATGTAGGTATCCATCATTTGGGGAATGGGTAGATGAAATCTGATAGAAGCTAATGGTGGAAGATGATGCAGCAGTTGAAGCAATGGAAACCATTTTTTAAAACATTTTTAATGTTTTATTTTATGTTTGAGAGAGACAGAGAGAGAGAGAAAGAACATGAGTAGGGGAGGGGCAGAGAGAGAGAGGGAGACACAGGACTTGACACAGGACCCAGGCTCCACATTGTCAGCACAGAGCCCGGCATGGGGCTCGAACCCACTAACTGTGAGATCATGACCCGAGTCAAAGTCGGATGCTTAACTGATGGAGCCACCCAGGCGCCCCTCAGTGGAAACCTTTTTTAAGAAAGAGTGCTAAATGAAAAAGTAAAAAATAGAACAGGATCTGTAGCATGATATTATTTTAATGAAGTTAAGAAAAGCATACATAGACAAACCCTTTACTTTTAAGATATGTACATTTCCAAGGGTAAACTCCTAATACATTAGAGGGATGTAGAGAGGAAAAGAGACAGGTCACGGGGATCAAGAATAAAGGGGAGAACAATCCAAATAAAGTTAAAGAAGGGGGAGGTTTTTTACTGACCAATTACAATGTTGTATCATGAACTGAAGGGAAAATGAACTCAGCTCTGTGCCTGAGTTCTTATGTATAGAAAATTCTCTCTCTCAGCGATCTACATACCTATAAAATATCATAGTTTCTGAAACAAGAGGTACGATAGAAATTCATAAACACATTTCAGTATCATCACCTAGCAATCTATCATCAAATACTCTTTAAACCTATACGATAGGTTGGATCGTGTTCAGTATGATGGGACAGGCGGTATTGTCTTTGTTCTTATCATGAAGCTTGGAAACCATACGTGAAATATTAGTGTGCAATTCTACAGTTTATAATTAGGGTTGAGACGGTGTGAGGCATACCACAGGAGTTAAAAAAAAAATTCATTGGAGAGGACAGGAGTAGTCAGGGGAAATGTAACAGAGGGAGAGCCTCTGTACCGGGCCGTGAAGGATGGGGAGGCCTTGGCTTAGATGGGACAGTCAGCAGAGTGGCCAGACCCAGAAAGGGGCAGGTGTGAGGTGTGGAGAAGTGCCTACTTCCCCTGTCACGTGTGTGACATTCATCTCCTGAGAGATTCCCTTCCCCGGCTCCTCTGCCCCCTTGGGATCCTCAGGAGGCCATTTTGTGTTACTTCCTCAAAGCCTCTCTTGCGCTCAGGGCGGGGGCCATGGAGAGTGGGATTTGGGATGTGGCCTGGGGGAGGCACGTGCTGTGTTCTCTGTCAGCTTTCTTGTCCATCTGACATTTGGGGCTACCTCCCAGCTTTGACAGGACGACAGGAAGGGGTCACGTTTTAAAGTGACAATCCTGCATTGGTAATATTACACAGAAAATTCTTAACCCACACACTTGCGGACAGACTGTCCACCGATCATTTGTCAAGATCTTTTAAAAAATCAAAATCCCGGGCGGCTCTGTGGCTCAGTTGCTTAAGCACATGACTCTTGATTTTTGCCTCAGGTCATGATCTCACGGTTCATGGGACTGAGCCCCATGTGGAGCCTCACGTTGGGATGCCCTCCCTCTCTCTCTCTCTGCCCTTCCCTGCATGTGCTCTCTCTCTCTCAAAATAAATAAACTTAAAAAAAAGAATCAAAATCATATATGCATGAGTTTGAAGAGTCAGCGAATACTGTGATGTCTCAGAGAAGCAGGAGTCCCAAGCCCGTTTTCCTTCCATTTTCTCCTCACCCAGAGGCATTCAGTTGGAGCAGTGTTGATAAATTCCTTTTGTTTTCACTTGTTTCTATTTAATAGGATTATATTGCTACTTTTAATTTTCCAGTTTCAGATGTTTAGGATTTAGCTTTCTTCTTCTTCCCTTGACACAACGAATGTTTCCCCTCCCACACCTTCCCAGTGGAGTTCATATTATAATTTTGATTAAATGAATACTAAGGCTATGTTACTTGGAGCTGAGCTATAGAGTGACAGGGATTATGTTTCCTTTCCCAAATAACTTTTTGAGCTCTCTGGATGCCAGCTGTCCAATACAGTAGCAAATAGGGACATGTGACTATTGAGTTCTTGAAATGACTAGTGTAACTAAGAAATTAATTTTAATTTTAATTAGTATCATTTTTTAATGTTCATTTATTTATTTGGAGAGAGAGAGAGCGAGAACTTGAGCGGGGGAGGGGCAGAGAGAGAGGAAGAGAGAATCCCAAGCAGGCTCCGTGCTGTCAGCACAGAGCCCGACACGGGGCTCAATCTCACGAATTGTGAGATCATGACCTGAGCCGAAATCGAGTCAGACACTTCCCCAAAAGAGCTGCCCAGGCACCCCGGGAATTAATTTATAGTATTATTTAATTTTAATTCTTTTACATCTGAATTTAAAAACTGATGGCTTTTGGAAAGATTTTAAGTATGTTTGGAACACCTTTGGTATGTGAACAACTTCTTCAAAAGCTGCAAACTTAATGAAAATGAAATTCAGATAAAATCAAGTATTTCTGAGAAATTTTAGTGTGCAAATTGAGGTGGGCTGTAAGTGCAAAATATACATGGGATCTCAAAGACTTAGTATGAAAAAAGAATATAAAGTATCTCATTAATAATTCTGTATTGATTTTACCGTGAAATAATATGTTAAATATGTTGGGTTAAGTACGGTGTATTATTGATATTAATGAATTTCAGCTTTATTTATTTATTTATTTATTGTTCTATTTATTTTTTATTAAAAATTTTAAAAAGTATTTCTGTATTTTTGAGAGAGACAGAGCATGAGCGGGGGAGGGGCACACACACACACACACACACACACACACACACACAGAATCCAAAGCAGGCTCCAGGCTCCGAGCTGTCAGCACAGAGCCCGACACGGGGCTCGAACTCACAAACTGTGAGATTATGGCCTGAGCTGAAGTCAGATGCTTAACCAACTGAGCCATCCGGGTGCCCCTATCTATTTTTTTGTTTCAGTAAACTCTGTACCCAATGTGGGGCTCAAACTCACAACCCCAACACTGACAGCCACATGCCTCAGCACCAGAGCCAGCCAGGTGCACCTCTGTTCTTTCTTCTTAAAATGTGATTACTAATAAATGTAAAATTACATATGGGATTCACACTTTCTTTCTACTGGAAAGCGCTGCTCTGGATTATATAATGGTGTTTCTTTATTTGATTTTCACTACACTTATCAGCCTCTGATACTGTACCAGTGTTCTAGATCTCCTCTTGAGCTGTGTACTCACTTCAGACATTCTGTCTCTTCATCTTCTGGGCAAGTCTTCCTGGAGTCCTCTGACGAGCTCTTGTCTGAACTGGCTGCTGTCATTCTGAGATCCCTCTTCACTAACGTTCTGGAAATTCCCTTTATTGTTCTATTGTGTTGAAACCTGTTTCCTGGATTTCATATTTTCTTCCTTCTTGGTTCATTCCTTTGTTTTATGAAGTACACTCTCCCACAGTTTCCTTAAAAAAGCGTGTGGGAGATTCGTTTCTCGTATGTCTGAAAACGTCTTCATTCTGCACATGCTCATAGTTTGTCTGGGTAAGTTCAGTGTGGGGATAAATTTTCAGAATTTGGAAGGCGCTGCACCATTTTGCTCCCTGTGTTGCCACTGAGCAGTCGTTCCATCATTTATCATTTGTATGTGGCTTCTCTCTCTCTCTCTCAATCTCTGTCCCTCTTTCTCCTCCCTCCCTCTCTTTGCAGACTTTTCGTTTCGTGATGATGTGACTTGGTTATGTCATACCTTTCAATTCTGGGAAGTTCCCTTGAGCTACTTTATTGGTGATTTCCTCCACTCCATTTTCTCTGTTCCTTCTCTTTGGAGCTCTTATTATTCGGATGAAATAGATACTTGCTAGGCTGTACTGGTCCTCTGATTTTCCTATCTGATTCTTTTATTTTTCATCTCTGACTTTTGCTCTCCTTTCCAAAAAGTTTCCTCAGCTTATTCCCTCACCCTTCTGTGGAGTTATCCACTTATACGGTCATAAATGTAATTTCTGAAAGGTCTTTTTTGTTCTTGGACTACTTTCTCTTTTTAATAGCATTCTGTTCTTGTTTTATGGATGCAATGTCTTCTGCCGTATCTCCTTCTTTATGGACAATAATGATCATTTTGCTTTTTGGCTTTCTCCTCCCCTCAAAATCTATTTCCTCTAAATCTCCTTTCTTCTGTGTGCTTCTCATGAAAGATGTTCTCATAGGTCTGGTAATTGTGGCTTGTTTGCACGTGGTTAGGGTAGGGGACCGAAAGGTGATTGGAGGCTGTCTGGAGGTGGGTGTCCTACAGAAAAGAACCTTCTCTGTAAGGTGGCTGTGGGGAGCTCTCAAGTGAGTCACGTTAGGTGTTTTCTCTAGAGCTGGTGAGAATTCCCAGAGGAGAATCTGCCTGTGTTTTTCTTTTAGGGTAACATCATGGCTGCGAGAATTCTGGGAGCTGGCTGGGGAAGATGGCTTGGGATTTCAACACCCATCATGTATACATTCACCAAACCCTCTTGTCTCTGTGAGACACCCCAGGCTGCTATTGGCTGCCTTTTCTGTTTAACAAACTACCCTGAAACTTTGTGGCTTGGAGCCACCATTTTATTTTGCTTATAATATGGAGGGTCAGGAATTTGGCAGCTTAGCTGGGTGGTGTATCTCTGATCACATGGACTTGGCTGGTGCAGCTGGCATGGATGGTCTACTTCCATGCTGGCTTCTCACTCCCAAGGCATGGCCTCTCTCAAGTTTCTTTTTCTCTCTCTCCAGGGTGTCTCACTCTCTGGGATCTCTGCATGGCTTGGGCTTCTCACAGCTTGGTGTTCTCAGGGTGGTCATGCCTTTTAAATGGATGCTGACTTCCAATAGGCAGGAAGCAAAACCTGTTAGGCCAGTATAACCAGAGCCAGCACAGTGTCACTTCTAGCATATTCTATTGGTCAGAAAAGTCACATTGTTCCTCCAGCCTCCTGCCTAGATTCAAAGATGTGGAGAAATAGACTCTTCTCCTTGAAAGAAGAGGAAGGTCACTTTGTATATGAGCAGTTGTGTTTTGAGAGATTTGCCATCTGTGGAAATTTTAATCTGCCACACTGTTCAGATTAAAGTTAATTAAAAAAAATTCTAATGTGGGGCACCTGGGTGGCTCAGTCGGTTAAGTGTCCAACTTGGGCTCAGGTCATGATCTCATGGTATGTGAGTTCGAGCCCCCATCGCGCTCTGACAGCTCCGGCCTGGAGCCTGCTTCGGATTCAGGCTCCTTGTGTCTCCCTGTGTCTCCCTCTCTCTCTCTGCCCCTCCCCTGCTCATGCTGTTTGTCTCTCTCTCTCAAAAATAAATAAATGTTAAACATTATTTATTTATTTATTTATTTTTTTTTTCAACGTTTATTTATTTTTGGGACAGAGAGACAGAGCATGAACGGGGGAGGGGCAGAGAGAGAGGGAGACACAGAATCGGAAACAGGCTCCAGGCTCCGAGCCATCAGCCCAGAGCCTGACGCGGGGCTCGAACTCACGGACCGCGAGATCGTGACCTGGCTGAAGTCGGACGCTTAACCGACTGCGCCACCCAGGCGCCCCCAAAAATTTTTAAAATTCTAATGAAAAAAAATTTTAAAATTCTAGAGAGCATGATTTTCACCAATAGAAATATTTATCAATTGTTTCTTCTTCATAGCTATTCTCCATAATGACCTTTCAACATGTCAAAAATCCGAATTAAAAATCCCTGCTTTTTGGAATATATTCATAAGTTCGTGGATTAAACATTTGCTCTGATTCTTCAAAATGTGTTCTTTTTTGTGTACTAAATCTTTTCATATATTTTGGGGTTTTTGTTTTGTTTCAATTTGCTTTTTCCTTTGAAAGGAGATCTATATTTATCTGGCTTGGAAATTTGAGACCGTGTTTTCAGTGATTGTGTTGGTTCCTGTTCTCTGCGTCCCAGAGGGAAAATTTTAAGTTTTTGTATCTCTGGTAACTGATGAGGGCCTTCCCCAAATCCCTCCAGGAGGCCTGCAGCTCTGTGTACGAGGCATTGGGTGTAGTTGCCAAAGTGCCCCGCGTTCCACCCACCAACCATCTCACAATCCCATCTTTTAGTAGTTCACGTGTGAGTTTCCCAGGGCTTTGGGGAAATTTTACCCTCTTGGTTCCCACATGGCCTTTCTCTGTCAGCACTGCCTCATTCTTGTTAATACTTTGACCCCTCTGTTTTCACCTCCACCAAATCATGCCCGCCTCCTCAAAGTTTCTAGCATATCAATATTTTACATGCAAGTTGAAGACTTTTCTCCCTGGTTACTACAACTCTATGATTCTTTCCGTGGGATTTGAGAAGGGAAGGGCATCAAATGTGCCATCTATAAGTCTCATCGGTCACTTTGTCATTGGTTTTCGTCAACCAGGCTTACTAAGACCTGCTCCAAAGATTTACTTATGCCTGACACAATGAATATTTTCCATTCTGTGGCTAATAAGAGGTGCAACCATTATCTATAGAAGTGGTTCTCAATCCTGGCTGTGTGTTACAGTCACCTGGGGGGCTTTGACAAAAGGCTGAAGTCCAAGCTGCACCACCAGATGTCATGATTTGATTGACCTGGGACGGGGCCAGTCATCAGGATTCATAAAAGCTCCCCAGGTAGTTTTGGTACTCAGAGTGCTCTTAGAATCATGGGTGCATGTGCTGTGCCTCTGAGTGCCTTCGGAATGGGGAAAAGGAGAAAAAGGAAAGAGTAGGAGTAGAAAGGGAGTCATCACAGGGCTGTAGTGCCTGTGTCCTATTTTTGCTCCAGAACCAAATGTCTGCATAACCTTCTATTATTACCTCTTTGAGGCCCCATTTCACTCTCCATAAAGTATCAATAATGATATCAACCTCATGACCTGGATGCAAGATAAAACTGCATGTCTGTGAAAGCAAATGTTTGTTATTTTTAGATTTTCATTTTAGAGAGAGAGAGAACATGAGTAGGGGGGATGGGAAGAAGAAGAAGAAGAAGAAGGGGAAGAAAGAGAGAGAGAGAGAATCCCAAGCAGGCTCCACACTCAGCATGGACCTCTACGTGGGGCTCTGTCCCATGACTCTGGGATCGTGACCTGAGCCTAAATCAAGTGTCAGGTGCTCGACAGGCCGAGCCACCCACACAGCCCATGTTATTATTTAAAAAAAAAAGAAAGAGAGAGAGAAAGAGAGAAAATGTAGCGCTAGAAAAGGAAGAGAAATGACATGAAAGAAAAGGAAAATTCATAAGATTGGGAACAATGAATGGTGTCCCTTCCGTTGGCTGTTGGACTTTGGCATGAATATAAGTCACTTGTCTTTTTTTTTCTTAATTTTTTTAATGTTTATTTATTTTTGAGAGAGAAAGCACAAGCAGGGTAGGGGCAGAGAGAGAGGGAGACACAGAATCCAAAGCAGGCTCCAGGCTCTGAGCTGTCAGCACAGAGCCCGACGCGGGGCTCGAACCCACAGACTGCGAGATCATGACCTGAGCCGAAGTCGGACGCCCAACCGACTGAGCCACCCAGGCGCCCCATAAGTCACTTGTCTTTTAATGGTGAGAAACTACAGGGAACATTCCAGGAAAGGAGTCAAAGGTGCCTAAATTTGGGCTCCAAATCTTTGAATGCTTCCTTAGCTCTACCAGCAGGAGCTCAGAGATTCCACCCTCAGTAAATGTTATCGGTATTTCCTGCCTATCTTCCTACAAGACCACTTGCAATGTAAACTCAGGATTGATGGGCAGGTGAAATAAATACTGAGGAAGTCTCGTAATCTTTTATATAAAGTTTGTGCAAAGACTTCATGTCTAACTAGGGGCAAAAGAAGTCTCTATCGTGAAGCATCATTAACTTCTCTGCCTTCATAAGTCGATTGCGTTCATAACACATACACACGTTTATTTAATATGTACTCAGTATTATAGATTTTGGGAGAATACTAGGATCTTGCTTCTTTCCATTCTCCTCAATAAGGAGTTGAATTACGTATTCCCCCAAGACATACATCCAAATCATAACCTTTATGGAGTGTTGTCTCTGACACCAACCAATTCTCCAATTCTTCAATACCAAAAATTGGTTGCCCAACAATTCAGTTACATTCTGGCGTGGATTACCCAGTTAGTGCAGACCCCACAGATTAAGGGCTCAATCCCACAAGACTGCCCCACTCCAGATGCCAGTTGTGAGTCTCAGATCACCAATACTTCTGACCATGTATAAATGGTGGGTATCCATGACCCCCCTCCTCAGGTTTGATAATGTGCTAGAATGGCTCACAGAACTCAGAAAAACAGATTACTTATGTTTATTTGGGTTACTATAAAGATGCGATTCAGGAATAGCCACCTAAAAGAGATGCACAGGGCAAGGTCTGGGGCAAGGGCATGGAGCTTCCAAATCCTCTCTGGGAGCGCCACCCTCCCACCTCCTGGATGTGTTCAGCAACCCAAAGCTCTCTGGATCACATTGTTTAAAGGCTTTTATAGAGCTCAGTCTCCAGCCTTCCTCCTGACCCTTCCCCAGAGATTGGTGGGTGAGGCTGAAAGTTCCCACCGTCTAATTACTTGGTCTTCCTGGTAACCATCCCGATCCTGAGGGGATCAAGAGGCCCTTAGTTACCTCATTAGCATAAACTCCAGTGTCATTGAAAGGGGTGCATTATGAATAACAAAAGACACTCCTACCACTCAGGAAATCCCAAGGGTTCTGAGAGTTCTGTCAGGAACCTGGGGACAAAGACCAAATATATTTTTGTATTATAATACACCCATGGTACCTGTGCATGTGATCCTATTTGGAAATAGGTTTTTGCAAATGCAATTAAGTTAAAGATCTTGAGATGAGATTATCTTAGATTTAGGGTAGGTTCTAAGTCCAGTGATTGGTATATATAAGCACCTGGAATGGAGAGACAGACACACGGAAGAGAGGGTTTGTCACGACAGAGGCAGGGTAGGAATTATGCTCCCATGAGACAAGAAATGCTTGGAGCCACCAGGCCCCAAGGCTAGAAGAGGCAGGAGAGAGAGATTGAGAACTTTGAGAGGGAGCAGCACTATCCTGCTGACACCTTGATTTTTGACTTCTAGTCCCCAGAACTGTGAGAGAATAAACTTTTGTTGTTTTGAACCATCAAGTTTGTGGTAATTTGTTAGCACAGCCCCAGGAAATGAATACACCCTTCCCCATACCCTAGTCTTTCTTCTTGTTCCTCCTTTAGCTTAATTATAATGTTTAAGAAATTATTCATGTTTTCAAGAAAGGTCTAATTATGCTGGAGCAAAGTACACATGACGTGCAAGTTAAGTGACCAAACAGGACCATAAGATGGGGATGTCAGGAGCCACCAGGTGGCTGAGTGCTAAGTATACGGTACCTATAATAAGTACAGGGAGGTCAGAGACTCCTTTGTTGTCAGACTCAGTGTACTCTTTTTTAAAAATTGTTTGTTATTTAAAAACATTTTTATTTTAAGCTTTTGAGAGAGAGAGAGAGTGAGGTGGGGGGAGAGGGGCAGAGGGAGAGAGAGAGAAAGAACCTTTTTTCTTTTTAAGTTTTTTAAAATGTTTATTTATTTATTTTGAAAGAGGGAGAGCCGGGAAGGGGCAGAGAGAGAGAGGGAGAGAGAGAATCACAAGCAGGCTCTGCACTGCCAGCACAGAGCCCGACACAAGGCTCGATCTCATGAACCACTCAGATCATGACCTGAACTGAAATCAAGAGTCAGCCGCTTAACTGACTGAGCCACCCGGGCGCCCCAGACTTAGTGTTCCTCTTGATCAAGCATTTCTTGATCCTGAGAACTAGCTTTCCCTCTTCATACCCTAGAAGAA
The DNA here is from genome assembly GCF_014898765.1 of Herpailurus yagouaroundi. Lineage (NCBI taxonomy): Eukaryota > Metazoa > Chordata > Mammalia > Carnivora > Felidae > Herpailurus > Herpailurus yagouaroundi. The sequence goes on along the minus strand of NW_024412406.1, from coordinate 22,464,589 downwards.
GCGTTTTATTCAGAAATACCGCTTTGATCTCTCAATTCTGACCCTCCTGCTAGACTCTTCTGGGTCAAAGAGTTTTCTAGATCATGCTTCCAGCATATTTTATACTTTGCTTGCCTCTGAGAGGGATTTTTAGAATATGTGACTTAAAGATGGCTGACAAAAATCACTGGGTCTTTAATCTCTTGTGAGATACCATGAGACGGTCAAGATCCACACTGATAAATATTTTTTCATGTTTGGTAAAAACATGAAAGATATTCGAATTAATTATTATTTTCTCTCTTGCTTCTAAATTAAAATCAATCACTACTGGATGACATCACAAAAAGATGGTAAAGTAGGTAAAGTTCTAGGAATCTGTCCCTTCACCAAAACAATGATTGAGTTGGCAGGAAATGTCAGCCCGTTCATGGACTGAAAAGCGGCTTCCGAAGGGACTTAAACAGAAAGAAACTATTTTTTTTTTCCTTCCTTTCACCCCTTTTGAAAGGTGGACATTTATAGAAATCTTTGTCAGGTTGCTGGCTGATTACAGGCATAAAAGAACAGAAGCATCAGGGACCACACAAAACAAGGAATACACATGTTGCAAAAATAGTTTGGAAAAGTAACAAAAGGTTGGCTTCAGCTTTTAACAAGTAAGATTTAGGAATCCCGAGGGTGTGGGAGAGTTAAATTTCAAGAGTTACCATAACTTAATACTCAATGTCCAATTCTTAACAACAACAATACAGGATCTACCAAAAACAAAACAAAACAAAAACAAAAACAAAAACAAAACAAGACAAAAAAAAAGCACCCACCCAAAAAACCAAATAGGAAACCTCAAACCCAAAGAAACCCCGAGAAAATATGGCCCATTCACAGGAGAAAACTAATTTGATAGAAATCATCTCTGAGGAATCCCAAACATTAGAATGATGAGTCGGAGATGTTCAATCTGCTGTGTTAATAAAATAGTGACTAAGAGAAACCATGGACAAAGAACTAAAAGAAATCGGGAAAACAACATCTGAACAAGATGAGAATATCGACAGATAAAAATTATAAAAAGGGAATCAAGCAGAAATTTTGGAGCCAAACCTACAATAACTGAAATGAAAAACTCATGAGAGGGGCTAAGCAGAAGATCTGAGCAGGCAAAATAAAGGGTCAGTGAACTTATAGGTAAGAAGCTGAAATTATCTAGTCTGAGAACCAGAAGGAAAAGAAAGTGAAGACAAGTAAACTGAGCATGAGGGTTGTGTGCAATAGCATGAAACATACTAACATACACATTTAAGGAAGGAGTCCTAGGAGGAGAAAGAAAAGGGAAGAAAACAATCCGAATGATTAATGGTTGAAAATTTCCCAAATTGGAAAAACCATATGAGATACATGTCTAAGAAACTCAATGAACTCCATGCAGGATAAACTCAAAGAGGCGCATTAGAGTCAAACTGTCAAAACACCAAGGCCAAGAGAGAATCTTGAAAGCACCAAGAGAAAAGGGACTTATCCTGTTTGGGGGAAGCCACAGTAAGATCAACAACTTATTTCTCTTCAAAAATCATGGAGGCCGGAGGCAGTGGGAGGACATTTAAAAAATCCTGAATGAAGTCCGTCAACTGAGAATCCTGTATCTGGCAAAACTGTCTTTCAAGAGGGAAGGGGAAATTAACACATCTCCAGATAAACAAAAGCCAGGGGAGTTCAGTCCTAGTGAACCTCCTGTACATTAAAGGTTAAAGGAGTCTTTCAGGCTCATGGAAGGACAGTAGACTTTAAACCAAAACCATTAGAAGAAAGCCCAAAGAACACTGGTAAAGGGAACAGTATAGGTAAGTATAATATCCTATCATTGCACTTTTGTTACGGTTTATAACTTCTTTCTTTTTCCCATGTGATTTAACAGGCAGATGCATGAAACTATGATTCTAGGTCTATGTTAGTGGGCGTACAACCTGTAAAGGTGCAATCTGTAACAATAACTATGTAAAGGGGGAGAGCCGGAGACATTAAGAACAGAGTGTATTCTCTTGAAATTCAGTTGGCATTCCTCAAACGAGGTTGTTATAATTTTAAGACGTTAACTGCAATCCCCAAGATCATGACTAAGAAAACAACTTAAAAAAAGGCAGGGGAGGCCAGAAAAAGGAATGAAAATGACATACTACAAAGTCACACACTACCAAAACATTCGACAATTTTTTCGGAGTACCTTGTAATGGTTTTTACATAGGACTTCTCACAACCCAACCTGTGTGAGGGGAGTCAGTCCCTTACTCTACTTGGGCAGCTTGGATCAACTGGCCGTGAGGTAGTAGCGCACTGAGCCAGTTTTATAAGGTCAAGGGAAGACCTCGGGTTCAAGAAAGAGCACAAAAGAATGGAGAACGTGCCAGAAGACAGAGGAGGTGGGTTCTAGCTGCCTGCCGTCTTCGTCGCTAAGAAGCCATGTAACACTGGACAACCCTGAGTTTACTTTTCCCTAAAGAGAGGACCTTGAGCTAGATAACCTCAAAGGCCTCTCCAGGCTGCTGATGAACACCAGGCTCGCACAGCGTCCCCCTTGTCAGGGCGCGCCCTCTGAATTGAAGAGCGTGATAATGGAGACGTCTTCCTACTCTTTTCCAGCGCGGAGGTGCATTCTCGGAGACTAGTTTTAAGAGAGATTAAAAGTGTCATGTGGCTGGAAGGGACCTTGCAAAAGGACATAGTGCAAGAGGAACCACAACTACAATACTGATAACTTCTGCTTGTGTAGTTTCTGTGTAGTGTTACCTCCAGAAGGAGCCTGCCACACACACACACACACACACACACACACACAAATATACTTTTTTTTTTTTTCTTCTGGTGGTTAAATGGTTTTATTTTCTGAGGACGCTGGGAGCAGGGGCTTCAAGGTGAGGTGCGCGGGGGCTGGGAGCCGGGTAGGGCAGCAACGAGCCGTGGGCGCTCACTCTTGACTTTGGCAGGCAGGCAGGTGCAGGCGTCGCCTCTGGCCAGGGCGAGGGCGAGGCCACCAGGCGGGGCGAAGCAGTAACCGGAGCTGCCCCGGCAGGCGCTTGGCCAGCATCCCCTGGGTGTGAACCAGAGTGTGCCCAATATCGCTTTGAGTCTGTGAGTCAGGGAAGGCAGACGTTCGGTTCACGGGAAGGAATATTTGTTGACGGTCCTCTGTGCGTCAGGCAGTGTGCTCAAAGCTGCGCACGAAAAAGAAGACGCGTGTCTTTACGGAGCCCGTGTGGTTCATCTGCCCCGGGAGAAGAAAGTGGCGCTTAGTGAGGTTGGGTTTCATGAGTGACGTCGCTCACGCACCGTTTTTGTGTTCTGGAAGAGGCCGATACAGAACTTCTTTTGGAAATAAACTCAGGTCTGGCGCACCTGCCTGTAGGGATGTAGCTCTATTTTTTTTTTAAACGTTTATTTATTTTTGAGAGAGAGACAGTGTGTGTGAGCAACGGAGGGGCAGAAGAGGGGGAGACACAGAATCCGAAGCAGGCTCCAGGCTCCGAGCTGTCCGCACAGAGCCCGAGGCGGGGCTCGAACTCACGAGCTGTGAGATCATGCCCCGCTGAAGCTGGACGCTTAACCAACTGAGCCACCCAGGCGCCCCAGCCATAGACTGTAGCTCTAATCAGTAGCCTGAGTATCTCATGTTGAAGTTAACACTTCCTCTTGTTCTGTGTAATTGAAAAACACACAGTCCCTGCCCTTTTTCACTTCTGGTGGGTGGCATAAGTTCCTCATTCAACGTTTTGCAGAACACGTAAATACATCCCCCTGGGGGCAGGATGTGAGGCAGAGGGGAAGAAAGCAGTTACCCACCCAAGCTCTCCAGGACAGTCTGGGCCCGAGAACCAAGCATGCTCCAGCAGGGAGGTTTGCAAAGCCTGCACTTTCTTCCCCTGGCCGTGAAGAAGCAGGCCTGATTCTCTCCTAGGCCTTGGTGAAAACTGATTTTTTTTTTTTTTTAATGTTTATTTATTTTTGGGACAGAGAGAGACAGAGCATGAACAGGGGAGGGGCAGAGAGAGAGGGAGACACAGAACCGGAAGCAGGCTCCAGGCTCTGAGCCATCAGCCCAGAGCCCGGCGCGGGGCTCGAACTCACTGACCGGGAGATGGTGACCTGAGCTGAAGTCGGACGCTTAACCAACTGAGCCACCCAGGCGCCCCATGAAATTTTTAAAGGACTTACATTCTCTTTAACCATCCCATTAACTCTTATCTAATTATTTCAAAGGGCTTTGGCATGGACATCTATTTTAATTAGGTGCCAATTTTGTCACATCTTCAAAATAATTTTATGTCCCTTCCTGAAGGCCAGAATTATATGGTCAATAAAGAATTAAGGAAGCACAGAAACTGTAGTGGGCTGAATGGTGGCTCCCAGAATACCAGGCTCTCATCTCCAGAATCTATAAATGTTACCTTACTTGACAAAAACAAGAACAAAAACCTTTGATGATGTGATTAAGTTAAGACACTTGAGGTGGGGAAATTACCCTGCATTATCCAGTAGGGCCCTAAATGCAACCAAAAGTGCCCTTATAAGAGAAAACAAAGTGTCCTTAGAAGAGAGGCAGAGGGAGCTCACACACACAGAAGAGGAGAAGGTGATGTGAAGACAGAGGCAGAGGGGCACCTGGGTGGCTCAGTTGGTTAAGCATCTGACTTCAGCTGAGGTCATGATCTCAGGGTTCATCTGTTCGAGCCCCGGGTTGGGTTCGTTGCTGACAGCTCAGAGCCTGGAGCCTGCTTCGGATCTGTCTCCCTCAATCTGCCCCTCCCCCGATCAGGCTCTCTCCCTTAAAAATAAGCAAACAGTGAAAAAAAAAAAAAAGACAGAAGCAAAGATTGGAAAGATGTGGCCACAAGTGAAAGAATGCTGGCAGTCACTAGAAGCTTGAACAGGCAAGAAATGGACTCTATTCCAGAGCCCCCGGAGGGAGGACAGCCTGACAACATCGTGATTTCTGCCCAGGGAGACTGAGGTTGAACTTCCGCCCCCAGAACCGTAAGAGAATATAAGTTTCTGTTGCCTGAAGCCACCAAGGTTGTGGCTGTTAGAGCCGCCACAGAAAACTCAGACAGGGACAGAAACGTTCAAGGCTCTGTTGTTAGAGCATTCTGGCAAAGCCTATGGCTCCTTTCTCAGCAGAATGGTTTCAGCACGTGAAACAAAACATGTAAGCCCATGCGGAAAGCCAAGTCTATTGAAATACAGTTGTTAGGAACCAACCCTCTACGGCCTCGAGTGCCCTAACCAAGAGGACACATTTCAGTTACAGGCAAGTTAGAGCCGATGTTATTTTTGAGAGACACCAGTGTGGAGAGCCCCTGTTGCCCAGCCCGCTGGAGTCCCACCCTGTGTTTTGCAGCGGCCTGCCCTGAAGGAGGCTGAGAGCACGCGCGATCTGCTGTGGGGTCCAAGACTTGCTCTTGGTTTGAAGTAGTGACCCAAGTACAGCGTTCCCAGATGTGGACATTAGCTGCTGCGCCATCAGGGAAATAGCCGTTGCTCTCCGGCCCCGGGTGCCACAGACCGCCGATGCTCTGTGCTTTGCTGCCTACCCATGGAAGGAAATACCGCATTTCAGACGCTGCACCTTGGGCGCAGGGCCGCTGGCTCAGAGAAAGAGGAAGCGGGAGCACCCGCTTGAGCGGCCGCCGTGTGGGGCTGCAGGGAGGCCGCGGAGGGCTGCTGGGCAGGCCTTCAGCCTGCGTGGGACCCGGGCCCCTCTGGGAGGCGACAGCTCCAGGAGCTGCCCGGCGATGAAGCAGGCACGGCCGATCGGACAGGGTGTCAGGTTGACTATGAAATATGACGGATTAACAGCCGAGGCTGGTGGTATGACCTGCTTTCCGACACTTCATTTAGAAGTTATCATATTGCTGGATGCTTCCTATAATTTGTGATGATGCTGATTGTGATAAATCGTGAGTTGCTGGCAAACCCCCCCAGCCCGCTCCAATGGCTGAACAGAGAAAATGTGTAATTCTGTGGGAACATTCGTGCCGCGAATGAGAGCAGGATCTGGCTGTAAACAGAATGCTCAGGCCGTGAACAAAGTAATTAAATCGAGCTAATTAAATCACAATAAAAATAATTTTAATTTAATTAATTTCTCTGCACTGATTGAACATTATGTTGCAACCGTGAGGCTCTCTGAACGCTAATAGAATTTAGGGGCTGGGACCCTTGAAGTTGTGGTCACTGGTGTGGTACGTGGGTTATTGTTGAGGGAATGAAATTAAATACGTTTAACGAGATGCCGAGATGTTGACTGAGCCACAAATAGAAAATGGTTTTGGAATTAAGATAATGAGGTCTTTTCCTTTCCCAGTTAGGCTTCCGTATTAGCTGGGGCAATAAATGTCAAATTTGGTAATAATTTAAAAGGTCTGGACTAAGTAGATGGAGCACAATTGCTTCACTATGTCGGGAGGTGGGAAACCATGGTCAGTATCTCGGTTGTCAGCAGAAGTGCTGGGGATATTTGCTCATCGTCAGTCCTACCCCAAAGTCCGTGGTTCCTGATAAAGACCCTACAAACCCTGGAACTAGAATCCTGTGAGGTCCTCGGTCAAGGACTAAATGAGTGGCAACGGGCTTTTAACAGCAACATGAAAGATTAAGGTGAGACATACAGAAGGGCTTTTTGTCTGGGACAGGTATTAACCAATAGCTAGTTACTTCTCATTCTTTTTCTTCTTTTTGTAAAATGTTTATTTATTTGTTTTGAGATGGCGGTGGGGGGGGGAGGGCAGAGAGAGAGAGAGGGAGAGAGAGAATACCAAGCAGGGTCTAAGCTGTCGGTGCAGAGCCCAACATGGGGCTCAAACCCATGAACCGTGGGATCAGGACCCGAGCCAAAATCAAGAGGCTGACACTTAACTGACTGAGCCACCCAGGCACCCCTCCTTTTTTTTTTTTTAACCAAGTACTTCTCAAAAATGTGAACCATGCCCCCTCACCCCCTCACCCCCATCCCTTATCCCCAGTGATAAGCAGAGAGCCTTACACTAGTTGGTATTCAAATATTTATTATTCAGTTGAATTATTGAGTTCTCGGGGAATCTCTTCCTCTAGCCCTTGGAAATTAGGACGGATGTTCTTGCAGGGTTGTTTAGACATTGTTCAGTTTCTAAGCAGGAAGATACTCACACGAGGCGACCTCTCAAGGTCACCTCCCCGAGACTAATTTTGTCACGTAAGCAACACTGGAATTCTGAATGTGTGTTCGCAGGCGCTCACATAATTACCAACTGTGATTTTAGACGAGCCTGTGCCTCGGATCCCAATATTATTTATCATGCACGTTATTTTAATTAATATTTTGTGTGTGTGCCAACATTTGAACCAGACCTCATTATGACTAGTCGGGGCACTGCATTGTTTGTTGAGTGGAATTGTTTTCTGAGATGCAGCTGGTTTCCTTCCTCAGCAGCCAGGGAGGGCAAAGAGACCAAGGGGCCAGCTTTTGCGAAAGGCTCCCGCTGCCACAAACGTGTGTGGTGATCCTTGGTCCTAGATGGCTCACCAGCCAGGAGCTGTTTCTCCCTCCAAAGGAGCGGGGCGCCCCCGCGGGGGCGGGGCGCCCGCGGGCATGCCCCTAGGGAGGGTTCTACGCAGGAATGAGGTTCCCCAGGGAGAAGGAAGCGGGATCAGTGTTTGTGATGTCTGAGTGCTGCACACCAGCCCTAGGAACCAGGGGTGTCCGTGTGCCTTTGAAGAGTGAATTGGCACCTTTTCTGTTGTCTGTTGTTTCATAATTGTGCAAACAGTGTGAAATCCAGGCTAGCACGATGCCCACGAGCTCCAGCTGGTCGCTCGGCTCAGCCCGCACAATAACCAAAGACCCTCTGCCTCCCCTCACAGGCTCTGCCCGAGGGACGTGTGGGCAGGTGTTCCTCTCCCTGGCAGAGCTGCCCGCCGAGGTTAGGGCGTGACATTTTCCAGAAGGAGACTTTGGTGGCTCTGGAAAGAACTTCCAGCTTGACCTGCGTTCCAGCCCTTTCTTTCTCACCTCCTTGACTTCAGCCCCACCTGCATTCTGATCCCCCACCCGACCCCGAAGCACTTCCTGGGTGCCTCCCTTACTCACGGTGCAAACATCCACCCTCAGCAGCAGGAAGGGAAAGCACAGATGGAATCCCCATCACTCTAGAGCATCGTTCCCATTCTTGCACCTGATTTTACAAAGATGCTACCCACCAAAATGAGGCTTCGCGTCTCAGTATTTGCTGTTGAGCATCAAAACCCTAAGATTGCTTTTAATCCCTTTCCCTCGCTCTCATAGACTCATAAGCCGAATTCTATTAACGTCATTCTTTATTGTGCTTCGGATCATGAGATCCAACCTTCACTGGAGGGCGAACCGGGGCCCAGACCTGTGCTAAGCACCTGACATGCCCCATGGCGTTTAGTTCTCGCGGGAACTCTGTGAGGCAGGTGCTATTTTCATGTCTTCGTTATGGACAGGAGGAACGGGGGGCTTGCACACGTGAACCTACCCTGCATCCCAGTTCGGAAGTGGCAAAGCCGATACTAAAATCAAGGTCCTTCTCTTTCCGCAATCCCTCCTCTTGACCATCATACTGCCCCCGAAATGAATCAACCGCTGAGACATATTTTGTCAGCGTTCTGCCCTCTCGTTCTCGGCACAGGGCTGCCTGAGAGAGTACAAGTGTTGCTCGTCTGTGCCCAAGCTCCACAAGCTTCCTCCTAATCCTCTTTGCCAGCCCGGAAAGCCATTTTACAGAAGGAAGATTTTGGACCCACTAAGAATGTTAGGACTTTTTTTTTTTTTTTTCTTTTTCCCCTCTGATAAAGTAAATTAACTACACACGGTGCATCTGTGTCGGTCCAAGGATTCTGTCACAGGAGGAAATCTCTATAAAGGGTTTGACTCGGAGGCCATAAGACACCTTGAACGCTGGCCTTGAAAGCAGCTCTGAGGCCCGGTCCCGTGTCTGCAGGCGACGCTCAGCCCGGTGTCATGGTGTTTCTCAGCTCCCCGGGCGGTGCCAGCCACAGGCAGGCGACCCCAGTGCAGCTCCGTGTACCTGCCCGCGGGATTCCTCCTGGATCTCCTTCCCTCTTCTTCTCCGCTCGTTTTTTTCTTTTCTTCTTCTTCTTCCTCTTCTTCTTTTCATCCCCAAATCAACGTTTCCGGTTCCCCTCTTCGGTCCTCCGCCAGCCGCTCGCTGTCCCGTCGTCTTCACTGTGCCGTGGGCTCCTCACCACATTGCTAAGGTGGCCTGTGCCTGCACCCTTCTCTGCTGAAAACTAACAACGGAAAATCCAAGACGAGACAATGTCGAGCCGTTCTGAAATGGCCTGAATTAATGAAATTATGTTTTGGGGGCATTTAGATTGAACTGGTGTAATTGTAGGATGCAAGGTATGATAGTAGCTCATGCAGGGATATCATTTTGTGGTGTTTTACTTTCAGGTTTTTGTTAATCCAGTGGGTTTGGTGGAATCAGAGGGCTGCTCTGAAAAAAAAAAAAAAAAAGCCTGAGCAACCTGCTGGCCAGAGAACAGCCTTGTCAAACTAGCGGGTAACTGCACGTTTAGCCTTTATCTGGCCCACAATGAGGGCCTGTAGAAAGAGTATTGAACTGTCCACACAGGACATTTTTGTTGAAAGTAGTGCTTTTGATTTCATCTTTGCAGCCTGATGTAATAAAAACAGACATTATGGAACACATTCATCTCAGTTTGATAGGGACCGTCGTGAATACCCAGCAACGTGTGCAGTCATAAAGGTTACCCAACTGCCGGAAGTGACTTGGAAGGTGATTGGTAATCCGAAGGCTGGGAGCACCTCACCCCGGATGGGAGCGGGCTAGCTGTCACAGGAGCAGCCCAACGTGTGCGTGGAGGAGAGACGCGCTGTTGTCGCTAGGAGAATATTTAGCTTCTCGAACATTCTACCTGGTAGCCGCGAGCCCATTTTCTCCAATTAGCTAGGCCTTGTGGGGTTATCTCAAAGGAAGAAGAAAGGAAACCAAAGTAGAGGACTCTCGAACTTATTTTTGCTAATCAGAGGGCCATTTCTATGGAAACAAACAGAGGCAGGAACCAGCCATGGTCAGAGGCCTGGTTCCTGTCAGCTTCTCCCGCTTTCCGTATTCCCGAATTCCAAGACTCTGCTTCTGGGAGTTTATGACCTCGGTGGGGACCAGCTGCAAAGCAAAATGCTTCATGTAACTTGCAACTTTTGGAGTTTGCCCCCAAACAAGAAGCTCATAGAAGTTAGGAGTTAGGGTCCCTGGCATTTGGGAGGATTCAAACTTACCACAGCTTCTCATTTCTTTAACTTCTCGCTCCATTCCAAGTATGCTGTGACACGGTAAGGTTATACTATTCATTTGCTCCCGCGTTCATTCAGCAAATGCCATCGAGCACCCACTGTGTGCCGAAATTCAGGTACTGGATTCCGGGAGGTCACGGACAAAAAGCCAGTCCCTGCCCTGGGGCAAATTACAAGCGAAAAGTGTTCCTAAGAAAGGTAGATGGTTCCAATACAGTATGATAAGCACTTTGGTAGGGAGACACCTGGGGGACAGTAGGGTCCAAGAGAGGAGCCTCAGATCTGCTGTGTGTGCATTTGTGAGCTCATGCTGCATGCTCATGGGTGTTTTGAAGTGTATGGTTTAAAAGTAGGCTTTTTGGTGGAGATGATGTCTAAAATAAATCTTGAAAGATAAATGGTAGACAATGACAGGGGAAGAGGTTACATTCTAGATAAGAGGAATAACACGAATAAATGGCATTCCAAGTGCTGCAAGTTACTTTGTTAATGAGAGCTGTGGTTCCTTGGGGTAGAGGTGATGGATGTGTTTGGAGAAACGGGCAGTACTCTTATGTTCCAAGCCAAGGGGGTGATTTGTGGAAGGAAGGAAGGAAGGAAGGAAGGAAGGAAGGAAGGAAGGGAGGCGGAGATGACAACAGGGAGTACCGAAGAGCAAGAAAGGACCTAAGATTTATGTTCTGCCGGTGTCCGGCGATTTTCCTAAGTGCATCATGTCTTTTCGTATTTAGCATCTGAACTCAGTTTAACCATTTATGAAAAGAGAGCTATCCCTCCTTCAGGGAAGTTGTGAGGAGCAAAGGAGACACCGACATAAGATGCTTAGCACCGTCCCTGGCATGTTACTACTCATCGGTAAATGGTGGTGGTGATTCTTATGGTGAGCATGGGGTGTGGACAGCGAGGGACGAGACCTGAGGCAGTACCAAGACTGGAATGGGATGCCAGTGAGAGATGATGGTGGCCTCAGGGTGGGGAGAGAGCACCTGATGTCATAGATGTCGGGGAGGCAGACTGGCGGGGCCAGTGACTGCCCATGTGCAGGGGCGAGGGAGAGGAGCATCAGGAACCACGTGGAGGTTTCCAGCTGGGTGTCCGGTGGCCTTTCCACTGAGACGGACACAGAGGAAGCCGCAGGCAGTGTCCGCAAAGTACAAGACCTTACACCGCCCAAACCCAAAGCAGTCCCCGGTCTGGAGAACTTGTTTTCAGAGCTGGACTCCAACTGGGAGCATGGGATGCTGGGGGGTGTGCCGGTGGGTGGGATGCAGCTCCATTCATTCGTGAGGTGGGGGTTCAGAGCAGTTCCGGCCAGACGAACCTTCCTCGATGTCACGTGATCACCTGCACCTCCTCCCCGTCGCTTGACCTGCTTCTCTCCAGCTCCCTGACCGCCTGTAAGAATCAGATTTTCGGCCAGGTTTCTTACCTTGTCATATGGCCTGTGATGCTCGTGACCTCTGATCCTCCCCAACACCAGACCCAGTGTGGTTGCATATAAATCTGCTGCTGGAACCCCCCCCCCCCCAAAAAAAAGACTTATGAATCCTGCTTCTTTGTGTTCTGGCCAAAGTAATAAACTATATTCCCAGTACTAATACTGCAGTTTAAATTTATTATCTTTGTGCTTTACAGTATCCATAGCAGTAAAATCTAATCCCAAGAGGATCATTACAATTTCCAACTACTTAAGGAATTATTTTTGTTTATGTTTTAAAGCCACAGCAATAAAATTTAATACCAACAATAATACTACAACTTTGTATGCCCTTAAAACTTACCATAAATGATAATTGTGAGGAGAACGTCAGTAACATGTAAATGCTTTTCTAGGAGAGAGCAGCCTCTTTGGTTTGTCTCATCGTGAGGCCCAGATTCTGAACAGAGCATTGAGAAGCACACTCGTTTCCAGTTAGTCTAACAAGTCTTGTTGGTCCTGTTTCCTGAGTGTCTCTTGAACGGGCCATTTCTCTCTACCCACACAGCCCCGCAGCCATGGGCCATTGCTATTATCTGGGGATGATTCCCTCCTGCCTGGGTGACCCCAGCCTATCACTGTCCTTCCTCTCTCCCGCCTTGCCATCAGTTCTCCACACAGAAGCCAGGATGAAGCTTTCAAAACACGGATCTTGCCAGTTTCCAAGAAGATATGGGGGATGGAAAACAAGTTATATGCTACCGCAAAGAAGCAATCAGCCAAATGCAGAATGTGGGACACGATGCGGGGCAAATGACCTGGTTTCTCTAACAAATCAATGGCATAAAAGAGCGAGGGAAGAAGAGAAGAGGCGGCTGTGATGGAATCAAAGAGATGTAAGGACTATAAACACAATGACCAAATATCATCTGTGGGCTTTGTGGGCTCCTGATTCCCGAAGCCAACTGTATAAAGCGTTTTTGAGAAAATCAGAGAATCATGGCGATGCTAGAGAACTACGGTTAATTTTGCTGGCGTGTGCTTATCTTCTTAAAGCAAAGGCTTTATAGGTAACAGGTGCATTCTTTCGCATTTACAGAGGAAATGACACGATGTCTTGCATTTGCTTTAAAATGTTGCATCCCCCTTCTGCCCCAAAGTGGATGGATGGTGGGCAGAGAGGAGAATCGAGATCACCAAAATGTTGGCAATTGTTGAAGCATGGGCACCTGGAGGTTCATTTTGCGTTCTGTTTACTTTTGTGGATGTTGGAAAAGTGGCATAATTAAAACTAAAAAATGGGAGACAATGGGCCAGAGGCAGCGTTTGCTCCTTCCAATAGTGACTGATTTATTCAACAAAGATACTTTTTCATCACCTGCTTCAAATCAGCAGATTTTTACTGAACATCTACCCCATGCAAAATTGAATAAGGCACAGCCCCTGCCCCTCAGAAGCTCAGAAGTAGGGGAGGAGAGACCTACATTTGTTAAAGGCAAAGAATATGAATATGGGGGCGCCTGGGTGGCTCGGTCGGTTGAGCGTCTGACTTCGGCTCGGGTCATGATCTCACGGTCTGTGAGTTCGAGCCCCACATCAGGCTCTGTGCCAACAGCTCGGAGCCTGGAGCCTGTTTCGGATTCTGTGTCTCCCTCTCTCTCTGACCCTCCCCTGTTCATGCTCTGTCTCTCTCTGTCTCAAAAAGATAAATAAATGTTAAAAAAAAAATTGAAAATAAATAAATAAATAAATAAAAAGAATATGAATACGAATACTGATATAAGAGCTGAATCAACAGTATTCAAGAGCTGAGAGCTATCTCAAAAAGGCACAGAACAGGGCATGCTATATTACTTTTTGAACATATATGGACAAAATAACAATTTATAGTCATATTAGCTGGTATAAGCACCAAAGAAGTCAGAAAGGACTCTTGAGAACTAGGAAAACTTGACATCTATTTAGGGGAGAAGTGAACTGGGGGCCAGGAAAACCTTTTACTGAATGCCCTTCTGGTTTTTGCAAACATGGGAATGTATCGTATAACCGAAAACTTAATTCAAAAAGTGAAATAAGCTTTCAGCCCCTGCCTCATAGTAGACCATGTCTCTCATCTGTTAAAAGCCCTTTATCGGGTCCTATTGTCCTTGCTGTATAATGCACAGTCTTTTTGGTGGCTTGCAGGATGGTCTGATCTGGCTGGTGTGTCTCCTCACCCCTTGCCTGTCCCCTCTCGGGCTCGGAGCTGGGCACAGCCTGGGATTCTGCAGGCTCTCCGCTCAGCCAAGCCCACTCTGATGATGCAGGATGCCGACAAGCTCTTTGCTCTGCCTAGTTTCATCTTGCTCCCACCTGCTTTGACCGGCCCCTGCTCATTCTTCAGGTTTTGCTGGACGTGCCATTCTCCCAGCAGCCTCCCCTCACCTCCTCAAAGCCCCAGAGCCCATTCAGCAACTTGCTTTAGGACCCTTTGCTCTATGTTCCCCAAGAAGCCTATACTGCTCTATGTTGGTAAAGTAACGTGTCACATTTGCACTTAATGGTCTGATTTTATCTTTTTTTACTCATGTAAAAAAAGAGAGCATACCTCCGTTACATTTTCTCCTGCATTCTATCAACTATCTCCAAGCCTCCTATTGAGCGGGAGTTCAGCCTAGTGTGTTTAGGTGGGGGGGGCCACAGTTATAGAAAATAAAGACACAACCAGTTTGAATGTGCATGATAGAATCAGGAGTCTTTTTTAAAAAAATATTTTTAAAATATTTATTTATTAGTTTTGAGAGAGAGAGAGAGAGAGAGAGAGAGCGAGCAAGCAGGGGAGGGGCAGAGACACAGAATCCCAAGCAGGCTCCAGGCTCTGAGCTGTCAGCACAGAGCCTGCCGTGGGGCTTGAACTCATGAACTGCGAGATCACGACCTGAGCCAAAGTCAGTCGCTTAACTGACTGAGCCACCCAGGCCCCCCTGGAACGCAGGAGTCTTAGTAGTTTCCTGAGAAGTAAAGGCTAGGAGAAAGACTGCTGGAAGGATCAGACAGGAAGTGGCATAAAACAGCGGGACAAGATGTGAAGAAAGGACACTTCCTCAAAAGCATGGACCTTCCTTGAGTCAGTACAGTGGAGGACAGCATATGTATTGCAGAGAAAGAAGCTGTGGGGGAAATGGAAGAGAAAAGACTCAAAATTTATTGGAGAGGAGGCAAACATGTAGGGTAAGGTTATCAGCCGGGTATCTGTGTCCATGCTTTTGGAGGTGCTTGGACCTCTGGCAACTGCATGGAAACTTCCATGGGGATCTTTATGTGCATTTTTTTTTTTTTTTTTTTTTGAGCAGACGTCATAGTTTTTTTAGGATTCAGAAAGTCTGGAGATTGAAGACGGACTGAAGATCTTGTCAGGCTTAGACGAACCGTGAAGTAAGAGAAGAGGAAGGAAGACACGAGTCTGTACGAGCTGGACTGTGACATCCTGGAGAAGCAGGAAGTGAATGTTGGACGTGCTTCACAGAAATAGCAGCGGCAAAGGGAGGTGGGCGGGGAGTGGAGTCGGGGAAGGTCGTGGAAGGTCACTGAAACCCGCGAAGGAGCCCCGTCACCGTCTGGGTTGTCAGCACATCATCTGCTTCATTAAGCCTCATTTTCACTGTGAGGGGAAGGGAGGGTTGGGGAGCATGACAAAAATACCTTCTGGTCTACCTCATAAGGGTGTCATGAGAGGGTGAGAAAGACTCTTAATATGTAGAAAGTTGTGGGGTTTCCCCCCTCTCTTTAATTTGTTCTTTATGCCGTTCCCATGAAATCTCACGTGAAAGTAACTACAGTCCTACTGGGTGGCGGGGACCGGGAGGCCCTTCGCACAACTCGGTCATCAGCTCCTCATTGACCTTCTGGGACTGTGAACAGAGATTTACAGCATCTCCCAAACCACCAAATCTTTTCCCGTTTAGCTTTTATACTGTCCGCTCAGAAGGGCCTACGCCTCTTTCCTAGAAGTTCCAAGCAGGGAATTCTACTCCAGGAGGTGGCACTCCGGAAGCAGTTTTGTGGCGTGGGCAGCATCTGGGCCCTCGGGCCAGCCTGGGTGACCAGGCTGCTGGCTGACCCTGAGCCACGCACCTCTGTGCCTCGGGCGTCTGATCTGTAACGTGGGAATGACGGTAGCCCCGAGCTACGGGGCGGTGGTGAGGATTATCCGGGATGCTGCCGTGAAGCCCTCGGAGGAGAACTTGCCCACGATAGCTGCTCACGGCTTGGCTCGTCTGACAGCTCCACACTCCCCCGATTGCCAGGAGATGCGTCACTCTCACGGCAGCCCCGCGCTCCCCTCCCCCCTGCACGATACAGCTGCTCCCCGGTGCCAGGTTGAAGGGGATGCCTGCTCATCTTGGAGAAGGGACGTTTTCGTCCAGTGCTTCTCCTGTCTTGGGCGGGGGGGGGGGTGGGGGGGCGGTTGGGAAGCCCCCGTTGCCTTTTCAAGGCCCCTGAGTCAAAGCCAGGAGATGCGCGTGTCGTCCTGCTCTGCCACGTGCTCGTGCCGGAATTCTGAACAAATTACTTCCCATCACCGAGCTTTTGCGCCCTGGCTTCTCGACTGACTGTTGGAAGGTGCATCCGTCGGCTGGGGCTCCCACGCAGGATACTACGGGCCGGGGGCTGACGCGGCAGAAGTCCGTTTGCTCCCAGTTCTGGAGGCTAGGATTCTGAGATTAAGGAGTTGGTAGGATTGGTTTCTGCGAAGGTGTCTCTCCTTGGCTTGGAGAGGGCCGTCTTCTCCCTGTGTCCTCACGTGGTCTTCCTTCTGTCCACGTCTGTGTCCTAATCTCCTCTTTTTGTGAGAATAGCAGTCAGATTTGATTAAAGGCCACCCTCAAGGCCTCATCTGACCTCTGTTACCTCTCCAAATACGGTCACAGTCTGAGGTACCCGGCGTTAGGATTTTAGCGGATGAATTTGGGGTGGGAACACAATTGGGCCGGTAACGGAAGGCTAACTGAGAAACTTGTATCTGAAACCGTAGCATAAAGCAGGCATTTCATAAGTGCTGGTGAAATATGTTGACACATGTCACCGCCCCGCACTTTACTGAGACAACTGTGCTTCGTGGAGAGGGTGGGCCTACTGCTCTTACTTGGCTGAATCAGACTTTATTTTCTTCTTAAAAAAATTTTTTTATTGGTTCATTTTTTGAGAGAGAGAGAGAGAGCAGGAGAGGGGCAGAGGAAAGAGGGAGAGAGAGAATCTCGAGCAGGCTCCACACTGTCGCCAGCCCGCAGCCCCACGTGGGGTTCCAACTCAAGAACCGTGAGATCGTGACCTGAGTCGAAATCAAGAGTTGGACGCTTAACCGACTGAGCCACCCAGGCGCCCCTTGTTTTCTTCTGTTTCAAAGCACAAGTCCCTTACGTGCCACGCCCAGCTCCCTGCGGTGCCCCCACTGGTAAGGGGCAGATGAGTAGAGAGCGAAGAATTTGTTTTGGCTTCAATACTGCTGAACGGACAATCGACTTAGTGACCCTCCTCAGGCCGCATATCCTTCGGGGTTTTAGGGCATCATCTCCCCTGTCTGGGCTTTGCTCTCATGGTCACATGCCCCGTGTCACTGGAACACAAGCTCACAATTGTCTTCTTATAAATGAAGGAAAATCTGTCCTGAGCCGTTCGGGTTGTTTGCAATATCTTTACAAAATAGCTTTTCAGTATTTCTTCCATTAAAACAAAAGCGAGCAAGCAGCAGCAGTAACAGCCATCACAAAAATGAGCAAAGAAGGAGAAAGAGCTCCTTGGTTCCAAAGATAAGAAAAGTGAAAAGCTCTCTTTTACTGGATCAACCTCTTGGAAATTCTATGACCAGGCCCACAGTAGCAGCTACTGTTGTTGGGTTCCTGTGTTCTACAAATGCCGTCCCCAGTTATGTGTTCCTTTGAGCAGTGCTCCGGGGGCACTCTGTCACTCAGGGTGTCCCTCTGGCCCGGGTTAATGACTGTGAGCAGGGACTTGCTAGCTTGCACTCACCTTCTTCTGGAGAGAGGCAGACGGACACTTGGGAGCCCACACGTGATTGCCAGCAACCTTTGACCTTCCAAGGCCTCTGCACTCTGACCTTCTCTGCTCTTTCGGTTAATGACAATTATAAGTGTTCAAGAGGCACACCACTGAGGCAAGAGGCCTCGGCTAATTGGGCAAACAGATTAAATGGCGGTAGATATTTTCCCCTCTTGGATATTCCAAGACCATAAATAATGAATTTGAGAAAAAAAAAAATTAAGCATGAAACCTAATGGAGGTTTCAGAGGAAAAAAAAAAAAAAAAAACCATTATTTCTAGATTGCAGTGGGGGGGGGATTTCTGGTTGCAATTTTTGGATTTTCTTGATGGATGGATTTGCTTCAGGTGGGGCATGTCAAAGGCTCAGGTGTGAGTGGCAGGGGAGGGCCGACCAGCTGCAGTACAGAGAGGCCAGATGGCTCGCAAGGAAGGAGCGAAAACTCAGGGAATTCTAATGATGAGAAACCCTCAAAGAGCTTTCAGAGTGCGGCAGGCATGCTGGGAATTCTGGAAGCCATCACAATTAGCATCTAGAAACACCTTGCCTAAAATCCAGGCCTACCGGCAGTACTGTCTCAGGGTCTGGAGCGTGTGCTCAGAACAAACATATGTGTAGCAAATATATGTGTGCGACTGTGTGCAAATTTTATATATTTATATGTATGATTTATACACACACACACACACACACACACACACACATACATACACATGTCTGCCCACACTACACATTTGTTAAATCTGTGCTGATTAGAATCAAATCAGACGGGGAGGAAGTTTTCCCAGTCTCCATCCATTGTCAACTCTCCTGTGTTGCTCCTGGGAACAAGTCCCTGGCCCCCTACCTGGAAGGACAACGGCTTCCCAGAAGGTCGGGCAATGTCCAGCCCAGCCCAGCCCAGGCAGAGGCATGCTGGCTACTTTCCACAGAAGCTGGGCCACCAAGGAAAGGAGACACTACTCTCTCTTCTTGAGCTGAGAAGAGCCTGAGACATTTTCGTTTAAATAGTACAGGACAGTCAGGTGGTCACTGGCAACAGAAGATGTTCTAATATTTATGCAGAGTTCATAGCAAGGAACTTACAGCACTCTTGGGATTCTTACTAGCCCTCAAAGATGCTTGTGTGTGTGTGTGTGTGTGTGTGTGTGTGTGTGTAATGGCAAGAAGCTTGGGAGCAGTAGAAAGGAAGGCATCATCTTCTTTTTTTTTAAGTTTTTAAATTTATTTTGAGAGAGAGAGAGAGAGAGAGAGTGTGTGGGGAGGGGCAGAGAAAGAAGGAGAGAAAGAATCCCAAGCCAGCTCTCTGTCATCAGCACAAAGCTCGATGCGGGGCTCAGTCCCATGAACCAGGAGATCATGACCTGAGCTGAAACCAAGTGTCGGACGCTCAACCAACTGAGCCAGCCAGGCGCCCCACATCTCCTTCTTTTTTAAAAAAGTGAGGCACTTTTTTGGTTTGCCCATCATCCCCCATAAAGTTAAACCCAAGTAGTGGACTCTGAGTTGAGGGCTGTTTCAGGGAGGACCCAAGACATGGGGGGAGAGAGGGCTGGTCTTACTCCTTTGCTGCCGGTGCTGAGTTAGTTGGTAGAAGTTTGAGAGGACAGGCAGAGGGGAAAAGAGAGGCGCTGTGTCATTCTGGGGGTGCTGGCTCGCTGGGGCCCACCCACCACCTGCCTGCCTCCTGCCTGTCCTGACATCATCTTCAAGCTTGAACCACTCAGTCTTGTTCTGTGAACTTATCTGACCTTAATTCCAATGCTGTGTGTGATACCACGATACCTGACTGAAGTCTCATGTGAAGATGTGACAGCTTGCCCCTGGTGGTGACGATGGGGGTGTCACTTCTCCATGGCTCTGTGTGCCTGCCTGGTTTAGCTCCTGTCACCCTGGGTGGGACAGGAGGTGGATTAGGGGACAAAGAGAATTCCTGCCAGACTTGGGTGCTGCAGGAATTCTATCTACTGCCCCTGGCTTCTGGCTGATTTGTGTGTTTTAGAGT
Source organism: Herpailurus yagouaroundi (assembly GCF_014898765.1). Taxonomy (NCBI): domain Eukaryota; kingdom Metazoa; phylum Chordata; class Mammalia; order Carnivora; family Felidae; genus Herpailurus; species Herpailurus yagouaroundi. The sequence goes on along the minus strand of NW_024412406.1, from coordinate 22,444,818 downwards.
AATACTGCGTTTTCTGCTCTCTGGGTCTGTTCCTGGTCTGGGGTGGGGGGAGTCGGTAAACGTGACCCCCCAAAGTCTCAGTTTAAAAAAAAAGCCCACAACAGAGCAGTCTGTTTGTTTGTTTGTTTGTTTGTTGTCGGCAGCATTTTCCTTCCTGTGTAGTACCAGCTTGTTGACTGTCTCACTCAGTGTCGGTTGAGTTGGCACAGGTAGTCCCCTTGTGCGGCTAGAGACTCTTCCCGCTGGGCGTTTCTTCTCTTTCTCCCCTCTAATATCTATGTGCTCCCGGGGAGTGCTACAAAACACACTGAGGATGAGAAGACAAAACACAAATGAGCCCCCGAGGTTTTACAGTCCGTGGTGGTTTGGGAATGCAGGGGACAAACCCACCATCAAACGACCAGTGGCTTAGGGTATGATGGGCTTGTGGGAGATGGAGGTGTCAGCATGGCAGAGGGGGCGGAGAGCAGGGTGGGGGACCCCTCTCTGAAAGTGACAGCATTTCAGATCACAGTCCCACTCTAAAGGGCTCACAGCCAAACCAAGATGGAACAAGTTTCCTTCTGAGATGGAAGGAGACTTCTAGCTGACTCGTTGCGCTCAGCTTAGCGTTCATTGCCACTGGCTGGCGGTTCTGGGCAAAAGAGCCCACATGGGGGCTGGGGGGTGGGGTGGTGAAGAGGAGAGGAGGCAATGTGGGTAAAGCCAAGCCAGGCAGAGGACTTATGGAGGAGATGAGAGGCTAGAAATCCATGAGGAAATGAAACGGCGGGTATGGCAAAAAGGCACAGTGGGCTGGAGGCAGAAGACTGGGGTCTCACCTCTGCCCTTCAGGACCCGGGCAGCCTTAGGAAAGGGGTATACTCCCTTTGAGTCTCCATTTTATCATCTTTAGAATAGAGCCAAAGATAATCTCCACCCTTCCTACCTCACAAGGATACTGTGAGAGTTTAACAGAAACCCATCAAAACCCATAAGCCAAGGCTCAGGCCAGCACACTACTTGGCCAACTGTGGCTATCAAGCAACTTGGGCTGAAGAAAGAAAGAAGTCGGTGAGCGTAAAACAGAATATGGAGTAAAGACGATTAATCAAAGTAGGCACGAGGGAGCCAGGGGAGAACCAAGGAAGAACCACATGGTGATGGTGCTGGTGGAGCCACCAGAGTCATTCAAAAATGCAGACAGGGTGACAGCGTCTGGCGAATGAGTAGCAGTGACCCGTGCTTGAGAACCTAACGTGTCAGCTCCTGTGCCGATGAGCGGGAGGCCGAGATTGGGAGAGGGGTCAGCAGGGAAGAAGCCACAGGTGGGAGAGAGAAAGTCAGGCCAACAGCTTGTTTTCGGGAGACTGAGGCATAGGTGGGCATTCACATACTGATAGATGGAGTGGGCTCGCATGGGCCAGAGTTGAAAGTGAGGCAGAATGAGGCATGTCACTCACCCTATTCGAAATTGAAGATAGATAAGACCTTGGCTCAAAATGGTAACCGACGAAAGGGACTTACAATTTTTTTCTGGAGAGAACGCTCTCGTGCATTTGCTCCGAATCCAGTGATTTCGTTTAAACTGGGAGTTTCCTCGCCCGCCACGGGGACCAGAGAGAGTTCCATCTCTAAGGGGAGTGAGGGCAGGTCAAGCTTCTGTAATTCGGTGTCATGAGAAGTAGGGGAAAGAGTTTTCCGCAAGGAGGTGACAACACTCTTTAGCCTTTCAGGAAGAGAGCCTTTCAGAAGTGAAAATGGAATGATTGTAGTTGATTTAAGAGGTAAAAGTTGAGAGGCAAAGGACAACTAAGGTTGAAAGGGTTTCTCTGAGTAGTCCTTTTGTTCATGGGCGAGACGTTGTCGCTGATGGGTTCAAGGGGAGTGGGAAGGCACGGGAGAGGTGGGAGGGATGATGGATTGCCTACGAACCTATGAAGAATGAGGCAAAGCAGCATGAAACCATTTGTTTGGGCTTTATAGATTTTCTAATAAAAACGTCAAGGTTTTTTCACACCATTTTGAAAATGTCATCAAATGCAAAACAGTTCTCCTGGTGCCACAAAGGCTGCATTTCCAATGGTAACTTCCAGCCCCAAATGCCATAACAAACTTTGTCAGATTTTCCTCCAAGTCGAACCAGGGGTCAGGTTTGGTCCAGGTCCCTTCAGGGTGACCTTTGATCCTTCACGGCAACTGCCCCTCCCAATAGAGCCCATAACTTTCCTGACTGTGAAGTATTTGGGGAGTTGATTAAAGGTTAGTGTGAGCCCAGTGGAAATATCCCTAAAAACAGAGAGCACACGTCTGAGCCATGTCTGGGGATTGAAGAGCCTATTTCTGACTCTCTGACTTAGGTTATTTCTGGTGTAACCATTAAAAAAATTCTTTCAATGAAGCTTCCTTGCCTCTTCTCCCCGGACTCACTCCTTTGTAATCTGCTTAATCCACTTCCTCAAAGTTATTATTATTATCGTTATTATTGTTTTAATCACGTGACAGCCTGGCTCCAAGACCTTCAATGGCTCCCCTTTGCCTTCTTCTGGTTTTCATTTTTTATGACCATTTTATTTCACCCAAGAAATCTAAAATATCATCTTAGATATCATGTAACTTACATCAGAATGATGAATGGGATATTTTATATCCTTTCTTTATACTGAGCTTCAAAATCTAGTGCAAACTTCACAGTTACAGCACATCTCAATTTGGAAGTTAAATTTAATCAGATACACTTAATTTGTATTTAGCTTTCATAAGATTTACAGTTATAAGAGAAGATTCACAGGCTAGTTGTTCAAATATACCTCAAAATTTTCCAATAACTGACTCAAATGTCAGTTTTTAAAGTTGAATTTACACTGGTTAAATCGGAATCCAAATTTAAAGATCTCATTCTTCTTATTGCAGAGTGGTATCCCACTTTAGAAATGGAACACTCACCCCCGCTTTGTTAAGTGCAAACACCTTTAATTGGCTTTCTGCACCCCAGTTCCTTTGCAGTTCCCCTTTGCAGTTCTGCACCCCAGTTCCTTATCTTTGTCAGTTCCTGGGCGTGTGCCCCACACTTCAGCCAAATTCGCCCAGGCTGTGCCCCACACTCACTTCTCATCCTCAGTGAAATATCACTCTCTCCATCCCGGGCATTTTTCCCTTCATGCCATCTTTGCCTGTTAAAATCTTGCCATCCTGGGGCCTCTGGGTGGCTCAGTCGGTTAAGCAACCAACTTCAGCTCAGGTCATGGTCTCGGGGTCCATGAGTTTGAGCCCTGCATCGGGCTCTGTGCCGATGGCTCAAAGTCTGGAGCCTGCTTCGGGTCCTGTGTCTCCCTCTCTTTCTACCCCTCCCCCATTCACGCTTTGCCTGTCTCTGAAAAATGAATAAACCTTAAAAACAAAAATTTAAAATCTTGTCGTTCCTTCACGATTTATCTGACAAGCCACTTCTTCCCTACAATCTTCCCTGATTTCCTCAACTGTGATTTTCCATTTCTTTTCATCCCTTAAATCACGTTGATGCCTTCAATCGATCCTCTTTAACACGGATTCTCGTCTATTCTCCAGGGCTTGTCTCCTTGAAGCTGAAGTAGGAAACTGTGCCTCACGCATTTTTGTTGCCCCCGACACCCACCACCTGCAATTAAGTTTCCTCCGGTGGCCTCCTGTAGGCCACACGATTGGGAAAGGGTGGAAGCACTTGGTTCAGGGTAAGGTCTTTTTGGGTTCCCTTCTATTACTGTATATGTTGAAAGGGCCGTATACGGAAAAAAGAAAAGAAAAAATCAGAGAGAACAGTTGAGTTTCGTACTTTGGTTTTGTCTAGCACATCAAGTCTGCTGCCTTTTGACTTTGGCGGATGTCTTCTTCCTGGCCCGAGAAACAGAGGCCAGGAACGGACTTGCACATATGCCCCTCTCCTTCTCTCGCTGGCTTTCTGCAGCTCTGATGTAAAACGTTAAAGGACCAAGAAGGAGGAGCGGTTTCTGAAGGGACTCTGTTGCCCTTGTGGAGTTTCTTGTGGGGCTTGCTCTCTAGAGTCATGGGGTCTCTCGTAGGGTTCTGTTCCAAACATTTCCTCTTGGATCTTCTAAGCATGAGGGGTATTAAACACTGGAAGGGGTCACGTCTGAGGATCGAGACAAACACAGGAACTAAATTCTTTGACCTTTAAAAAAATATCCCTGTTCTGTCTGGAAAACACAGGGGTCAGCTCAACAGGCTTCCCAGGGGCCACCAAAGTGATGGTTGTGGGGGCAAGGGTTTGCAGGAAGACAGAAAGGAAGGAATGCAGGGAGAAAATTTTAGAAGCTTAATAAGGCAGCTCCCAGCTATAGGGTGGAGGAAGCCAGTACAGGGGTAACTGGCAATGACCTAGTTGTTAGTCAGAATTGGATGGTTTGGGCCTAGATCTACCAGCGGTTTACTGTAGAATCCTGAGCAAATCCACCTTGAGTGTGAGTTTTCCATATGTAGATGGGACTGGTGCCTGTCATTTCTGGCAAACTGGCCAAACCTTATGACTACTTTAGGTTCAAGCTGGAAAGAAATGCAGCTGCCTGCCTTCCTTCCTTCCTTCCTTCCTTCCTTCCTTCCTTCCTTCCCTCCCTGTCCTTCTTTCCTCCTTTCTCCCTTCTTCCTTCCAACAGATATTTATCACGTACTTGCCCTGCTCCAGGAGGATCTAGAAGTGAGCAAAAACAGTCGAAGTCCCTCCGTTCATACATATGCTAGCAACAGCCAGACAAGTAAATATACATAATATGGGGTAGTGATAAATGCTCCAAAGAAAGATAAAGGTGGGTGAGGGGACAGACAGCAGCACAGAGCTGTGTGAGACAGAGCAATCTATCTAAGGCAGCTTCATCTGAGAGGGTGGCATCGGAGCAGAGACCCAGATGAAATAAGGGTGTCACTGGGGGGAGCTGTGTTGTATGTGCAGAGAGAAGAGCTGAATCAGACAAATGTGCCAGCTGCATGACCCTGGGCAAGATAATAGCTTCTGTGAACCTCCCTTTCCATGGTTTAAAATAAAACTAACACCTACTTGACGAAGTGCTTGTGCAGATTAAATCCAGCATCGCGTGTGAGGCTTGGCACGCGGTGGAAAATGGATGTGGGGTGGGTGCCAGCAGTGAGTGCACGCCCCTGGGTGCAGTCTGGGTGAACAGATTGGGCGCCCCTCCTACCCTTCCCCAGGCGCCACCGGTCCTTCAGGGTCTCTGGGCCCCTTTCTCATTCAGTAGAAAACGGGCAGCGCGTCCCCTCCTCAAAGGAATGCAAAGGGTCAGGCGAGGGGTAGCAAATGCAATAGTGCTGTGGACCAGCTCTTCCGATTAAAGGTGGGCAGAGAATCAGAGCACGTGTGAGAGGCCGAGCCTCGATCCTCGCCCCCCCCCCCCCCCCCCCCCCCCCGGGGAGAGGGCGCCTGGGGGCAAAGGCCCTCTAACCGGGACGGGTCCTTTAAAAACGTGGGCTCAGACGGAGCCAGAGACACATTTGCTAGCACCAGAGAGGGCTGGGAAGAGAGCCAGTCCCGGGGTGGAGGCTCGCCAGAAGGGCGGGCTCGGGCTGACCACCAGGAAGCAACAAAGCGGCAACACAAACAGGAAGCAGGACCGCTGGTGACAGGATGGGGCCCTGCGAGAGCCGGGAAGAGCCCGGAGCGCGCGCGGGGGCGGGGCCGGGGAGTGGTGGGGGGCGCGAGTGAAACTGACATTGCCACTTCAGTACCTAGTGATGCTCCCCCTGTCATGCTCTTCAAAAGCACAGCAGAAAGAACCCATTTCTGCCTCTTTGGTAACCCCTCCCCCCCTCCTCTGTGGGGAGAGGGTTTTTCTACTTCCCTCTCACCCACTTACGCAGCCACCTCGTAATTAGTGGAAAAGCACCTCATCCCGGGGCCCTGCCATTGCCCTGCGCTGATTCCACAGTCCCGGGAAGCAGGGCCTGCCTCGTTATTTCGAAAACTGCCGGGAAGGGCATCCAGCGGATGATGGACTCCAACGAGAACAGGATCTACATCTAAAATAATATGAGTAAATTGCAGATTGATTCATGGGACAGAGCACCCAGCAGCCCAAACTCCATTCTTCCTTCCGAGTTCCATCTCCTATCTCCTGTCAGTCTCAAAATTGATAGAACAGCCTGGAGCCATTGAACAGAGTTATGTCTGCAATCACCTTTCTAATTCTTGCATACAGGTGCCAATATGTCAAGAGGACCCAGGCAAGGGGACAACGGGGTGGCTTTATTTAGCATTATGACAAGCAAACCCTTGAATACCAAAAGGAGCTCGTGAGCTTTCCAACAGCAAGGAAAAAAAAATTATTTATTTATTTATTTATTTATTTATTTATTTATTTATTTATTTTTAAAGCTCCTGTATGGTTGCCTGCCCCTGGCTCTCGTGGCCCTGCACCGGTGCGAAAAGGAGATCACTAACAAAAGGTTATTCAGTGCTTTCCCCGAATACACCCAAAGGTACCAAGTACGGACACAGCAGATGTCAGGAGACTGAGCCCTATTTTGGACAACTGCCGAGATATTTAGAAATAGCGCTTTCTTATTAACCCAGGCATAATGCTGAAAGTCCTTTAAAATAAAACTTCCCAGATGCCACCTGCATGTGACATGGCAGGAGGGTGCATGCCAGCCGGCCCGCTGACACACGAAAGACTCTTAAGAAACAGCCTCGACTGATTGTTCCGGCACAAACAAATCACAACCTAATTTATGTATTCCTGCAGCTGTACCCCAGCCGAGGCAGGAGTCGGACCGATTCACAGTTGACTAGTGCTGTCTCATTCTTTGCAGATTTTGGCATTTAACTGTAATTAAGATTTATTGTTCACTAGCTTGCAGGTCAGGGCAGGCATGACAATATGGGCAACTTTTCTGTTTACTAGTAAAATGTCTGGTAGGAGGAAGCCTCAAACCTTCCAAGCAGAACCTGACAGAAATAAATAGCACCTCTTCACTCCAGGACCAGCGCATTACCGATTTTAATCAGACCCGAGAGTTCTCGTTAAGGGAGGGCAGGGAGGAATCGGAAAGAGCTAGTGAACTGTGCCGTTGCTTTTGCACCAGAAGGGTACGGGCCGGAAGCCAAATCAATTATTGCTGATCTTCTGGATTTGGGGAAGGGATTGTCAGCTCGGTGTGGGAGGGACTGAGACCTTGCTGCCGACAAAGGTTCCGCAGAGACTGGGACCTGTGGGTCTCCACGGCCCCTCCTTGCAACCGAGAGGAGAATCATCGCTCGTCTGTCCCCACTCTCAAGGATGCCCTTGGACCCAAATCAGATGGCCCGAGGAGGAGGGAGGCAGGGTTCAGCAGGCAGCGGCCACTCACCTTTTACAGTCTGTCTGCTGAGGTCCTGTGCAGGTGACCCACGACGCAGTGGGTGTGAATGAACAAACGCTCTGCAAGCAGACAGATGAAGAAGGGCGTCTCATCCCACTGGTTTATTAGAAGGCAGAAATGCTGAAGCATAATGTCCTTCAGTTCTGCAGCGTCTATAATTTATTATGTATTATTGTTTGTCCTCCTTGGAGTATTTTTGTCAGAGCCTCTATAGAATAAGAAAACATTACTCACATGGCCCAGAGATCTGGACCCTGAGTTTTGCCTGTTTCTCTTATTCCCTTTCAGAGGAGGGGCAGGGGAAGAAAAAAACCAAACCAAACCAACCAAACAAACAAACAAACAAACAAACAAAAACCCTTGCTCTTCAGAGCACCAATGACCACAGAATGCAATTTTATACGATATCGTAAAAATGTCTTTGTATCTCGCTCGAAACTGCAAATCGTTCAAATTGTGGCTCGCAAAAATCCGTACACAGCTTTGGGAAAAGATTAAAAATAAGTGAGGGAGAAAATTGGGTGATCGTCTACATTCTCCCGTCGTACGTTGTTTATTAATATTAGAGCTACTAGTTCACAGAAGGTGAAGAGGGTTGGTTCTGTTCTGCAGCGATCCGCTCCTTTCCTTAATTCTAGCACATTTGTTCTCCTCTTTGTTGGAAAAGGATCTCGAGATTCTAAGAGGTATAAGGGAGCTTTTGTTTTGACATTAAGAGAAAGCTGTAAGAGAACGCGCCTTTCCCAAAGGTACCAGGGGGAAAATGGGTGTGAAATTAATTTTAATGGTGGATAGAGACAAAATCTAAAAAAGGATTTAAAAGAAAACTTCCCACCTATTTTACCAACTGAAGGTGCTTTATAGTCCTAGATACCGGATTTTTAGTCTTGGGGGATCCAGTTCAATTAAAATGATGCTGAATCACAAAAGAGGAAAATATAATTGAGGGAAGAAGGATTCTAATATTTAGATTCAGTTGTTAGTGATATTTTTAACCACTTAAAAAAAAAAAAAAAGCCATTCTTCCCCTCCACTGAACTCACAATTATTAGTTTGATTTTCGGAGCTGGCCAGTTTAAGCCAGCATTACTCTGTCCCGAGGACCCTTGAGCCGGGCCCAGAAAAGGTTGAAGGAAGTCTCACAGGGGGCACATTTGACCCTAAACGTGAGCCTGGTTTACCGAGCCACAGAACTTGGATCCTTGGTGACGCCTCGTGAGGTGGTTGGGGGGGGTGGCGGGGGACAGGGGGGAGGAGAAGACGACAGTCACTCCACAGCTTCTCGGGTGGCTGATCCGAGCAAAGCACATTTACACACTCGGGTCTCGGCCCTCACGGATGCAGACGGGCGGGTAGAAAAGGGCGAGCAGGATGCTGCAGTCATTTAGCGGGCAGGACATCGCGGTGCCCAGGGCTGCTCAGTGCAAACAATGGAAGCCTGGGACAGGGAGCTTGCGGTGGCTCCGAACAGGTGGGAAGCTGGAGGAGAATCACTTGGCTCTCAGCTGGGAAGGGCTTTGTGGCGGAAGCAGGATCTCAGGAGCTGGGAGAATGATTGTAGGAGACAGCTTGCGGAGACGGGATGGGGCAGGATTCCAGGCGCACGGCCTCCTGCCCAGGAACGAAGCAAACCTTGAAGGAGAGAATATGGTGCTTAGTGGAAGGGGCAGTGGGAAAAATTCCAAGGAAGGAGGAGGAGGAGGAACGGGCCGTGTAGTAGCAGGACCACTCGGATGACCAGCATTTCAGACGTCCTCCTCCACTCGAACGCGATCGCTATCGGCCCATCTTTGCCGAAAGTGTTGTTACTCTGTTACAGCCTTTGGCATTTAAAGCTTTGTTTTTTGGGCTAATATTATGCCCACGTTGGTCGCCACGTTCTTAATGGAGTGTTAAAAAATGAGAGATGATTCATCGGAGACTGCCCGGAATAGAGATAAAATGGATCAAAACACGGGAAATGGAAATTAACGCCGTTGTTTGCACAATTTTAAAATGTGGTTTTGAAATTAGAGAAGGCGGTTGGTGGTGCCTGGGTGGCTCAGTTGTTTAAGTGTCTGACTTTGGCTCAGATCATGATCCTATGGTTCCTGAGTTCGAACCCCGCGTCGGGCTCTGTGCTGACAGCTCAGAGCCTGGAGCCTGCTTCAGGTCCTGTGTCTCCCTCTCTCTTTGCCCCTCCCCCACTTGCTCTCTCTCTTTCTCAAAAAAAAAAAAAAAAAAAAAAAAAAGAATAAAAATTAAAAAAATTTAAATTAGAGAAGAGGTGACCACGGGGTAATGATTATTTCCTGAGATAGCAGGAAGCGGGAGTTTTCTTCTACCGTGAGGAGGGTAAACAACAGTTTTCTATCTTCAAGGAGGAAACAGAGATGTCAGAGATCTCAGGTGCTTTGAATAGATATTGCTGAATTGTCCTTTAAAAATGGTGTAGGAATATTTATGCCTACCAATAGCCTGTGGGAGACAAGCTATTCCCCAAAGCCCTTCCCAGAAATAGAACTTATCAGTACTTGTGATATCAGAGAACTGGTATCTTGTTTCAGCTTGACCTTCCTTGTGAGGATGAGTGCTTATCTAAATCCACATCCCCATCTAAGTGGAAATCTATGTGTATATCAAACCTACCTTCACCACTTGCACCTCTTCTGTGACTTGCCTGTTCAAACCCTTTGCCCATTTTTTAACTGAGGTCTTTATTATTTATTATTTTCCAGAAGTTCTTTGTATATCAGGGATATGCCATTAATATACTGCACATTAGGGATATACCATTAGTGCAAAAGGGTGCTCACTCCATCTTACCCTGGCTAGCTTTGCGTAGAATTGATTTTCTTCATTTACCAATTTAATAGTCTAAAAAGGGATTTTTTTTTAAGTTTATTTATTTATTTTTGAGAGAGAGAGAGGGCAGAAGGGGCAGAGAGGGAGGGAGGCAGAGGATTTGAAGCGGGCTCTACTCTGGCAGCAGGGAGCCCGATGCAAGGCTCGAACTCATGAACCAATCATGACCCAAGCCAAAGTTGGATGCTCAACCAACTGAGCCATCCAGATGCCCCTAAAAAGGGAATCTTGATGTTTTAATTTATATCTCATCTATACGTATTTGGTTATTAATGAGGCTGAATTTTTTCCATATTTTGATTAAAAATTCATATTTCTTTTGCAAACATCCCCTCGCCTATTTTTGGAAGAAGGTCCCCATTGTGGTTTTCTTACTGGTTTATAGGCTATAAGCCCGGGATCTATTATTTACGGCAAATAACTTGTCATACAACTTTTAGGCTCTTTAGGTATCCCTGTGAGCTTTTCTGCTCGGTTTGCGAGAGAAGTTCTGGCTCTGCAGACAGGGTGGGGCGAAGGTGTGTGTTTCCACTCTGGCTTGGGTTCTCCTTAAATTTGGAAATGAAATATAATTCACCATCCTGAGGATTAATTTCCTTTTGAAAAATACCCAGTCTGATGTATATAAGAAACGGCATTTCTTCCTGTAAGATGGCTTTGACCGTGTGCCACATAACATAACAATCCTGGCCTTATTGTACTAAATGTGCGTTCGCTTGACTTTGTTACCTTTGAGCTGACGATTGAAAATGCCTCTGCTGGGGTGCCTGGGCAGCTCAGTCGGTTAAGCATCGGACTTCGGCTCAGGTCATGATCTCATAGTTTGTGGGATAGAGCCCCTGAGTTGGGCTCTGTGCTGACAGCGTGGGGCCTGCTTGGGATTCTCTCTCCCTTTCTCTCTCTCAAAATAAATTAAAAAAAAAAAAATTTTTTTTTTTAAATGCCTCTGCTTTCTTTCCTGTCCGTAGGAGCTGGAAGCAATGGTGTAGTGGGTAGGGAAGTGGGGTCCAGCAAGCAGAGAGCAGAATATCAAGCCGTAGGAAGGGCAGGGGGGAGCCTGGAGCCTGGCATTAGATGCCATCAGTACCCTTGCTCCCTTTGTCTCTGCTTCTCACTGACTCCTGACTTCGTTTTATTCTCTCCTTTGGTGGGTTGGCTTTCTTCACAGGGCAGAAACCATCCTGCGCCTTTAGCTCTCGGAGAGAGGCTGACTCAGTTCTCTTTTAACTGCATTCTAGAGAAGGCACTCTGTTGAAGGTCCATTTTGGGTTAGGCATAAGGTTGCCAAATAAAATATGGGATGCCCATATATATTAGAATTTCAGGGAAATGATTCATTCCTTTTTAGCTATAAGTATCTCCCCAAAGTTGTACGGGATATACTTACTCTAAAAAATTATAAATCGGTTATCTGAAATTCAGATTTAACTGGACAGCCTGTATTTTTATTTGCGAAGTTGGGCCACCCTAGTCAGGAGTCCGTTTCTAGACCAATTGGCCCGAAGTCGGGGAATTGGGGTTCTGTCCACCCTCGCCTCAGTTAGTGGTCGCCAGTGGGCTAGGTTGTGTCCTCACTGCTGCTCACTTGCTGAGGGGTGGGGGTGGGGGTGGTTATAGGCTGAGCAGACAAGCCTGTGGGAACCCGCTGTCCCTGCCTCCTTATACTAGCTGTTCCTCTGCCCTGCATGGGCTTCCGGCTGGCTCTCTCCCCGGTGCCTGATCACACCCCCTACTCTCCAGCACGGTGCTCTGATTCACCGTCTCTGTTCCTTGTGCTGTGACATAGGCTCCATTAGGACCACGTCGGCGGCTTCTTCAATGCACACCAACATTTTATTGAGGGTCTGGCATGTGTCAGGTGCCAGTACGTACCTGGTTGGCGTGAGTTCAGCCCCCAATCCCCGTATCTGTTCCGCGGTTTTCTTTCCCACCTGTCCCCCAGGCACCAGTCTTGCGGGAGACCCAGCCCTCGTCTCTGGAGGCTGTCTCCCAGCCCTTGAACGTGCCGAGGACACGAGCGCTCGTCCCTTCTACCGCGCAGCTTCGGCCTGCGTGACCATGCATTTCCCTCTGCCCCTTCCATCCCTGCCTGCCAGCTTACCACCAAGCCTCACGTGTATGTGGGGGCGCAGCTCTGGGTGTGGGTAGAGCGTCAAGGTGATCCTACCCGCGAGGGAGACCGTGGTGGGGCAGATGCAGCGGACGGGACCCTGGGTCAAGACCGCAGGAGATCAGAATGAGCTCATCCAGGGAAGCTGCACCCGGGACGCCCTGGGACAGCTTGCTAACAGATGGCTCCAGAAGGGCAAAGGTATCCAGGCCTTCCCCTCCCATGCTCTCCCTCTTCCTCCTGTGCTCTCCTCCTCTCCCCTCTGCTTGTCCAGGATTTGTTGTCCCTTCCCTTCCTCCTATTTCAAGAACACTTACCGTATCCTGGACATCCTACACGCCTTTTTTCCCCCTTCATTTCATCATTTTAACATATGCTTTAACATCACATCATTTTAACATAACATCGTCTTACATACAGCAATTTGTATTTCAAGGTGGAAACATTAGGAAATGAAAACCCTTAAAGAAACCCAGCCAGAGTGTGATGGAGATGGGCTCTTAACCCAGATCTTCGCACTGCAGAGCCTGCATTTGTAAGCAACACGTTATACTGCCATTTCGCCCTCTGCAGATGAAATTTCAGATCGCACGGTATGGATACGGGAGGGTGGGCAGGCAGGTGCTCGGGCTAGCTGTGACCGCACTCTTCCAGCTGGATCCATGACCAGACTTGGTACTGCCGGCCCCCTTCCTCTTTCCATCCATGCCGGGCCTCGCCCCGCCCACAGCACCCCTTCGTCACCTGCCTCCATTCTGCCCCTTTGTTTTCCATTCCTTCTACCGTTAGGTTAGCTGTCTCCTCCCCACATCTAGGGAGGCATTATTACTTTGCAAACAAAACATGTCCTGCTTGCCCTGGAAGATGGGCTGTCTGGAGAGATTTCCTGCAGACTGCTGTGCTCATCCTGGCTCAGGGTTCTTGTAAACTGCAGTCACAGAGGGTGGCACTTCCTGCCAGAGAGAAACCTTGTCCTCTCCCTGACCTCTGTCTTATTATCCCTTGTCGTCCATCTTGGAATCCCTCTCTGGTTCGCACTGAGGCCTTGTCCTGCCAACCTCTGGATGCCTCAGGCAGACAGCAAATGTTGCCATTTGGAAGTGGCAGGGGACGGGCAGACATTGGGGAGTGGGACGCATCCCTGCCTCCGTCCTCACAGGCCTTCGGCTGACACACCCGCTTACCCTCCCCCAGAACCACTGAAGGCCACGGCTCGCAGCGTTCCTGAGCTCCAGCGTGGTCAATTATGTCAGCGAATAAATAAAGGTGGAAAGAGCAGGGGTTCCTTCCTGGCCCCTTTCTAGAACCTTCCGTGAATGACATAATTCTAATCCCCAGCTGCAGCTGAGAATGTGTCTCAAGGGCTCCACTTCAGACAATGCCAGCCACAGTCGCTCCTTCCTCAGCTCCAAACTGTATTTTGCCTCTGGCCTGGGAATCTCCTCTCTCTCTTTCTCTCTCTCTCTCTCTCCATTCTCTGTCTCTGTTTCTCTAGGCCCCTCGGTCACTCTCTTCCCAGGTTTTAAAAGGGAAAGGGATTGGGAAGCAAATCCAAACCCTGATTTTTGAGTGGGGAGAAGCCTTTCACATGAAGAAAGAACATACATTAATAGCTTGGAAAACAATGGTAATATTTAATTAACCTTTTGAAATGGCTGATCTGCAAATCTGCACGTGTCAGCTCATCTTCAGAACAGAGGGACTGTGTGTGCCGATGCCAAAATCAACATGCTGGGTCCGTGCATTTCTTCCGTGGGGATTTCACAGGGGGGAAGAAGCACGACCCGCTATTCCTCCCTGCCCCCCCCACAAAATCAGTTGTGTTACTTTAAAAATTCATGTGATCCAGCTGCCCTCGTCAGAGTTGGATGTGGCCTGTTGTGCTACACATCTGAGGACCCCAAGCTGAAGCTTGGCTCCTCTCCCTGTCACTGTAGCAGACAGGCTGTGGGCCTCCCGGGGGCCTGGGGGTCAGTTCTGATGACAGCAAAAATCAGCTCGATGCACTTGTAGCTTTCCTAACACGGCGCATGTCCACAGGACAAAGGGAATTAGACTTATCTGCAGGTGTCAAGTCTCTGGCTTTTTTCGTGATTTTCTTCCCCCCCCCCCCCTTTTAAAGGGGGTGTGCTCTCTTAGTTTGAGAAGTCACGTCATCCGGAGCGCTAGGATTGGCTCATTAAAATATCACCTGGTTAAAGTAAATCAATGTTGATGGAATTGTTTGAGCTATTCCCCCTCGTGGAGCTGGTGTCAACTTGTTAGTCCCATCCCTGGGCTGAATGGAAACCCCTCCTTCTCCTCTGCATCCCATACCTGCATTAATGAGCAAGGCTCACACTGTAATGGGGAGCCTGGGTTGAGGGGAGGTGACTAATACATTTCATTTCCTTTTATCAACGGCAGTGGCAGAAAGAATTAGAGGGTGATATTTTACTTTTTTGGGGACTTCCAAAAATGAAGGAGGGTGGGCATGATAGAGTGAAGATTAAATAGTTGATTTGTACTTGCAAACTGTACAGGCACATCGATGAAGCAATAAGATGCATTTTGAAACGCTAAGAAAAACTGCTGTAACTCTGAAAAGCCTTTTGTTGTCGCTTACGTGCGTCTCGAATCATCAGGGAAAAAAGGTTTGGGGCTTTTAAGAAATGTGGCAAAATCTGCCAAGCTTTGGGTGGGAAAGATTCAAGGCCCACGAAGACTTGATCAGGCGGGAAGATGTGCAGTTGATCAAATAAAGCAACTATTTGGTTGTTAAGCTCTCTTTTTTTCCCAATTGGAAGACTATGTCTTCTTAGCACAATTGGGTGCAACAAGGGCGAAAGGATCTTGTCTGTGTCATTCTAGCAAGATCAGGAGATGTGGGGATCAAGAAATGAGGCTAGAATGCGTGAGATCTTTCCTGAGATGGCCAGGACAGTGCCTTTCCACGAGAAGCAGCCCACCTTTGAGGACCATATCTCCCAGGAACAAGCCTAACCATGAGTAACTCAACTCACACAGCCAAGGACAAAGGCATCAACAACAATGACCCAGAAGTGTGATAAATATCAAACCTACCAGTGGCGATGGCCTAGTTGACAGCCAAGGTCTTTTCAAGCGTGGAAGGTAAGGTTTTCTGGAGGTAGAAAGCACTCACTATACTCCAGCCTTGTTCTCAGCACTTTATATGCCTTATCTCATTTAACCCTCACAACAAGTCTTTGAAGTATTTACGAGTGTTAGCCCCATTTTACAGGTGAGGAACCCGAGGCACGGAGAGGTGAAGTAACTTGCCCAAGGTCACACGGGATATGCTGACTCTCTAATAATTGAAGAGTTGAGGAGGAAGGTATCAGTTATATCCAATGGCTTATATATTTTTTCAAATGCATTTTCTGTTTCATCTTGTCTTTGTTGTGTTTAGTAATTGGCCTCGGCTGTTCAACCTGACTTTCACAGGAGGTAGTAGCATCGAGAGCCTCCGATGTCAGGATCTTCTGAGAAGCTAACCTTAACCCCCTCATCCACTCCGGGATGCATGGGTCTTTACTCTGTGGGAACAGAGACAGGGCAGATCTTAGATCGTGCGGGGAGGGCATTTCCATCCTGAACGCACTCAGGGACCAAAGTCAGCCAAATTGAGAAAAGAGAGCAAGGGGTGAGGGAAGGTCTCCATGAATATAGAACATTCCCGTCCCCTCTCCGCTTCCCTGCTTGAAAAAGAAAGCTCAGTTTCAGGAGGGAATTAGAAAGGGAAGCAGAAAGGCAAACCAAAGGAGATAGTTGTAGGAAAATGGGACCATTTTCCCTACTGGACCGCCCCCTTCCTTGGGGTGTAATGATCCATTTGACCACTAGATTGAAGACGTGAGTGAGTGAAGGTAGTGTCCCCTCTAGTGTCCTGAGAGCTTCAGATCTCAGAGCCGGGAAGGACCTCGATCACGACCTGTTTGAAGAACTTCAGGCCTCGGCATGTTCAAACCACCCAGAACAAATACAATATGGCAAGGGGATAATTTTTCAGTAAGGAAATAGCGTATGAGTATGATATTACGGGGTCCCTGAATCCAAACAAAGTGTCTCATGTATGGGCCATAACACAAAGCAGCTTAATCCAGCCCTCAACAGATTTATTTTGGGAAAGCCTCTAGGCTCCTCTGTAGGGGAGTAGCCTGTTCGCCGAGACCCCCCTCCGACATTCAAACGTAGAGGCCACCAAAAGGAGATGTGAATGATATTGTCACCTCCGCCCAGGATGGTGGAAACATCTACCAGAGCCCAGGGACTTTTGGGTATCCCATGTATCCGTGCCTAAATCCCTGGGATGCTAAGCTATCACATTTAGTGATTAGCTCCCTTGAAAGTCTAAGTTGACTCCCAGGAGGTGGGGGAAGGAAGCTGCATGTGCATACATAAAAGCGGAGGCTGCACGAATGTGTGTGTACGTGCGCGCATTTGTGCCTGCGAGCGCTGAGAAGCTGGGGGTCTGAGCAGTTTTCCGAGATTCCCCGGAATACGGAAGGCTCGTGGTGCATATGGGAGAACTGACAACTACACCAGAAGGTGAGGAAATGGCTGGAAGCAACACTAATGCCACTCCATCTGGAAAGAGGGGTACTGTTTAGTACGTCTGGAAAGCATTATTTCTGCAAATAGCTCAACCTCTATCAACTTTCAGGCAGGGATCCCGATCTGCAGCCAAGATGAGATCTCCCTGATGGCTGTGTGGCGGGAGAGGCTGAGCAAATGAACGAACAGCAGAAAGCAGGAAATCTGCAGAGATGGCAGCCGTTAAGGTACCACACAGCAAGCACCTGTCTCTCTCCAAAAAGACAGCCGGGGCTTCACATCACATTAGGCCGGGCCTGTGCTCGGGGTGGGCCGGACCCCGGTGGGATTTTGGGCTCACCAGCCATCTCCAACAAGTCCTCGCAATTTTTTGGGCTCAGAAAAGCCCCACATACAGTTGGCCAAATGGCTTTCCTGCATTGATTTTTATACCCGTGGGTATTTTGAAGGAAATTAAATCCATGTGTTTCTGATTGAGCTGCCATTAGCACATGAAAACGCTGTTTTGTGAGAGTTATGGTATGCCGTGGGTGCCTTCGCACAGTGCCGCTAAATGCCATAAAATCGTCTAGCCAGACACGGAGGTGCAAGAAGCCGGGTGCGTTCTGCCATACGCCATTTCCCTGCCTATCCAGAAGGCAACATGTTTTTGTCATTTGCATCCTTTCTGAATGTAGCACAACACGGTTTCTCATGCCCGTGAACCATCTATCATTTCCAATTTGAATGAAGCCATCTTAGTGTGGATGATGGGACGTTGCCTTTAACCACTAATAGCTGGAGGGGACTCGTATTAAAACAGCCACCGAGGGGCGCCTGGGTGGCTCAGTCGGTTGAGCGTCTGACTTCGGCTCAGGTCATGATCTCGCGGTTCGTGAGTTCAAGCCCCGCGTCGGGCTCTGTGCTGACAGCTCGGAACCTGGAGCCTGTTTCAGATTCTGTGTCTCCCTCGCTCTCTGCTCCTCCCCTGTTCATGCTCTGTCTCTCTCTGTCTCAAAAATAAATAAACGTTTTAAAAAAAAAATTAAAAAAAAACAAACAAACAGCCACCGAGGCTGGCACTGGTCTCTGGGTCTCTGGGCAAAGAGGCCAGCTGAAATGTATTCCCAGGAAGGCCCACGCAGCTTCTGGTCTACACCACCTAGAAGCAGCTAAGCCTGTGCGGGCAGCGAGAACTGGTGGGCGAGTCCTGGCCCAGGTGCAGGAGAGGAGGGGGTCTCACCCGGCCCTGCTACTTGCCCTCTCCGAGCTTCCTCTCTAGTGATCATTGGGTCAAATGCTATTGGTTTAGGGCCCTTCCTGGACTTGACATTTTATGATTAAAACTGACCCCTATTTGTCCTTAGTTATCACGTTCATTGATGGTTGCATGTATTATGTCCCTAGAATGTTCTAGTATGTTTTGTGCTCAACGTTGAGGACACATGAAGAAAGGCATGTTTTTGCCTTTGGAGGGAGGGAGAAGGTGAGGGGGACGAATTTGTAGAGTATTGGCTATGAGTCTGACCTAGTGCTAGGGGCTTTATTCGCCATTTGCAGTTCACCTTCACAAATCTATTTATTCCAAAGGAGGCATGATTGTCCCCATTTTATGGATAGAATTGCCCTAAGGATCAGGAAGATTGGACAGTTTGCTCAAGGGCACAGAGCTTGTAAACGGAAGAGTTGGGGCATAGAATTTCTTATCTCTGACCCCAAAGCTCAGTTATTGTTCCTCCTTCCTGTTTCTTACAGCTTAATGTGGTCAGTGTTAAATATATATGTACAATACGTAAGATTTTATATCTGGAACCGCAGAGGGCAGCGTGCCTAATTCTGTCTTGGAGACGCTGGGAGATTTTACTGACACGATATTTGCACTGACTTTTAAAGGATGAGCAAGAGTTGACCAAGTGGGAATGGAAAATGGATTCGGAATGGCAGGGTGGAAAGGAGAGGTAGGTGTTGGGGAAGCGGAAAGTCTGTCACCTACCTCATATCTGCCACATTAATGTCTAAACTACTGACAATGTCCGGGTCACATTTCTCCTGTGGACACACTTATATCTTGGTTGTATACTTGTAGGAAAGGTAAGATCACCAGTCTCTTCTGACCTCCAGTCCAGTCTAACGTTCCCTCTATGGGACTACATCGGACGCCATCTTTGAGAGCAGATGACAACTCCAACTTTGACTTTCCTCAACCTTGACTAACTCTCGGTGGAGGAGGGGCTCCCTAAATTTTCCTCCACCCACATTATCATCAAAGATGTTTTGCTTTTCTCTTGCAGTGGAGAAAGCTGAAAGCACAGCTGGTGGCAATTTTGCTTTGAATTCGAAGGTTGCGGAGCAAACGGGAAATTTCATGCTGCAGCCGTGGTGGAGGCCGACTGAGCTTTCATAGCTTACTCGGTGTGTCCACAACCTGCTTCCCGTGAAATTGCCTGTAAGTGTGGACAACCTGGGAAGCCGCAGCTGAAATGCCTGTCTAGAAGGCTCCCTGGATTTCACAACAAGGCTCGGCCCAGCAATGAATAAAACCGCATTCATTCTCCTAGGCCCTCGACTGGTCGAACTCGCCCTGCATCCTATTGCCACGGTCAGATTGCTTTCAAAGGCAGTCTGATGGGCAGTCCACTAAGAGCTGTTGGTCCCATCAGAAGGCTATCAGGAGGTCTCTCGACTCCTGGCCCCGGGGCGGGCTGGGATCCTGACTGAACGAACTTGCTTGCTTTTGTCTAGATTTAACGTGTGGCTCCAATACCTTTGTTGACGTGTTGGTGCTTTTAATAATGTCAAAATTCATCTTTTGGGTGTTGGTGTCAGTCAGTTGTGAGAATCTAGCACTCTACTTAGATTCAGGGCACTAATCCACTTAGTCCAGAATCTTTTCCTAAAAAATACGCTGCATCATCTGCTTAACGAAGAGGTCAGACCACATAATGGCTAAGGGCCCATCTGGCTTTCAAAATGCTCTCATTCCCCTTGTTCCAACTGTGTGAGAAGTTGAAGATCACTGTTTGCTCTCATTCAAAGACAGTCTCACTCTCCCAATATCACTCTAAAGACTTTTCTAGGTCCTACATCCCTAGCTGTCTCTTTTTGCTCCCCAGACAAATGCGAATTTATTTGGTCTTTTCTCAGAAGGATGACTTCCCAAACATATCCCCATCCATGTGTACATGAAACTCTTTGGGAGTCTCTCCAAGGCCTTTGTATCAAACTTCCAAACAGAACATCAATATGGGGGTTGTGTGGCTGGGTATGGAGAGAGTCAGGTTCTGCCTTTCCAGACCTTGCTTCTGTGAGAGCTAAACCATGTCTCAGAGTTGTAGCCGACTATCGTCTCCAGTTGGGGTCTTTTACAGTATAGACAGCATTAAAAGTGTTATAAATATGGTGGCCAACAGTGAACGTCCTGGACCCATTCCCCTCTTGGCTTGCGTGGAGAGAGGGCAGTCAGGTGGCGTGGAGACGTTATTGGCAGGAATCATTACTCCCTCTATTTGGGAATGGAGGACCATAAATGGTGGCTGCCTTCCAAACTGCCAGTAAATAAGTAAATATAGAGTGTTGACATTGGTCTTCCTGCCAAACGCCAGGCTGCTTCTCTCCTCATCTTGGGGGAGACGAAAGAGAGAAGGGCTATTGAATAGGCTGTTGAGAAGTAGCCTCCGTTCTACTTGGAATCTTTCCTCCTTTTGGAAACCTTTCAATCGGTTTTCTGGCCCTTCTTGGGGAGTGAGACAATTCTGTCAAACATGAGATTGTGTTAGCTTCTTCATGATAATTATCAGCCATCGGCTGAAATGGAGCTGTTTCTAAGGACGGACTGTTGTCAACACATACTTAGGCTACAGTAACGGCATAACTACTGAGCCCCTGAGAGACTCTGTGTTGGCGTGCAGTGATCAGGGGGAGAAGGGAAGACAGTTGAAGGCCCTTCCAGGCACACACCGCCTGAGGGACACTCAGCTCTGGGGCTCAGTTTCCTCTCTACCCACAGACTCACAAGGTTTTTCAACACCTACCTCCTGAGTTAGAGGATTTGGTGCGCTAAGTTAAAAGCCAGACAAAATGGTGGCCGTGCTTCTACGGAAGAAAGGCATCCAGCAGAAATATCTTGCTTGCTTTTGTATACCTCTTGCTTAACATGGTGCCTGTCACATCACAGGCACTTAAGTATTTGTGGAGTGAATGGATTACTTTGGAGATGCTTTGCTTCCTGTCTGCGGGGATCTCCAATCTCAGACTGTTCCTGTATTTTGAATTACTCCAGAGCTTAAGCTTAAGAGTTGTCTCTTTCAGCTGCTTCTCTTGCCACCTACTCACGTACAGCTTTTTCTTCCTCGTGACCGTCGCCGGCACTGTGGCAGGGCTCCTCATAAAGGTGGTTCCAGCCATGCTTCACACACCCTTTTCCTGTTCTGAAGCGTGTGCCTACAGATCTTATGCACTTGCTCCCTTTTATTATTATTATTAGTAGTACTAGTATCAGTTCCCTGCTTTCCCGTTTCTTCTTCCCTTTTCCAGGAAAAAAATCAAGACCCTTCAGTACCAAATATTCACAAAATCTGAGAAACTGAGGACACAGAAGTCAAGGGGCTAACGGAGGAATGAATAGCACCCTAACTTCTCTTTTCTGAAGACCCCAGGGGGTTTTCCCCCTTGGTATCTGGTCTCCCGGCAGAGTCACAAGCCTTAAAGGGCCATGCACACTTAAATTTCCCACTATTGTTTTGACAGCTGAACTGCAAAGGAATTAACTTTTTGAATCAAAGCCTGCTATAGTTTGATTACCGCTTTTCTTTAAAGCGGGATTTATTATCTACCTACGAAGGCATGGTATGAGGGCATATTCTCACATACACACACACACAGTGGATATCATGGAGGTTTTGACTCCTTTGGAGGTTACTGCGTTCCCTACACATTCTCATGGCATTTGAATGACCCAAGAGTTCCTATTAATGATTTCGAGATAAGACTTTCAGGTAATCAGGGAGATTCTGTTTTCTAAGAAAGGTTCATCTCTTCAGAACTCTGGTTCCAAAGAATTGTGGCTTATTGGTGTGGACGTTTCAGTGGCCAGCCTTCAATTTGGGGGCTGGTATCGTCTCATGGGCAGCTTTTGCTGTCCCATATCAGTAAAATTAGCTAAATGTGCCACTTACCTGCTTTTGCATATTTTTTTTTTATTTTTAAAAAAAATTTTTTTTTCAACGTTTATTTATTTTTGGGACAGAGAGAGACAGAGCATGAACGGGGGAGGGGCAGAGAGAGAGGGAGACACAGAATCGGAAACAGGCTCCAGGCTCTGAGCCATCAGCCCAGAGCCCGACGCGGGGTTCGAACTCACGGACCGCGAGATCGTGACCTGGCTGAAGTCGGACGCTTAACCGACTGCGCCACCCAGGCGCCCCTATATTTTTAAAACTATAATACGCATGTTTGTGTCTATAAGGAGACATAAGCCTGCATTACTGTTCCCCCCCCCCCCCCAGGGTTCTTAATATACTTTCACTATTTATATTTTTAGTTGCGCGTAAGTACCCGGAGGCTTAGTGGTAAAGGAAGAACGTTGTGAAAATTGAATAAATAAATAAATTAAAATTTAAAAAAAAATCTGCGTTAGTGATGTCTGACTTCCTCTATTCATGTTATTGCTACTCTTGTTGCTTTTTGCTTTTTGTTTTGCTTCTTGACTGTTGTTGTTTTCCACCAAAGCTGTCATTTATCGTGAGAACAAGAGCAGCCATGTGTTGATTTTTCTGGATTCTTTTTGGATACTATCCCAGTGCTAATGAAGGCCCTTCCAAAGTGCTAAAGAGCGGGTGCCAAAATCA
Source organism: Herpailurus yagouaroundi (assembly GCF_014898765.1). Lineage (NCBI taxonomy): Eukaryota > Metazoa > Chordata > Mammalia > Carnivora > Felidae > Herpailurus > Herpailurus yagouaroundi. Next base: position 22,422,141 of record NW_024412406.1, on the reverse strand, counting down.
GTTATGTTGAAAACAATAGAGGCGAGTGGTGCACAGACAGCATGTATATACCCATATATGTGCACACACTCACAGATATTTGAATTAATACAGTGTGTGTGCAAGTCCCTACGTTTACGCAGATATAAATCCATGCCCATTTTGCAAATATCGAATGCATGCCTTGGAGCTCCGCTGAAGACGATGTAAGGCTGCATTTTGAATAAAGGACTTTTTGTATCTGCTTGCAGAAAATTTTCATGGATCAAAGGATGAACAGAATTCCCAGACTTTGCAGGGTCCTGATTTGTCAGTTTAGAAGCTGTTAGAAGTACACATTCACATGTAGACGTGGACATAACGATTGTTATAGACCTTACTTGTTTGTATTATGAAACCAGGATTTCACTTCAAGAAGCACCTGGGAAATGCTTAGCTTAGGCTTAGCTGCTGTGCTAATATCGATAACAATTTTAACACTGGTCTTTGAGTACCTTTGAGGTAGTTTATTACCTGAAATGGGGGCACATTTTGTAACGGGGGCTCTCTCTCTCTACCCTCAATAGATTCTCCTTTCCTTTTTCCCAATGTGTAATTATTCTCCCCTCAATTTGTTTACACAGCTTGGAGATGGGGACAGAGTTCTCTGGCGGCCATGCAACTGAGTGCAATCACCCTAAAGAGAAGCATTTAGAAGCTATAAAACCTAAATGCCCTGCCATGCATCATTACATCGCACAGTTATTCAAATTTAGTAAATTAAATTAAATAATCTCAAATAACTTGATTTCGGGGCTTTAAAATTTCATCTCTATGGTGCCCAGTACTCCATTTCCTTTATTATTATTGTTCATCAAGTAGAATTTATGTTTTTTATGAATCAAAATCCTTGCGTGCCTCGCCAGCCAAAGCTGCTCGAGGCTGGCTCGGCGGAGTCGGTAGCTCGGCGCGCCACCTACCGGTTGATTCGGGCACGGCGGCCGGCTCCGGGGTTCGAGAGCGGTGGCCACATCGCACATGTCACTGTGAAAATCAGACAGGACCACGCTCCCGGTTAGTGTGCTAACTGCTCCCGTGGGCTTCGTCATCGTGGGTCGACTTGAAGGCGCGGGGACACCCCAGCGAGATTTGCTGTTGAGGCCGGGGGAGAGTTTTCTGATCCGGCTGCGGAGCCAACACATTGGGTCCGGTGTGTGTGCTGCTCCCGTTCTTCGTTATTAAAGGCCAGATGATCTAATCAAGCTGCCGTTTACCCGACAGATCGGGGAAGCCGTTCGTCCATTACCAAAAGCCATCCTCTGCTCGTGCATGTTACCGTTTGAAGAGGACGCTGATGTTTCGGGACAGTGACGGCTGGTGCCAAAGGCGTCATGCCCCAGATAAAGACCACGCGGAATTTTGCCATGTGTGACGTTTTAAAAAGTACCCTATCTGTAGGAAAATCTTTTCCCCGTAACGCTTCTGCAGTGGAGTTGAATTCTGCCGTGGCAGGGGGAGCTGCAAGCCATACGGTGTTTTAGAGGCTGGTTTAAATGTGCTTTCAGTTTAATCGTTTCATAAATAAACAACCGTCAAACGATGAAAACCTTTCAAGGCAGCGTTAAAATATTCCTTATTCCAAACTTCTCTGACACCTTTGTTTAATCTATCTTGCTTCGGTGACGTTGTAGAAGTGTGCCACTTATATGCTTTCACACATTTTTAAGATCCAGGCATCCCAACCAAGCATCCAGGAGGTTTCTTTTCTCCTTAGGCTCCCAAACCGAGGACTCAGAGTTGATATTTATGTGCCTGAGAGTGTGCCTTCCAATTTGTCAGCCCGCTCCTCTCCCTCTCCCCCAGTCAAATGGTTCAACATAGCAACAGATGGTGTTTTAGGCTTTTGGCTGAGTTTGGGATGGTCTAGTTTGTGCTTTCTCAGGGAGGTTTCGACAATAAATCCACTCTGGTATTAAGAAGTTCAAATGAAACATTAGAACCTTTTTTTTTTTTTTTTTTAAAGCTTATTTATTTATGTTGAAAGAGACAGAGAGAGGGCACACAGGGGGAGGGGGCAGAGAGAGGGAGAGTCCCAAGCAGGATCCTTGTGGTCAGGGCAGAGCTCAACTCGGGTCTCGAACTCATGAGACTGTGAGATCGTGACCTGAGCCGAAATCCAGAGTCGGTCACATAACTGACTGAGCTACCCAGATGCCCTGATATTAGAGTGTTCTTTTATTTATCTTTTTAAAAAAATTTTTTTTTCAACGTTTATTTATTTTGGGGACAGAGAGAGACAGAGCATGGACGGGGGAGGGGCAGAGAGAGAGGGAGACACAGAATCGGAAACAGGCTCCAGGCTCTGAGCCATCAGCCCAGAGCCCGACGCGGGGCTCGAACTCCCGGACCGCGCTCGAACTCCCGGACCGCGAGATCGTGACCTGGCTGAAGTCGGACGCTTAACCGACTGCGCCACCCAGGCGCCCCTAGAGTGTTCTTTTAAAAGTGAAGCTTACTTCACTGAGACCCTTGGTTCAAACAGCGTTAATGTGTGTTCCCCATCCTCAAAAGGAATTCTCTCCCCTGTCCTTAACAGGAAATCTCTCCTCCTCCCTTGTAGCAATATTCCCCATCGTTTCTAAGCATTTTTTTTCAGATATTGGTACAGAAAAGAAGTGTAAGGAAAAAGTTGTCAGATTGGGAACAAAAGCACACACTTTGTAGTCCTTTTGCACGTGCTAGGTCAGAAATCTATGAAGATTATATGACCATTTTATCTTCGTAAAATTTTTTTTAGTATTTACTTTTTTTTTTTTTTTTTGAGAGAGAGAGAGAGAGCAGGAGAGGGGCAGAGAGAGAGGGAGACAAATCGGAAGCAGGTTCCAGGCTCCGAGCTGTCAGCACAGAGCCCGACGCGGGGCTCGAACCCACGAACCATGAGATCATGACCTGAGCCGAAGTCGGACACTTCACCGACTGAGCCACCCCGGCGCCCTGACCGTCTTATCTTCTGAGCCAGAGTCAAAACTTCATAGGGTCTTCATTTGATTCAAGAAAAGCAGACTGAATGGTGCTAGATGGTCCTGTTACTGAGTCTGCAGAGAATCCCATTCTTGAAGGACTAAGAGCCTTCCTCCTTGCCGGTCAGTGGTGCGAGGAAAAACCAAAGACTTTTGTCAGGTTGTTCACTTTCAAGGCGGAACCATCTTTCCCGCATCTGGTAGCTGAAGGCAAGCCCTTCTGGATAGGCTGGCCCTGAAGTTCATATCTTGATGGTATCATTATCATTAAGATGGCTCTGATGGATGGGTCGCCGTGGGAGTGGTTCTAGGTTCTGCCAGTCTTTACCGAGCCACCAGCGCGCAAATCCGGGAGCCCTGTCCTGCGGGTATGCACCTGCACCTTGGTCTATCCCCACTTAGTACTGTGGTTTTCTAGCTCTGGTGGGTTGTTTAGGGTTGCTTTGTTTTGTTTTTTAACTCTACTGAGTATAAAGGAGTTGACAAAAAAAAAAAAAAAAACAACACAGGGGTGGAGTAGTTCCCCCAAACTCGATCCTTAATTTGTCTTATTCTTTTCTAGAGGACACCAGAAACAAAGTGTCTGCAGGGTTGTGTTACCTGACATCGAAATCCCTACAGGAAGGTGTTATGGGGTGACTTATGTCCCAACACCAGAGTTACCTGTTGAAGCCCTAACCCCAGAATGCGGTCTTTACGGAGCTAATTAAGTTAAATGGAGTCATTAGGGTGAACCCTAATCCAACTGAAGTGGCATCCGTATAAGAAGAGGAGGTTATGCACGGACATGTGCAGAAGGGAGACCATGTGAGAGGACACAGAGAAGATAGCCATTTACACACCACGGGGAGAGAGGCTCTTCCTTCTGAGCCCTCAAAAGGAGTCAATTCTACTGACATCTTGGTCTTGTACTTTCAGCTGCCACAACCCTGAGACAATAAATTTCTGTTAATGTTTAAGCCACCCAGTCTGTGATTCTTTGGTTTTTTTTTTAACCTTTATTTTTTTTAATGTTTGCTTATCGCTTCTCGGCCTTTTGGCTAAGATCAGGTGTAATGTTTGCTTATTTATTTTTGAGGGGGAGGGGACTGGGGGAGGAGCAGAGAGAGAGAGGGAGGCACAGAATCTGCAACAGGCTCCAGACTCTGAGCTGCCAGCACAGAGCCCGACGCGGGGCTCAAACTCACAGACTGTGAGATCACGATCTGAGCCGAAGTTGGACACTTAACTGGTGGAGCCACCCAGGAACCCCTGCGATCCTTCGTCAGAGCAGCTCGTGCAAACTCATACGGAAGGTGAGAACGTTAATTCAGCCATTGGTATATTTTGGTATTCTGGAATGACTTCCATGATTTTGAAGAGCCTGAGTCTGATCTTCCCTGGCAGGAAAATTGGCGTGCTTGGCGATGGAAGGCCTCTACCATACACTAAACGAGGCCCCCGGGGGTCTCCAGCCTGGTGCCAGCTTAACTGCCGAATCCTGAGTACATCGTAAACTAGCACTAAAGTCTGCATATCGTTATTGCCATGTGCAAGTCCTGGTTAACAATGGATATAACCGTCTTGTAGTTAGCTTCAAAAATCTGGACACAATAAACACTTGCACGCTGAAACTAAAACACTTTAAGAACACTGTCTGTCTGCAGCTTTTGCAGGCCCTCGTGATTTCGAACAGAATTAAATTTGCAGTGGGCCGGCAAGTTCAATCCCCAGGGACTGATGCACCTGTCTATGCCAGCCAGACGGAAGGCTCGGGCGGGAGCTTTCGGTTTGTCCGCTGAAAAGTGAGGCCTTCATCCGTAAACGCTCTTTGAGGACCCATCCGATCCACCTTTTCATCCACACAGTCGGTTTTTTTTTTCTGGGAAGCGTTCGGACAAATGCTTCTTTGCTGGACGCCATGGGCATTGAGTTTATCCCATAAACTCAGGTGTTCGTAATAACGCCTTGCTTGCTATCTGGAAGACTTACAAGTACAGCCACTCTTCTGGGGCACCCGGTGGGTTTGGGTGAGAAAACAGACGTGAGAAAACAGCTACAACTCTCAGCTGAATTTGTGGGGCTTTTTTCCAATGTTGGTAAATAAACATTTCACAACCAAGGCAAATCGCGAGAACTCAATCTCACTGAAAAAGAAGGGTATTTTTATTTTTATTTTCTTCAGTGCACCTCACTATGTAACACTGGCTTACTGAGGTCATAAAATCTGTGGAAAAGTGGATAAAACTCGCAGTGAATCTCAGGGTACCTGGGCGGCTCAGTCGGTTAAGCGTCCGACTCTTGATTTTGACTCAGTTCATGGTCTCACGGTTTGTGGGATCGAGCCCTGTGTCAGGCTGTGCACTGACAACGCAGAGCCTGCTTGGGATTCTCTCTCTCCCTCTTTCTGTCCTTCCCCGGCTTGCGCATGCACTCTTTTTCTCTCTCTCTCCATGAATAAATAATCATTAAGAAAGCCCTCCAAATGAGTCTCAAAAAGGATGGAAAGGCAGAGGAGAAGTGGAGCAAAGAAATGCCTTTTGCATGGGCTTTTACTAAAGCTTAGTAGAATTTTTAAAAATCAGGTATTTTTACTAGTGTCCCTTTAAGAACCTGCGAGGTTACTAATGGATATAGGTCATGGTGACATCCTTAAATAAACCTTAAGCAATAAACGAATCATGTTGCCTTTTCATCAGATTGCCATCATCTCATGCCTGTTCCAATAGGGCAAAGAACGAATGAAGGAAATGAGCGTGATAGATATATATATCATACTGTCACACCCATGAGTGAGAGTAACAATATCTCAAGGAGACTCACACTGTCTTCCTGATAAAAGCCAACAAGAATGCACATTAATTTGGATCCTCTACTTTACAATAAACTATTCACTACCCTGGGTTAGGTTGTGTTCTACACACATATGCAAACACACACACACACACACACACACACACACACGCACACAATGGAATAAAAAAGAATTCAGTAGATATTAGGCATTTGCTCTTGGGATTTGGGAATTAAATACAAAGAAGGCTAATCAAATGTCAAAAATTGAAGTGGTATTAATAAAATGAACAGAATGAGTTGTCTAACTCATAATTATATATGTATGTCACCTTTGCTTCGGGTCTGTATCTCAAGACCCCACATAAATTAAGTTTATAGTTTGACCTGTTTAAAAATAACTCTCTTTTGCTGTTAAGATCTTTTAAGGTCAAGTTCAAGAAGTGTCAACACTCCAGTGATTTACCAGTTTGGGTTTCGTTCCTGAATATCTTTCTCCAGCATTGGTGTGTTTCATCTTTCCCCTTTCCCAATTACACCAGAGAACTGATGGGCTACGTACATTTACAATATCCATTGCCTGGTAAGAATATGACAAATATCTGCATTGTTTTCCATTTTTCACTCATCATCAAGATATTTGAGGTGATATACTAAATAGGCTCATACAAAGTCCTAGGACTTAAAATATCATTCTCTTCAAAGTAATCTGAGTCTAACGTTCACATTTTAAAATACGATTTTGCTTATGGGTGAATCGACCACTCGGTGATAAGGTGTGTTAAGCAATCAAGAGAGTATTTTCACGGTTTAATAGAAAAGATCCTGATGTCTTTCCTATCTGGACGGTCCTTGAGATGAATGTGGTGTAAATGAATGTTTGATACATTTCACTGCTACAGAAGCAGCTCAGAAATCTTTTTGCGTATCGATGGGCTAACAGCTGCAAACACAAGGTGACATCTTTAAAGATAAGGACACTGAGGTATTGATTAGACAAATCTATTTGGCAAGGCGGCAGTGATGCATAGATAGGGGACAGGGAGAAATCTGTGAATACATGTATGTGAAAATACCTTGCAGGGTTTGTAAATAATCATAATAAAGGCTCTGCCAGTGGCTTAAGGATCTTAAGTGATATGAATTGATTGTTAACATTTCACTTTAAAGATAGATTAATTAATTATACGAGATTAATGAAGATGGGTAATTATGATATATTAATTAATTAATTGATATGGTAATTCTTATGAAAGTACTGTATATATGACATCCAAATTCATACCAAATGAATTCACTACAAGTGGGCTAATTATAGTGAATACTTGATAAATTGATAACAACAAGACATTTAGCATTTCAGGCATTCGGGTACTGCGGGTAGCAAATCCTTGGTCACTGCTGAGGCTTCAGGTCATGTGAAGCCCAATTCTAGAAGTTCCACAGTCTTTCAGTGTGAGTTTCCCTGATGGCTGGGTTTGAGATTTCTCCACTGGCCATTTTGCCTCTGCTGGGTGGGTCATGTTGAGAGTGGTGTCCGGGTGATTGCTCACTCTTCCTTCCTTCTTTCCTTCCTTCCTTTTTTGACGTTTATTCATTTTTGAGTGACACAGAGAGAGCATGAGCAGGGGTGGGGCAGAGAGAGAGGGAGACACAGAATCTGAAGCAGGCTCCAGGCTCTGAGAGACCGATGTGGGGCTCGAACCCACGAACCGTGAGATCATGACCCAAGCCAAAGTCAGATGCTTAACTGACTGAGCCAACCAGGTGCCCCCGGGTCATTGTTCTTCTATGGGTGCTGGCTGCTCCCTGAGTCTTCTGAGCAAACTGTTATCAGAGCAATGTTGATGAACTAGAACAAATCACCAGGTGCTGGTTAACAAAGAACTTTAGAAGATCCCCCAAAGGAGGTTCTATTCTTTGGTTAATCTTCCTGATCCTGCTTGTGGTCTAAGTGTATTGCATTCTGGAACTTGTTCTGGCTTTCAGGGGGATCTAGTAGAATCCCCCCAGTTTTCGTGGGTCTACTCTAAGAAAGAAGGGGAGGAACTTGCCCTACTGGACACACCTGTAAATCCCCAGGCCAGGATTCCTCCTTCCGGCCTCCACCAGGGCAACTTCACCAAGCAGGGAGCTGGGAGGAAAATGCAAGGGTGTTTACCATTCAGTAAGACACTGCACGACTGGAAATACGTTATGGATGGGTTCATTTCCTGCCCTAGGAGAAGGGCTCTTGGACGGAGTTCTGGGCTTTCTAGGCCCTCTTAAATAATTCAGACTCTTTCCCGCTTTGCAAAAAGCGAAGACCTGAGACCTTGGAGCTGGCTGTTTGCTCATGCATTCGATAATTCACAAACCCATGAGAACAAGAAGAAATGAAGTCGAAATATCAAGTAGCTTCTCTCTTCTAAGCAGAACCCTTTTTGAGAAGCCAAAAGAAGTCAAATTTCTTCGCGTGACCAAAGACCAGGAGGTGGGGAGAGCGGAAGGAATTTGGAGTTGCTGCTCTGAAGAAAGAAATCCTAAGGAGGACTTTGGAAATCTTGCTGTGTGCTTTATGGTACAAGTCCCCCCCCCCCCCCCCCCACTTCAGGGTTCTTGCCTAAAGCTTCCATCATTTTGTTTAAGGCTTTTGGAGGTAGTGTGGCTTTGAATATGACACTGCAGAGAGACTGAGCTTCATATGGTCTACCTTTAATTAAGTTTTAATACTTCAAGCACTATGCTAGGGTCTAAGGCTAAAAGGTGACTAAGACCCCATTTCTGCCCTCACGATGGAGGCAAAGGGAGAGGAGGCACCTTGGACTTTCATAATGAACTATTTGGTTAATGTCCACTTTCCCTACCAGACTGTAAACTTTATGAGGGCAAGAACTCACATCTGTTAATTTCCTAGTACCCGAAGGATAATAGATTCTTTTTTAAATTTTTTTATTTTTTTGAATGTTTATTTTTGAGAGAGAGAGTGAGAAAGAGAGAAAGAGAGAGAGAGAGAGAGAGAGAGAGAGCATGAGCAAGGGAGGGGCAAAGAGAGAGGGAGACACAGAATCCAAAGCAGGCTCCAGGCTCTGAGCTGTCAGCACAGAGCCCGCCGCGGGGCTCAAACCCACCAACTCTGAGATCATGACCTGAGCTGAAGTTGGCACCCAACCGACTGAGCCACCCAAGCGCCCCCAAAAGGATAATAGATTCTTAACAGTAGTTGTTAAATGTGTGACTGTTGTATCAGATTTTTAGGGCTGCTGTAACAAAATACCACAAACTGGGTGGTTCACAACAATAGAAATGCATTCTTTTACAATTCGGGAGGCTGGAAGTCCAAAGTCAAGTCGTCAGTAGGGTTGGTTCCTTCTTGGGGACTCAGAGAAAGATTCTGCTCATGTCTCCACTCCTGGCTGACTTTATCTTAACCTATATCCGCAAAGACCCTATTTTTTTTTTTGTTTGTTTAAATTATAGCAAGAATTACTAACACACTCCACTCATTGGGCCAGAGACCCTTGTGGTATTAACAAAAGACTTGCACACCACCTACACTTCTGTGGAAAGACCTTATTTTTAAATAAGATCACTTTCATGGGCACCAGGGGATAGGATATTAACATATCTTTTTTTTTTGGTGGGGGTGGGGAGGGGCACAGAGTTCAACCTCCAACAGCAAGTGGTGAATAACATGAGTGCATTTTTGAGATAAATACTTTGGTGAACCATATCCCAACCCAGTTTGGACAGGATGATCTCCAGCACCCATATGTATATCCATTGAGAAGTGGACAGGTGCTGGACCGGGAGAGGCCTAGGGTATGCCCCATATGGCTCTTGTGTCTTCTCTTTTGATCCTGCTTCTCACTCGGACTCCTGGCCAGCCCCCACCCACTCTCTCTCCTTGCCCATCTTCTGTCTGCTTGCCTCCCTCCTCTGTTATCCTTAGGTGCTCCCCCGCCATGACCTTTCTTGTATCTGTTTCTACTTCAACTCCTCCTTTGGTAATGTCACCTCAGAGGAGGATAAAGAGGCAAGGAGATTCACTCTCCTCCCCCAACTAATGGGTTCCCGTACAGATGGTTCCAGTGGCCAGAAGCAAATGCCACAGGGCCTGGGGACCTTGCTGTGGCCCATGCAGTCTGACTAGGAGACTACACTGAACATAATAGCTAATGTTTATCAAGCACGTACCGTATGCCAAATGTTGTGCTGACTGCTTTATGTGTGTCTTGATACGGCCCTTTGAGTCACAAGTCAAGTAATTTCCTCAAGGTTACCTAGCATATTAGATGTGGGTTGAGACTTTAACCCGGATTTGTTTGTCACCGACGTTTGACTGTTAACCTCAGGCTCCCAGGCAGCCCTGGGGTCCCACCTGGCCCCGGTGAGGGTGTGGCCTCCCTGGGAGTGTCTGGTTTCCTGCGAGGCCCCTGCAGCCACACAGAGAAACTGGGTCAACTGTGAAGGACAGCCAGAGGGAGGCGGGGCAGAGAGGGCGGCCACTGGGCCGCAGGTGGAAGTGAAACGTGTCACTTCTGGGCTGAGGTGAGACTCTGAGAACGAGAGATGCCTTGAGCACTCTTGTCCCCATCTGCCAGGGGAGGGAAGAACTTTGAGATGAAAGGGTGTGGCAGGAGGGAGCTCTTGGTCTGGACAGTTATCCATCCGGGTGAGAGGTAAATCTTGATGGTCTTAGGTCACGAAAATGTTGGTCCCTATTTTTTCCCTTACCTATAGGGTGCACAGATGAAGGTCAGGGGTGTGTTAGTTCATACTTCAGTCAGTGTGATTATACCATCCCCTCTGTTGGAAGGTATTTGCATCTAAAGCCATCTGCAGGAATCCCAGAAAGCACTGGAATCTTCAGTGAAGGCCCCGGCACAGCCCAGCCTCCGAATCCACTTCTGGGCTGCCCATTCGGTGGCAGACCACTGTGCGTGCCCAACAAGAAAGCCCTGTGCCAACCACCGGAGATCCACGGGTATGTCTCCATCCAGACCGGAGCGCTTACTCCTAACAGGACCACGGTTTTCAAACATTTTCCTCAGAAATAATTTCAGTCTTATAGAAGAAATGTTCCTGTCCACGGAACTTAGATCACCCTTGGGAGAGAAGGAAATGAAAGGCATGGCAGCAGTGTCTGAATTGACTGAGTGCCCGAGAGGGACTTAAAAAAATAATCTAGAATTGACTAAATTATCATGAAATTAGCAAGACAAAACTTTTCAACATCAGTGGAGCTGAGGAGCTCCAGAGAAGCTACGTTTGATAATTGAGCAATAAAGGTGACTATGTCTTTGGATGCGTGGTGTAGCTAACACATTTCACATTTCTCCTCCTACGCACGGAGTGCTGGGCACAATTCTGCTCTCCCTCTGGGGCTTTTAGAATATCTTGACAAAGCCACTTTGGGACAGGATCCTGCCCAGCATCGGAGAAGGTGGCTGCTGACAAGGTGTCCGTTTGTTCATCCAACAGATATATTTATTGAGCACATGCTTATGTGCCAGGCACCAGGCTTTCCAAGGTGCTGAGAAGGTCCCTCCCTAAAAAGGTAGCTCCCTCCCTACCCGAAAGTCCTCATATTGCTGAGCTACACTGTCTAAATACTTTGCTGAGTTCGCCACCAGGAAGGAAGGGTGCAGAGCAACCCAAAGGCAAAGGTTTGAGAGTCAGGCTACCTGGCCCCAAATGTCAGCGAGGTTCGTGAGTTTGGGCAAATCAGGAACTCTCAGCGCTTTCGTTTCCTAGTTTGTAAGATCAAGATGATAATAACCCCTATTTCCTTGCAAGGCTGTTTCAAGGATTAAATGCGATCATCTATGTAAGTTCCAGGGTATGTGAGCTCCAAGTCTATGATGTTCTGAGCGACTCAGTAAATTGTAGCTCTTGTAGCTGGTAGAAATGGATGTCAACGACATGAAGGAAGGAAAGATTCCGCAAGAACAGAATTGCATGGAGAAACCGGGCAGTGTGCTTGGGCAGCCAGCCCTCAGGCTGAAGACAAATAGCTCGGGAGGTGAGGGGTGGGAGTAGGGGCAGAAGGGTCACGGGAGGGGAGACAGATGATGCCCACTGGCCTTGCCCCCCTTGACATACTGTCCTGGTGGGAAGCCTGGTCACCGGGAGCCCACACCACACTTAGTATGCATTTCCTGGGCTGTTAGCATGGACTTCTGGTACCATCTTTCCAGGGATGGACCCTTCCCCACCCAGAGGCCACCCTCCTCCTGGGTTCCCTGCCCTCCCAACCCCCAACCCCCCCCCCCTCCAGCTCCATCCAGCTCCACACTAGGACTCGTCCAGAGCAAAGTGCTAAAGGGGCAGCTTCTGTGACACTTTCGAGGGTGAAAGCCACCAAAACAATCCACGATGTCCCAATCCTTCTCTGTACCTATTAAGAAAATCACCATTTTATTCCTTGGGGTTTTACACGGTTGCGCTCTCATTATTTTCTGTTTGGAGTAGTAAATGGACATAGAACCACACAGCAGAGGAAACAAACTGAAGCGATTGCACAGTGCCTGGCCACTGAGGAACGTGAAATCTAACAGCGTGAGTGACACAAATAATCCAGTACAAAATGGGGACAAGGCGATTCGTGGCTTTTCCCGCTGAAATCCTTTGTAGAAACAGGTGGGCTTTCGGGAGGAGCGAAATGCAGGTGAAGCAAGAAAACACTAATTGGCACGTGTTCAAAACGAAGGCGGACAGTGGGGGGGAAAATGCAAAGTTAAGATTTCGTGATAGAGAAGATCGAAGGCGGAGCGTCTCCTGGGCTTGGGTGGAAGGAGCCAAGGAGACAAAATAAGATAAAATACGGAGGCAAGGAGCAGTGGGAGGTTTTGGTTTTCAGACAAAGACACCTGATCTTGACACAGGTTCAGAGATACTGTGTGTCGGGGAGAGAGCGAGGTATGAGAGCCGGTTGTGCAACTCAGCCAGAAATAGCTGGCCCAGAAAGCAGAGCCCAAGCCCAGGACGTGCGTGTGGCGTCGAGGATGACAACGCGATGATGCTATCAGGAAGGCCTGCTTCCTTCCCAAGAGGACAGCTTGTACCCTGGGGGCCGGGAGGACGTCCAGGGTGGCAAAACAGGTGGGGGTGCTGAGTCCTGTGTTACAGCACTTCTGCCTCGTGGTCTTCATCATTAAGCGCCTAACGGGCGATTTTCCCAGGCGAAGAGTAAACCCGAAGAGGATGGAACCAGCTTGGTGACGGGCTGTGGCTCCTCTAGGGTCTCGAGACCTTGTCTTCCATAGCCCCTCCGTGGGGTCAGGATCTCCTTCTGAAGCGACTTCCTGTCACCCCGTGTGGGTAATTCGTGTGATGCAGTCCAGCAGTAAAATGGTGCTGGCCGAAGGGCTGATGGCTATCGACAGGAGACGTCAATCACCAATTAGGTCTTGAGGGATTGAGGGACAGATGGCAGGCCTCCCGCCTCTAAAGAAAAGCGGGACAAGAGTGAAGGCAGCCAGAGGGTTGCTCCTTTTTGTGCGTAAGCCCCTCTGCCGTTTACGAGTCCGTCATGTGACATGGGAAGGCGAGACCACAGAGGAAGGGCTGAGAATGAGTGAAAAGCTATTTATTTCTCGTTTAAATGTCTCTAAAGCCTCTTCTATTCTTAAGGAAAATTGCGGTGCAAGAAGTTTGCAGGCCCAGACGGGAAAACCCAAAAGGATGTATCCGTTAGTTCTTGTCTCAAACCGCTAGCCCACAAAGTTCCCCCAAACTCAAGAACTTAAAACAACAGTGCTTTATTAGTTCTTACGAGTGTGAGGGCCTGAGCTCCCGCTGGCAATGGTTCTGGCTCTGGTGTCCTTGAGCCTCCTTCTGGGCCAGCCCTGGCTTGTCCTTCTCATGACAATGGCGGGAGCGCAAGAGAGCAAGGCAGTCACAGAATCTTTGCTTGCACTGTGTGGGCTAACACTCCATGGCCCAGAGCAAGTCACAGGGCCGAGCCCGGTGTGGAGAGTGGGGAAGTATCCACGCCCCCGGTGGGGCGTGTATCAGAAGAATCATCCAGAACCACGCGTGGGTCGTGCCGTTGCTGTGTGTCTCTGAGCAACAGAATGAGCTCCTGTCTTCTCTCCTTTATATGGGAACTTGGGTTTGACCAAGTGAGAGCTTCCTGAGGCACACCTCAGAGAGGGGAGGACGAGTGGATGGCTGGGGAGGAGCCTGGGAGAGAACCAAGAGCAGAGAGGGCTTCCCAGAACGGGGAGCCTGTCTTACAGATCTCTTTACTGGGTGAGGAAGGAAACCCGAGAGGGGTGAGTGTGGGTCCATCCTTCCTCAGTCCCCCTGCCTCCAGGCACTTGTGGAACTCCTGGGGGAGCTGTCCTCAGTCCAGCCAACATCTGGAACATTCTAAGAGTTTCTGGTTGAAAACCTCAGGTGGGGGTGAACATAAAAAGCGAGAGAGAGAGAGCAGCTCAGGTGAGACCACTCAGCCTTGGTGTCATTTCTGCCTCCAGTGGATTCTGTGCCCCTGCTTAATGCTCAAGCGAGGAGCTCCCTCAGGCTGCTGAAAGAGAGCTGTATTTTCTGCTATACATCAGGGCTGGGCCGACCTTGACACATGAACCAGGTCATGGAACAAATGACCTGAGTTGAAGCTCAGGAGTGAACACCACCCCCCTGCAAATAACCTCTGTCTGAGAGACGTGGGGTCCCTGAGATGGAGAAGTAGTCCCTTCACTGCTCCTCGGGCTGGGTCAGCTCTGCAAGGTCTTCTCTATCATTCCCAAGTTCAAGGGGAGAGTTTGGAGCCCCGGTCCACAGCTCCAGGCCTCAACAACCAGCAATCCTTTACTTGGAGCCTGAGAAACCGGGAATGACCTTTCAACATTTGCGACACCAAGAATCATTGGTTAAGAAGTTTTGTCAGTTGTCTAACAGTTGCTCTCTCTTAGGACGTTTAGGGAGCTTGCACATCACGCGGCGGCCAGCGTCAGGTGTAACTTTGAGTGCGACTTTATTTTCAGTTGTTCCAGTTGTATTCCGTGCAGTAGTCCATGGTTCCTGAGGGAAAGCCCATCTGGTGGTTGGATAAAAGAAGCAGAGGACTTGCGAAAAAGAGAGAAAAATCCAGGAGGTCCCCAAACTCAAGATACATTGGATAAAGATATGATACATACACAACTTTCCCTGAGCTTCCAGATGTTTTGGCCGGTAGATATAGTCCACTTTTGCAGACAAATCATTGGACCCTAGTGCTTTAGGTTCAGAGATACTTCATCGGAAAGGGAGTCTAGAAGTTGAAGGAAAGCATTGAGCATATCATTTGAACATGTAGCTTAAGTTCGTTTATCGTTGTCTGACTTTGCGAATAATATCTTGACATTTGCTTATTTTGAAGGTTGAAAGGAGAGATGCAAATTGCATCCAGCAAAAAAAAAAAGCCCCTGGACTTCTTGGTCTTCGGTGTTTTCTTTTGAAGGGAAAACTGTAGCTTTCGGTTTCCTACCTTGACCTTGATAAGATTGTGGCGTGGAGGAGGGGGAGAGTCTGAAATTCCTCTGTGGCTAAAGCTGTCCCGTTCCCTAGAGCTCAAAAGTCACAGTGTCTTCATCATTTCCTTCTATTGTTTGCTGTTGCCAGTCTGAAGTTCTAGGTTTTTTTGTTTTACTCTTTTTAAAAGTTGTAAGAGTGATTCGAAGATACCTCTGCCTCGCAGAGAGCTTGCCTGTGCTTTGAAGCTGATCCTGAAGACAAATTGGTACAGTGGCTCCGGCTTCCTTGTGGCAGGTCCCCCGATGCCCGACCTGTCTCCCCGTCACCAAGAGCCAGTCCGTGTTGTCAGGGGACGGCCAGAGTTCAGAAAAGGGAAAAAGGAAGGTCTGGTTAGGGTACGCTATGAGCACAGGGCCACAGGTATGTGCCCGGAGTGACACGGTACCATCTCTCTTAGGCACGGGAAACCTTCCTTGGACTTGGTGAAAGCATCAAGACGAAGCAGACGCCCTAGCCATGGTGACAAATTACATCTCAAAGAGAGTAAAGTGCCCCCCTCAGATTCTTTTTCTTCTTTTAAAATTATTGTGTTTTTTAAAAATTATTTATTTATTTATTTATTAATTATTTATTTTTGAGACAGAGAGACAGAGCATGAATGGGAGAGGGGCAGAGAGAGAGGGAGACACAGAATCGGAAGCAGGCTCCAGGCTCCGAGCCATCAGCCCAGAGCCCGACGCGGGGCTCGAACTCACAGACCGCGAGATCGTGACCTGAGCTGAAGTTGGAAGCTTAACTGACTGAGCCACCCAGGCTCCCCTGTTGTTGTTGTTGTTTTTTTTTTTTTAAATGTTACCTTTACGTATAAACTGGTTTCACGATACCAATAAGGCAACTTATTTCTTGGAACAGATTTCAGTTCAATGGCGCTCGCAGGTGCACCTGATGCATGCTTTTTTTTTTTTTAATGTTTATTTATGTTTGAGAGAGAGAGAGAGCACACTCACGCGTGTGCACAAGCAAGGGAGGGGCGGAGAGAGAGAGGGAGACAGAGGATCCCAAGCGGGCTCTGTGCTGACGGCAGAAAACCTGATGCAGGGCTCAAAGCCACAAACCGTGAGGTCATGACCTGAACTGAAGTCGGATGCTTGATTGACTGAGCCACCCAGGCACCCGCCCCCCCATGAGTTCTTTTAAGGGGAAGGTGACATTGTCTAGACACAGTCACCAGGGACTTTTTTTTTTTTTTGTACCGCTCCTCCCTCTCGGGACTTCCCTCCTCGTGGCCACCTCCACCCCTGCCCCGTCCCGCACAGCACACAACACACCCACACGCAGCTGGTGTCTCAGGACCTTAAGAACCATTTGTAAGGCTCTTTAGGAGACGGTGAACAGAGCAGAGGAGAACGGAAGAGTTTGGTTCCCACCTACCGGGGAAGGCCAAAGAACAACCAGAGGAAATGAGGTCTTTTGGAACTCCAAAATGGGACGCGGGAACAATGCAGCCTTCTGGAAACCGTGGAGTGTTAAGGGAAGTGATCCCCTGTTACAGGAAGAGTGAGTGAGGCAGCGTGTGTCGTGGCACCTCTGGCCGGGCTCTCAGCTGCAGAGGGGCAGCGGCTGGGGAAACCAGAGGACACTTCGTTTGGCAAGACTCGGGCTTGGCCTGGAAGAAGACGCAGAAGCCTGTCTCCGAGGTGTTGTCTGTATTCAAACATGAGCATTCAAATAGACCAATAGTTGAATATGACTTGGCTTTTCAATTCTAAGAAGATGAATTAGAAAGCCCTTCCCTTCCCTTCCCTTCCCTTCCCTCCCCTCCCCTCCCCTCCCCTGTACTTCCCTTCCCTTCCAGAGAGCTGTAGAACTCACTGGTTAACAACGTGGAATCCCACTCGTGCCCCTGCTCCCTTACTTCCTCGCCACGCGCTCTTAAGCACGGTACTGGGTTCTCCCTGCCCCAGTTAGTTTTTCTGTCAAATGTGACAATGATAATCATGTGTGATTCCTCTTTCGGAAATAAATACAAGAGAAAATTCGACCTTTCTTATTTAAGATTTCCCCCAAACTTGATTATTTGAAAATAGTCGTTGTTAAATCCTCTCACCGGAAAACGGGATCGAAGCGGTTTCAGGAAATAATCCTACCAGAATCTAGGACAGGAATGTTAGCTTCCTTAGCACGCTTTCGAACAATGTCTTTTATCACGGACTCCCTTCTCTTTACCCACCTGTCCGCACCCGCGTGCGTCCTGCTGTTCCGCCAGCCATCCAGTCAGCGTGTATTTCTAAATACTGCCATGTGTCGTGTGTGGTCTGTGGTCAGTATGTAGTGCGTCACACACGGTGGCTATATGGAGAGGCTCCCCGATCGGACAAGGGAAGAGAGGAAACCTCCACCCAAATCAGCCAGAATACAAAACTTTCATTCAGTATGTGACCAACATTCTCAATACTTACACATTAACGTTTACATAGAATACACTCTGTTTTTCCACAATACCCAAAGCATCCACGAGTAATAAACACTTAACACTTTTTGATGTATTTTTTAATTTTAGTTTTTAGAACTATGGTAAAACACACATAACGCAAAATTTAACCATCTCAACCATTTTTAAGTGTGATGTTCAGTGGCATTAAACACATTCACGTTACGGTGCAACCATCGCCATCATCCGTCTCCAGAACTTTCTCATCTTCCCAAACTGAAACTGAAACACCGAATCCCCATTCTTCACTCCCCCTCGCTGTCTCTATGAATATAAGTGCCTCGTATCAGGTGGAATAGGACGATATTTGTCCTATTTGGCCCATCCAAATGTGCTCAAGGTTATCCAAGGACATGTCACATGGTCTTTCCTTTTCAGGTTGATGATATTCCATTGTTTGTACAACCGTAATTTTATCCATTCATCTGTCAGTGGTGTTCACTGGTGGGTCGACACTGGTGGGTCACTTCCACCTTTTGGCTATTGCAAATAATGCTGCTATAAACAGGAGTATATAGATATAGATGTAGATGTAGATATACATTTGATACTTTGGTAATAGTAATTCGAAAGCAAACCAATTGCTTAATGGCCAGTAACAGGGAACAAAATTACAATTTCATAAACGGAACTCATTGACTCCTTCATATTTTTTTTTTTTAAATTTTTTTTTCAACATTTATTTATTTTTGGGACAGAGAGAGACAGAGCATGAACGGGGGAGGGGCAGAGAGAGAGGGAGACA
Organism: Herpailurus yagouaroundi; assembly: GCF_014898765.1. Lineage (NCBI taxonomy): Eukaryota > Metazoa > Chordata > Mammalia > Carnivora > Felidae > Herpailurus > Herpailurus yagouaroundi. Next base: position 22,403,714 of record NW_024412406.1, on the reverse strand, counting down.
CAGAATCGGAAACAGGCTCCAGGCTCTGAGCCATCAGCCCAGAGCCCGACGCGGGGCTCGAACTCACGGACCGCGAGATCATGACCTGGCTGAAGTCGGACGCTTAACTGACTGCTCCACCCAGGCGCCCCACTCATTGACTCCTTCAATAAACATCCACTATCTTCTGAGTGCCAGGTGTCCAGGGTGAACCCACAGGCTGTCACAGAGTTTCCAGTCACCTGGGGAGGGAGATATTAAACAACCAAACATACCGATCAGCATATAATTATTCACCGCGATCAGTGCTGTGGAGGGCAAGAGGAGGATGCGCTGAGAAAGCATCGATTGGGCGACGTGACTCAGGCAGGGTGGTCAGAGAAGGGCTTTCTGACAAGGTGACATTTCACTGAGGCCTGAGAATGAGAGGCCAGGCTGGTGTGGAGTGGGGGGCGGGGAAGAGAAACTTCTGGGTGAGGACACAGCACAAACAAGTTCTGGGCCAGACTCCGGAACTGTTTTTCCAACGCCCCTTCTTCAGATCGGTTCTGACCGTGTTTCTAGTTGCTCCGTGTGACCTGAGTTCCTAACATTCCAGCAGTTCAGAGTTTTAGTTTATGAGCCGAGCATAAATCCACCTGCTCTGGACATGCTTTGTGACTGGGATTGCAGCTTCTTGGGGTGGCGAGAAGCATGAGTATCCTTCTTCTCCAGGCTGTACTTAACCCAGCCTCATCTCAGGACTTGGGGCCTTGAGGAATCCATAACAAGGATCCTTGCTGGTGCTTCCCAAACAGGAGGCGATGGTAAGTAGGGTGAGGGTCTCGGAACTGTTTGGGAAGAGGAGTGCTGTCTCAACATGAAGGACGACTCATATAGAGCACTTTCTGGATAAAAAATGCTTTGAAAGCCTGGACACTTCCTCTTTTTCATTTTATACCTTTTTGACCCCTATGGGAATAATTCTCAAGCCAGGAGACTTTATGCTGCAGAATGGATTGCTAAGGAAGAAGTTCCGGACTTTTGTATAGTCAATCAGAATGGTGGCCGGTGGGAATAAAAAAATGGCAGTTGTAGGGGCGCTTGGGTGGCTCGGTTGATTAAGCGACTGACTTTTGATTTCAGCTCAGGTCATGACCTCACAGTTGGTGGGTTCGAGCCCCGTATCAGGCTCTGCGCTGACAGTGTGGAGCCTGCTTGGGATTCTCTCCCTCTGCCCCTCCCCTGCTCATGCTCTGACTCTCTCTGTCTCTCAATAATAAATAAACGTTAAAAAATATTACAAAGTAATAAAATTCCACAAAAACAATATGTATCCTTCCTTTAAGAGATGCAACCTAGTATTTTCTCCTTAATACTATTCTCTTTAATTATGTTCTATTTAATTTTTAAAATGCCAGTCAAAACCTACTGAAGTGTTGTCATGATTCCCAACGGGGTTAAGACAGTGTGCAACAAGATCTTTGAGCCTTCTGTGGTTCATTACTTGTTCAGTATGTGCAAGTTTATCTCAACAGGCTTTGAGCTCCCTCAGTACAGTATGGTGGGGGGTTTTTATTTTTTCTTTTTCTCTAGGGCTTAGTACGTGGTACGTGTTTCCCCGGGGAAAAATGTTTGAATTAGGTGACACTCTCTTGAATTTTGAACCTCTTGCCATTCCCAGGTTGGCTTGAATCATAAGAGGAAAAAAACTTGTTTGGATGGGTGAATTAAGAGTTTTGGGGAATTTGCCTTCCTCTGATCCAAATTACAACTAGCTGGAATCTCTTTTTTTGTTTTCATTTGATCATAAACAGCTTTAGGGAGACAGGTTGAGCCTTGGATACTTCTGTAAGTATGAGTTTCCCCACCCACAAAGTAAGGAAATCTCTCTTATAAGATTTTGAGGATTAAGTCAAATAATATAGGGAAAGTACTTTAGTAATTACTCAATATTAACCTTTCTAACTATTGTCATTTTGACTTTCAAATATGTTAGCTGTTAAGAATCCACAACATTCTCTATCTACATATTGGGTTCTTTTAGCCTATGTGGTTAAGAGAAAGTAATCAAAAGAAGTTGGAAGGGAAAAGTTCCAGAAGGCTGTGGGCTGTATCTTTTTTACCCCTACATCTCCAACATCTAGCACCCATCATAAGTTATCCAGTAGTTGATAAATAATGACATCATAAGAGAATGAGGACGAAGAAGAGAACATAAAACCTGAGGTCCCAGTTGAAACTCATGATCAGTTGCCCAAGTTCCAAGCTGGAGCCAGTTCTGAGACGCCCAGTGATTGAAGATCAAGTCTCTTAAGAATGGATTCTGCAACACAGAGGCAAATATATAAAGTAGTGATTTCTCAGTACTTCCTTAAAGGAACCTAAAGCAATTTACTTTCAGGAATAGGTTATACCCAGCTTGATCACAGGCTGTTGGTTACAGGTCTGAGTTAGTGTTGATTCCTGCCTTTATGGGACTGATAGCTCTGGTCCATCTCATGGTGCATTCTTTTCTATAAGGAAAGAGGAAGGGTAGCAGTTAGCCTTCAAATGGGAGGGACAACAGTATACAATCACGATCTAGTCTGAAGGATATATTGATTCTCTTGCACCCTGTCATAATATAGTCTGAAAGATCCGGATCGGCTGGACATTCTGAAGAATATTGATCCACTATGACAAGTACTTTGAATACCTTGGAAAGATAAATTCTCCAGAGGGTAAGAACTAAACCCTACAGAGATTCAGGGACCCATCGCACCCACCTATTGAAGATGATAGGTGTCCAGTGGGTTGGGGTGTGCCAGGATAGGCTCCCCAAAGTAAGAAACAGGTAACTTGTTCTTTTTTTTTTTTTAATTTTTTTTTCAACGTTTATTTATTTTTGGGACAGGGAGAGACAGAGCATGAACGGGGGAGGGTCAGAGAGAGAGGGAGACAGAGAATCGGAAACAGGCTCCAGGCTCTGAGCCATCAGCCCAGAGCCTGACGCGGGGCTCGAACTCACGGACCGCAAGATTGTGACCTGGCTGAAGTTGGACGCTTAACCGACTGCGCCACCCAGGCGCCCCATAGGTAACTTGTTCTTAATAAGGACAAAGTAAGGGAAAAGTGGGTGCCTTGAACCCACTGCTGCTAAGAAAGAAGGAAGACCATTGTTAAACCTTTTGTTTTTTAATTTTTTAAAGCTTATTTATTTACTTATTTATTTTGAGAGCGGGAGAGAGAGAGTGGAAGTGGAGCAGAGGGAGAGGGAGAGAGAGAGAGAATCCCAAGCAGGCTTTGCACTGTCAGCACAGAGCCCGATGCAGGGCTTGATCCCATGAACTGTGAGAGCATGACCTGAGCTGAAACCAAGAGTCAGACACTCAACCTACTGAGCCACCCAGGCACCCCGACCATTTGGGTTTTGAGAGTAGTATATTATATACTTGAGAATATTTCTCTAACTAATTAAGTGACATGGAAGGTTGCTAGTTTTGCATTGGACCCAGAACAAGAAAAGTCCTTATAGTAAAAGCAGTCCCGCTGTTTGGAATATATGATCCAGCAGACTTCATGGTCATACAGGTATCTGGTTAGAAAGGGCTGCTGATTGGAGGCTTTTCCAAGCCCCCAAAGGAAAATTCCAGCACAGACTTCCAGGGTTCTGGAGCAAGCCCTACTGCCTGTAGCAGAGTATCATACATCATTTGAAAAATATCTCTTGATTTGTTATTGGGTACTGGTAGAGAAAGAACATCTCAATATGGAGTAGATATCAATTAAGCACATGCCAAGCTACCTAACATGACCTGGGTTCTATCAGCCCAACCAAGATATAAGGTCAAACAGGCCCAGCAGCAAACCATTATAGAATGGAAGTGGTACATCCTGGGCTCGGCTTGAGCAGGTCATAGGACACAAATAAGTTGGTGGCCCAGATCTCCATGTATTGTACATGACCACACACCAAGACCTACTGTAGCAGAAGTGCCACACAAACAAACAAATAGGATGAGTTGGAAGTTGATGTCAGCCTCTGCTCTTGCAATGGGTTCATGAATGGAACAATTCTGAAGGCAGAGATGGAGACTATACATGAGCCCAACAGCATGGATTTGCTCTCACCGACGCGGATCTAGCTACTGCTGCTATTGAAAGTCAAATCTGAGTTCCTTCAGCAGACCAGAAAGGCATTGTGGTAAGGCTATTATATAAGTCCCCTCTCATCCTAGATAAAGCAGAGATTCATGCTCACTAAGACTGACACATACTCTGGATATGTATTTGTCTTTTCTGCCCACAAGATCTTGGCGAATACACTCTGCAAGGGCTCAGGCAGAGTCTGATTCACTGACATGGGATTGCCACAGCATCTCTTTAGATCAAAGACTCACTTTATGGCAAAGGAGGTGAGGCAGGGGCACATGACCATGGGATCACTGATTCTACCCCATACCACACCATTCAGAAGTTGCCAACCTGATAGAACAGTGGAAGAGGCTTTCAATAAAGCTGCTGAGTCACCAGCTTGGAGGTGACACCCTGTGTGAGTTAAGGCACTATTTCAAGATCCAGGAGACTTTTTAGACTAATGCTATTTTACATGCTATATCCGTAAGAGGTAAAAGCATGGCACCAGGAAATAGACAGGCTTTGTTCATCATCATTTCCATCATCATCACTGACTTGATCTGAGCTAGAATCCTATCTACACAATTTTAGATACCCTGACTTTTTAGAGGTGGCTGCTAACACCAAGAAACACAGTAAGGGTCCTGGTAAAGCTATAGCTGCCTCTCTGGTCACATGGTCTCCTTATGACAATAGACAACTGGGCAAGGAAAAATGCACCACACGAGGAGGAACAACTGATTCTGACCGTCACGAGGGACTGCCGGTACATGCAGAGAAGTGGGCACCACGTGTTTGTCATTTTGATGATCCCCTTGTGGTGACTCTTGGTGCTTTCAGGCTCAGTTTAAATCGCAATTGGGCAAGTAGAGGAAACATGGCCCGATTAAGGCATGTTCAGAAGAACTTAGATCCTGCATGAAAATCAGCTAGAACCACAGAAGTGCTACCCAGATGTGAGGGGAATCTACAATGGGTGCTAGAGAAGGGCAACGGTGGTGATTAAGTATGGCCCTGGGACCAGCTGCAGCCATGGGGGCTGTAACTCATTCCACCAACAATCCTCTTGTAAGTTTCCTTAGGAATTGTGACACAAATCCTGAAAAATCCATGCCTGGATGGAGTGCACTGCTGTGAGAAGCAAGTGGAAGTGAATACTGAAAGGGGTGGACTGTAGTATGTTCTGTGCTGCCGTGCTCAGATCCACTGTCCTGGGCCGAATGCCCCACTGCTGTAGGTCAGTGGCTCATGGGTATCAGTTGTCCCTTTCTCTAAAACATTTCCCTCCACTGATGGGGACAGCCTTGCCAAGAAAATTTTCACTGACTCCCAGGATGGGGAAGCCCACAGGCAATGGTTAACTGAAAAAGGGGGTATGAAAGGCAAGATCTTTTGCATCATGTGGGAAGCGATAATTCTGCAGTTCTGTTTATGCTCTGGAGCTCCCTTCACCCCCTACCACAGATTAGGTCAAGGACAGACTGTCCTGAGATAACAGCCTTGCTCAACTCTACCCCAACCCCAGCCATCCTTCACCCCCTCCCTCACCAGTTTTTTCTGTAAGGCACTTCCTCAATAAATCCCAAACACCTGAAACTCTGATGAGGCTCTGATCTTCTCCCTCCATTGGCCCTTGGGCCTGGGGAGAAGACATTCTGCTCACTATCCCATCAACAAAAATAAGAATGTTGGTGAATGGAGCCACCAGAAAGCAGAATTTTTAGAAGTGAAGGGTACCATGGAGGGCAAAATTTACTCAGGATCACCTCTCATTTTTATGGTTTTTTTAATCAATGCACAATGCATGCACAGAAAAGCACTCTGAAATATATGGCTCGCTGAATTTTTACAAGAATATTGCAGAAGAGGAACAGAAAGGGTATGGGTGTCATATACTCTCCTATAACCCGGGCCCGGAAACAACCATCAATTTCTATTGTTGTTTCACGTGCTAGGGCTTATCACATCGCCCACCTACAAGAGGAAGGGAAAACTGGATGTGGGTAAGATTAGGAATTTCTATAGTAATAAACACAAATTTGGCAGTCATTTTTTTTTCTCCCACTGAGCTTTCTTGTATGTGTCAATTTCTGTCCTTTCCCCAGTTTTGGTGGCCACCCCAAACCATGTCAGAAAGGAAAGATTTTGTCTTCCGTATAAATTCTGAAGCACCTGATTGATTTGACTTGGGCTAAATACCACTAAATGAGAGTAGAGTCACCTCGACTCAATTTGAGGGTCAATTTGAAGCAAAATGGTAGCTAACCAACATTCAATTAGGCATGTCTTCTGCAATTTTTAACAACTTGCAGTGAAATTTTGCATACGGATAGAGGCTATGAGGACACCTGATCATGCCAAGAGAGATGCACAATTTAGAGATTGATGATACCGGGGGGAAAAATGTAAAAAGAATCACAGATCCTTTGATATTAATGCACATTGTCATAATGACTGCCATTATTGGCTGTGGGGCCATATTCCATAATGAGTCTTTTTTGGGACTTCGCGTCGCATAGACGTGCCAGAGATACTGTGTCTATTAATGAATGTGTATTTCTAACCTGGAACAATGGTAAAACTGTATTATTCTGTGAACAAAATCCTGCTGAATTCACAGCCAGGTGACACTGTGTGGGCACTAATGTACATGGAACTGTCTGTTGTAATAAGACTGCTATTCTCTTTAACACAATAATGCTGAATGTGCCCTGGACTTATCAGTAGGTGCTGCTTGCTTAGACTTAACTCCTTGTGGTCTGAGTGAAGCAGCTCCTTGCAGCCCTATCAGTGGTTTCCGACATCAGAAAGTCACATTCTTCTTTTTATTTTTTTCTGCTTCCACCTGCCCTTTCTTTCTTTCCTTGTGTGTTTTCATAATGACCCTCTTTGCATCCAAATTCTTTATGTGGAAACCTGATTTTGCCCGTTTGTCTGAGGACACAGATGACTGACGTTTTTATTCAAGGAGTCTCGGGGAGATGCACCCTTGAACTTTGCCTGCGTCCCCCACCTACAAGAGCTCCATATGGTAGGATCATTTCTCCCCAGAGAACACATTCTCTCAGCAGTAGTGACTGCTCCGTGCTGTAAAGGGACATTAAACGTCACCGAATAGACTTGGACACAGTATGCTGGTCCAACAGAGGGCCATGGGAGGCCAGAGAGAACCCTGCTTGATCACACATGGCACCCTAGGTCACACGTGCACAGGAATCGGAGGCTTTCCCTGCACGAGGGGAGAAGGCCGACCTGGGCTTATTTTACTCTTCTCCATTATCTGCCTGCAGAGGATCCACTTTAGTGATTACGTGGGGGAAGCAGCGGCCTTGGGCCGTCTGGCCTTTGCACTGTCCTTGGTTCCCTCCCTGGCCCTGGGTGCCTGTGCTCGGCCTGCCGCCCGCCAGTTGCAGGGAGAGAATCGGGAAGGAGCGTCCGCCGCATCCCTGGGCAGCTATTTCTGTCAACTGAAAAGGCCATTTAAGCAAAACACTTAATTACCTTTCCTCCTCCTTGCAACCCCTGGGAAAGTATGAGCCAGTCAGATAATGAGCTTAGAGAGCACAGCAGCTTGGCGAGGGCCAGAGATTTTCATCAGGCAGAGGAGTGACCTCACCCGATCCCATCACGAAATGGGGAATGGAGGGAAGAGCACGAGGGTGGTATAAACACCCTCCCCTGCGGTCAGCCGCACTCCTGCACTCACCACGCGGCAAATTCCTGGAGCATTAGCGAGCTTCTAGTTCCCAGGTAAAGCAACCAGCCCTGGCCTGGGCTCAGCCCATCCTCGGGGATGGAGACTGCTGGCAAAAGAGCCCTCGGCCGGCCATCCTCCCTGGGCGCTGCCCTTGCCAGCTGACTCGATCCCTTGGGCCTCCTGGGCCTCAGGTGTCCCACTGATAAAATGAGGATACTGGACTTGGAAGGTCTCTAAGGTGCCTTTAAATTCTATCATGCTAAAAAAAAAAAAAATTGCTTTGGGTGCTGGGGAGCCTGGAAGCTGGTGGCCTGCCTTATAGCTGGGGGAGGCAGCGTGGTGCATTGTCGCCGGTGTGGGCCAGGCCAGTGGAGGCGACCCTTATGGGGTCTCCAGACCAGGGGTTCTGCCTGAAGAGGTGCAGCCTGTCACAGGAAAGAAATGAGGAGCTGAGCCTTTAAGGTGAGAGAAGGCGCGGCCCTGCAGGGAGAGCCTGGCATCTTCCAAGAGCTCCCATCAGCCCTGACTGGAAAGGATGACAGATTGCCTGCCTCCATGGCCGGGTTTGCTGGACATTGTGTTCTGGCTCTTATCCACTTTGACCTCAGTGTGTCTCATGGTTTCTCCCCCCTCGTCTGCCCTGCCCGGACCTGGCATCCTCCGTGTACCGGCCGAACAAAGGACTGAGGCCTCGCAGCTTCCCACCGGCTACCGCAGCCTCCGCCGCCCGGCCCTGTCTAGCCATCACTGGGCCCCGTCCCACGAGTGGAATGTCACAGCCCACCCACATCTTCCCTGCTCTCCAACCCTCCCACCTGCCCCCTGGGCTCTGGCCTCACCCTTCTTGGCCGCATGCTGGCATCTTGCCTCCACCCGGGCAGTGAGTCTGTGCTGCCTCCTGGTCTCCACGTACAGACTGTTGGCAAAGGAGACCCAGAGGGTGAGACCAGAGGGTGGCCCCGGTGGGGGCCAGACTGAAGGACTGAGAAAGTCACTCTGTTTCACTCACTCATCAAATTGTTGACGGCTTATCATACCAGCACTAGGTGGTGGGGACATAGCCCCGGGCACACAGACAAAATCACCTCCCCCAGAGAAGGGAGCCGTGTAGGTATCTGGAGAAAGAGGACTCCAGACAGAGGGAACGATAAGTGCAAAGGCCCTGAGGTGTAATTGTGTTTGGTGAATGAGAAGAATGGCAAGGAAGTTGATGAGGCTTGAACCGATGCAGTGGGGGGAAGGCCGTCAACTGTCAGGAAGGCAACGGGGAGGGGTGTGTGGGGAGGTAGGGCTTTGCAGGCTACTCTTAAGAGTTTTACTTTGGGTGAGCTGAGAGTCACTTCAGGATCTTACCTGGAGGAAGTCATTGGTTTCGTTCACAGGCTCACTCTGACCGCTGAGCTGCGTGAACACTGCAGGAGCCACGAGGCAAGGGCAGGCGCCCATCTGGGGGCAACTGTGATCATGTACGAATGGAGCGATTCATCGTCAAGGGCAAGGAGAAGGGGTCGCAGAGCGGTTTGGGGGTGCCGACCAAGAGCTCAGTGCTGGAAGTGTTTCTCGGGGATGCCTGTTGGTCACCCTCGTGGGGGAGGACTCCAAATGGAGTCTGGGGCTCAGGAGAGGACAGCAGTCGGATACAAATCTGGTGCCCGCAGTGAATAGATGCCATATAAGGCCGCAGGCTTGAATGAGGTTACCGCTGGAGTGCACACGGAAGGCAGCAGAGACAAAGAGGTCAGTCCTGAGTTTCAGGGCTGCAGCACGAGGAGACCAGGGAGATGAGGAAAGCCAGGAAAAGGCTGGGGAGAAAAGGCTCAGTGAAAAGGAAAACGAGGAGCATGGGCTGTGCTGGACATCAGACACAGCGTGTCAAGGGGGAAGGGGCGGTTATCCATGGCAACCAAGGCAAGGTGTGAAAATGACTTGTCATGGCAAAGTGGAGGCTAGTGTTGAGCCCCGTTTTCTGCAGAGAAAACCCTTCAATGTGCTTCGATGGCAGCTCCTGGCCCCTACCTTAGCCGCGGGGGTGGGCCTGTGGGCCCGGGCCTGCCTAATCACAGTGATTGGTTCAGAGATGAGCACGTGACCTGGAGGGGGCCAGTGGGGCTTCTTTGCAGACATTTTCTCCCCGAGCTGTCAGGATACGTTGGCTCCCTCCCCTGTGTTGCTAAGGGTCGACCCCTCACAGATATCCTGCTTGTTTTTATTTTTTATTTAAAAAACCATTTTTTAATGTTTACTTATTATTTTGCGAGAGAGAGAGGGAGGGGCAGAGAGAGAGGGAGACACAGAATCCGAAGCCGGCTCCAGGCTCGGAGCCGTCAGCACAGAACCCCACGCAGGGCTCGAACTCACAGACCTGGAGCTCATGACCTGAGCCGAAGTCGGACACTTACCCGACTGAGCCACCCAGGTGCCCCAGTGGATTCACTCTTTGTAAGGTGGAGAGAGAGAGAGGTCCCCAACAATAGCGTTTGAACCACTTCTGGACGTAGCTCTGCCCAAGTCCGGCTACTCCTTTGGATTCCATTTCACTTCTTAGCCAATAAACTATTTTAAGCTGGTTTGAACCCGCCTTCTGTCTCTTGCCTCCAAAAGTGCTCTAACTAATCCGGGAAGACGTCCCCGAAGTGCGCTACTCACTGGTGGGGGAGAGTGTGAAGAGGGACACGTTGCTGACTCATCCGTCCAGCAAAGACTGACGAGACAGGGCTCGGAGCCACTGCTCGGAGACCCTGGCAGTCCTTGCTGGACAGTCCTCTAAATGCAACCTTACTAAGCAACACCTGGACAGCTGTCTGAAATTGCCCGGAGGAGTTCAGCCTGGGCAGGACCAAACAGGGTCACCTCCCTACCTCCTCCGGTAGCAGCCTCTGACGCAGGCCTGAAATCTGGGGCAGGTAGGATTGCAGCGAGAGAAGCTGGGGAAGGGCGTCAGGTTCCACCCGTGACCTGAGAGGTGGCATCCTGTGGGGCTGCCAGGGCTCGGTACTGGGAGTGTCCCCTAGGAGATTATGAAAGCCTCCGCGGGGCGGGGGTGGGGGGAATGCTGTGGGCTTAGAGGGGACAGGGTCAGCATCTGGGGAATGCAGATGAAGTAATGGGAGACGGGGCTCGGGAAGCAGTTGCTAAAACAAACTGAATAATTCTGCTGGATGAGGTTTCTCTGGCCTCGAGCTCTTTTTAAAGGGCCAGCTGCACACAAATGGCAGCGTCTTAAAGACACCTGGAGCAGAGGTCCTCTTATGTGCTCTTAAAGAGCACAGGTCCTCTTATGCTGGCTTTGGCTCTGAAGGTCCAGTGTGCCACCTTCGGGTGTCTTCCCAGCGTACTGAGAGGGAAGCTATTTGTTTTCACACGTCTTCTGGGTCTGTGTGCAGGCAGCGTACTCAGATCGTCTCATTGCTTTCCTGTCCTTCGGCAGGTGCATGAGTCTACCTGGGGAGAGCCCTGATCTTCACTTTCTGCATCCTGACAAAGAGAAATTATGCTTCAGTGACAATCCCCGGTTGCCTACGCGATGCAAACCGGTCAAGCGTTGAGAGCCCTGCAGTGGCTCTGCACCGAAGGGTATAAATCCTTTCGTCCCGAGTTGGCACCTCATTGCTTGCTTCTCTTTCAGGGATTTCCTCCATTCTTGGAGAAGACATACCTTTCACACCAACCCTTTCATCACCTAACGATGGTTGAGACCTCCTTCCAATCACATACCTCACCCCCGTCATGGATTACGAAGGATACCAATCCATAAACCTCCTAAGTGTAATGCCACACGTTGGACATGTGTAGTATTTGACAGGAGCCGAAATGAAACTGGCTTGTTGCTCAGATAATTACAGGTAGTGTTTACCGGACTAAACCCATTTGAGGGAAGGGTGAATTTAAATGTGTTTAAAGGAAAAAGTGTTTTAAACACTGTCAAGCACTTTAAACCGTCACATTGTTGGGGCGCCTGGATGGCTCAGTCGTGGAGCATCTGAGTCTTGACTCGGGCTCAGGTCATGATCCCAGGGACGTGGTGTGGGGTTGGCCCTGTGCTGGGCTCCAACCTGAGCATGGGGCCTGCTTGAGATTCTCTCTCTCCCTCTCTGCTCGCCCTCCTCCCCTCCCACCTCAAAAAAAAAAGTCACGTTGCACCCAAACAATTGATTCCGGGCACACATACCTCTTCTGTAGTCACAAAATCAAGCTTTTGAGGATTTCTGGTAGGCAATGGTTGTTTTGCCTACTTACTTACAGCAACAAAACTACATAAAAATCCTATCGTTCACTCTTTTTGGCTAATTACTTTGGTCTCTTCCCACAATCAGTCTGAAAACAAATGTTTCACTTTATGAGTTTACCCTTCAGTGAAGTATGTTCTTGGTGCCACAACTGAATTCTGCTCTCTAAGTCATATAAAGAAAATGGTTTCCAAGATCCCTCCACACTTCCTGGAGGTGGAACACAAATTGCAGGAAAGAAAAGTCCTGAAGGCTCAGAAGTAGATAGGCTTGCCTCTCTGGAAGCCTCCTTTTCATTCTCCTGGGTCTGGTGCTTTGGGGTTCACATCACGCTCTCTGGGAAGGTGAGCAGAACCAAAGCTCTGGAAAATTGGCTAAGAGAGTGCTGGCTGCTCCCACAGGAAGATCCCCACATCGTAGCAGCTTTACATACTCAAAGGTTCTATCTTGATCTGTAACGGTCCAAGGCTGATACTTCTGGCTGGACAGCTCTCCTCCTTGGTGTGATTCAAGTGCCCGGGCGTCTTGCATCTTGTGGCTCCCAAGGTGGTCCCCAGAGTTGACACATGCCAGCCAGCTAGGAAGAGAAAAGCACATGGAAAATTGCACATGGTTTTATGACGTGGGGTTGGTGCATATCAATTCTGCTCATTTTCCACTGACCAGAGCAGGACTGATGCTGGACCTCCTTGCAAGGGAGGCTGGGAAGTGTAGTTTAGCTGTGTGCCAGTGTTGTGTATACATATAATAGTTTCTGCCTGCTGCAGCCGTAATCGAGAGGCTTTTTACTCTGGCAGTGGCCATGCTCTCACTCCAAAAGTATTTGGGAATACTCGTCGGGGCAGGCCCCAAGAGACTGAACAAAATCTGTTATTAGATTAATTTCCTTTATTTGCCAGTCAGTTTTGCTTTGCTATTTTTATTTCATTGGCTTCTAGGCTGGAATTAAACATGTTAAACTCTCGGTCTACAAGAACATCTCAAAAAACTACAAAAAGAAAAGAGTCTATAGCAAAAGAAGTAGACTTGACCTTGTTTTCTTGTGAGTCACCTGAAAATGGAAGGCTCCACACCAGAATGTGCTAGTGAGCTGAGGCAGACAGAATCAAGGTCTCTCCTTTCCTCTCCTTCGTCCTGCGAGACCTGGATGTCATTTATCACCAAGTACCTGACTGTCATAATTCAGGACATTGGACCTTGTACAATAGGGTTCAAAACCACTGAGGAGTCAGCTCCCACAGTGGGGCCGATGTGGAAACAAATCTCCAGTGCACCGCAGAGTAGCTATGAAGTTACTGCAACGTCCTCAACCTTCCTGAGGCTTAATATCGTGTAGATTATTCTCCTCGGCTCCTTATTCTGTGAAAGTGGGGTTGATAATTCCCATCGCATGGGGGCATTTTAAGAGTTAAGTTAGCTGTTGAAGGAGAAATCACCTAGCACAGTGCCTGACATTAATCACTCCCAGCTCCCTTCCTGCCTCCTTCCATGCAGGGAAAGGTAAGACACCAGGGCCTTTGTCAGAACAGAGGTGCCACTACAAGTGAGGCTCCCTCTCCCCGACCCCACTGACTTCACCGAGCTCTCCGTTCAGGCAGAAGTCAGAGGGGCTGAACGTGAGGAGGGAGTTGGAGCAGACAAGGGAGCCATTACCCCCACATGACTGCCTACTAAGAATTCTGGCTAAAGAAAAGGCTTTTCTGCAGTTTGTTTTTGCAAATCCTGCTCCAATGAACCCAAGAGGTAAGGCTTTCGGTCAACAGGAGAGCCCTGATCTCATTGTCCCCAAATTCAATTTAGCAAACCTCTGGCGTTTTCTATGTTTTGTCTTTTCTCTCACGCATTTCCTTAATTCATCAGTATCTACTCTAGTTGGCACTGTTTCCACTGATCAACTCCCTGTCTGTCTGTCTGTCTCTCTCTCTCTCTCAGGTTATGCCTTAGTACATGTTGGAAGATGAAGATCACTTCCCCCAGGTCTCCTGAATTGAGCTTATGAGAACCAATTATAATCCTTAAATCTGCTCATTCTTATACAGGCTTATTTCTAACTTAGTTCCGGTATCCCACTTTGAGCCATTCAGAGCAAAAAACGAAACAAACAAGCAAACAAACAAAAACCCCTTTGCAGTGACAATACCAGTGCACAACTGTGCCCCAACAAGGATAATATTCTGGGATAAATCGGCAAAAGCCTTGGTTGTTTCCGTAGTAATCCTAAAGCTCAACAGAAGAAATTTCTTGAAGTGGACGGATAAAATTCTTAGAATCATCACGCCCAAGCCCTCTAGAATTCCTTTATGATGCGTTTATCTATTTCGGTCTTTCACATAGGAAGATTCCAGAGTATCGCCCCAATGAATGTGCAGTGCTGTCGGCAAGGAGCACGCCGCTGCAAAAGGGATTAGACTTGAAAACGCCTTCTGAAGGGGTTTGGGAGAGAAAGTCCCACTGATGCTACCTGAAGTTCGGGGGAAACGTCTTCAGCCAGTTTTCAGTGTGATGCAGATACGATAGCTTTTCTCCCTCTGTTGGAAAGGTCGGGGAAAGTGAAATGACCCAGCGGGCCAGGTCAGCATCTACCTAGCTAAAAACTTGGCCGGTGGACGTGAACTGAAGTGCCAGGAGGGCTTACGTGCAAGGTGTGGTCTGGCAGGCAGGGCTGAGGTTGGAGGCCAAAGTTCCCGGTGGTTGGTGCTATGGATTGGTAGTGGGTGGGGATTTTAATGGGACGGTTCGGAATGGGGTGTGTCCGCTGTAAGGGATTGGGACCAGAGTTGGGAGCTTGGCTGGTGCTGGAGAAGCACGTGAGCCAAAAGCTGGGGCCACAGCTGCAGATGGTTCTCTTAAGCCTTATTTCTCAAGAGGAGTCTTCCTTTCATAGTCCTTCTTCCTCTCATCCAAATCTCCCAGAACTTAATGTGAAAGTAACACAAAGAAACTGTATGTGGAGGAGACTTCTGACTGACCACCAAATTCCATTTTTATAACTATCCTTAAAAATAAAAGAATTGGGGCGCCTGGGTGGCTCAGTCGGTTAAGCGTCCGACTTCAGCTCAAGCCATGATGTCGCGGTCCGTGAGTTCGAGCCCCGCGTCAGGCTCTGTGCTG
This sequence comes from Herpailurus yagouaroundi, assembly GCF_014898765.1. Lineage (NCBI taxonomy): Eukaryota > Metazoa > Chordata > Mammalia > Carnivora > Felidae > Herpailurus > Herpailurus yagouaroundi. The sequence continues at coordinate 22,388,603 of NW_024412406.1, read as the reverse complement.
ACAGCTCAGAGCCTGGGGCCTGTTTCGGATTCTGTGTCTCCCTCTCTCTCTGACCCTCCCCTGTTCATGCTCTGTCTCTCTCTGTCTCAAAAATAAATAAACGTTAAAAAAAATAAATAAATAAAAGGCATACACTTTTTAAATTGTGGGAGAACTGACATACAATAAGTTGCATATGTATGTGTATATTGCACGTACAATAAGTTGCATAAGTGTACAAGTTATTACTTTGGACATATCTCTCCCCCATGAGAACATCATCACAGTCAGGATACAGACACCAAAAAGTTTCTCTGTACCACTTTGTAATTTCCCCATCTCTGCCCCTTTCTCTTCCCCAGATGACCATTGATCTTCTTTTTTATTACAATAAGTTAGTTTGCATTTTCTAGAATTTTATATACATGGAATCATGCAGCATGTATGCTTTTTTTTTTTTTTTGGTTTGCCTTTCTTCACTCAGTATAATTATTTTGAGACTCATCCATGCCACCTGTGTGTCTTTCAAGAGTCCATTCCTTTTTATTGCTGAGTTGTATTTCATCAGATGAATGTTATAAAATTTGTTTATCTGTCCAACTTTTGATGGGCATTTGGTGGTTCCCAGGTTTTGGATATTACAAATAAAGCTGCAATGAACATTTGTGTGTAAGTCTGAGTAGAGACATATGCTTTTGTTGTTGTTTGTTGTTATTATGATTAGGTACATACCTGGGGACAGAAAGACTGGGGCCCGAGGTAGGTATACATTTAATGTTGGAAGAACCTCACACACTGTACCATTTTGGATTCCTATGCTAGCAATGTATGAGGGTCTAGTTTCTCTGTGTCTTCACCAGCAATTCATAAAGTCTATCTTTGTGACTTCAGCCCATCTAACAGATGTGCTGTATCCTGTATGTTCCTAATGACTCTTGATGTTCAACGTGTTTTTGTGGGCTCGTTTGCCATCTGTTTATATTATTTAGTGGCTGTTTAAGTCCTGCATTCATTGTTTTTGAGCTGTGAGTTTTCTAATTATTGAGTGTTGAGAGTTTATTTATTATTATTATTTTTTAATGTTTATTTCTTTTTGAGAGAGAAAGAGACAGAGCAGGAGCAGGGGAGGGGCAGAGAGAGAGGGAGATGCAGAATCTGAAACAGGCTCCAGACTCTGAGCTGTCAGCACGGAGCCCGATGCGGGGCTCGAACTCACGGACCGAGAGATCATGACCTGAGCCGAAGCCGGACGCTCAAGGGACTGAGCCACCCAGGCGCCCCTGAGAGTTCTTTACTTATTCTTATGCAAGACCTTTATCTGATATATTCTTTGAAAATATCATTGACTCATCTTTAATCCTCTTAACAATGAATGTGCAATCGTTCTATAGCCTCTCTTCTTGCTGGATACGGCCATGTGACTTGAGTTCTTGCTCATGGAACATGAGTAGAAGTGAAGCGTGCTACCTCTGCGTGTGCTTCTCCAGGCTGTCTTTTATGTTCTCAAGCCACTGATCCAGCTTTGATCATGCTGGTGAGGACAGTGCCCTGGGGATTTCAGAAAGACCTGTGCAGCAGGCTCACTCCCCTTTGAAGCGTTGCATGGTAGAGAAAGAAACTTCTCTCTACGTTTAAGTCATTGAATTTGGGGGTTTCTTTGTTACCCCTTAGCAGCTTAACCTTACCCTAACTAATATCCCAAGAAAGGTACACCTTCTCCCTTCCTTCCTACTTCGAGCACATTCCAACAGCAGTTCAGTTTGGCTGTCCGGAGGATGAATTCATTTTTCTAGACAAGAGAATAAAAATTCCTTGAGCAATAACTAAGGCACCATGTGATGCATCTTGCCTAAAAAGAGGAATGAGATTCAAATCTTGCTCTTGAGAAACAGACGGCCCGATGAAAATCTTTTAGGTTCATGCCTACCCAGTCTGAAATTGTAGAGTTGGCTTTTCTGCAGTTTAGGGTCAGAATTTTGCTGAGCTTAGAAGAATCTACAGAAACGCAGAAATTTGGCTTCAACTTGGTGTTTTTCTACTGATATTCTGCAAAAAAATCACATTAAAATGAGACTTTGGCCCCTCTGCCTGCCAAATGAGAACAAGGTCTCCACGTCTAGGTGCCTGCTGCCCCATGTTCATTGTAAGTCTCCCTGGGTTCAGTGACATTGGACAATTACCATTTATTTGAATTTTTAAGGGACTCCTTCAAAAACATTTTTTTTTAATGTTTATTTATTTTTGAGAGAGAGAGAGAGAGAGAGCGCATGAGTGAGCGAACAGGGAAGGGGACAGAGAGAGAAGGAGACAGAGGATCTGAAGCAGGCTCCTCCCTGAGAGTTGAGAGCCCGATGCAGGGCTTGAACTCACGAACACGGAGATCACAACCTGAACCTGAGCCATAGTCAGATGCTCAACAGACTGAGCCACCCAGGTCCCCCGCCACTCCCCGCCCCCACTCCGCCATGGACTTTTGATGTAATTCAACTAACTTGCTTCTCTCAAGAATCTAACTGAAGTTTATAGACGAGGAAACAGATTCAGGAAGGAAAACTAACTTGTCTATGGCCCCAGAGCCAGTTAGGGATGGGAAGAAATTATGTAACTAGTCCTGCTACCGAATTCTTACGCCCTTTCCTGCAAAGCTCTGCTGCCTTCCCTGGGAGCGGCTTTGGATTTAGATTACTCAGATAGCTGCTGTGGGTTTTTTTCTTTTCGTGGAAGAAATAACCTCACAGACTCTGGTTCTGCTCCCACAGCCTCCTCAGCCCCAGGCTTGAGACCAGCCTCTATTACTCAGAAGAATTTGTGCAACTCCGTGCTTCTCTATCTTCAAGCATCAGCATGTTCGACTCTTGGTTTCAATCCAGAACCTGCCCTGTTTTTATAGAACAAAACTCCAGCTTCGTTCTGAAAATGAAATGACAGGCGATCCCTGGAAAACAACCCAGATCCCAGGTCCGCACTTCAGTACAGTCCAAAGGCAAAGTTTCTGGTGGGATACTTCCGTTACCAGCCTGTCACCTTGGTAAAGGCTTTCAGACACATCAAACCAAAGGAAAGAGGCTCTTTCTTTTTCTTGTTGTTCCAGATCAGATAACGTTGCCTGATTAGTTCCTCCACCATGAATTCATACCGCAGGTACCCACATGCCAGCCCTTTGCTGAAAGGCCATCAGCTATATTGCTTCCTGCATAATCATTCATATTTTGCCTCATGCTTTCCCTTCTCCACCTCTATTTCCGGCTCCTCCCCCTGAAATAGCAAAATGCTTGCAAAGAAAATGTGTCAACAGGTGAAATTTATAGGAGTTTCCTGGCCCACACAGAAACACGAACCACAGGCGTCCCCAAAGGGGAGATTTTCTTACCCAGACACTTACTCTCTTGAATATGCCCTGATTCATTCATATATGAGTTCTCTAGAGAAACCGGTTATCTTTTTTAGGGAATCACAGTATGGAGCTTCTGTTTGGAAAGAGTGGCTTTGATGAAGGCCAGTTGGGATTATTTAGTTGCAGTTACAGAAAAGCCCAATCCAAACTAGCTTAGAAAGGGAAATTAGTGATTCAGAAGCTGAAAGCGCTGACTTCAGGTTTAACTCTATTCGGGACTCAAGCAGATCGGTAGCACCTGCTTAGTTTTTAATTTTTTTAATTTTTTTAATTAAAAAAAATTTTTTTTTCAACGTTTTATTTATTTTTGGGACAGAGAGAGACAGAGCATGAACGGGGGAGGGGCAGAGAGAGAGGGAGACACAGAATCGGAAACAGGCTCCAGGCTCTGAGCCATCAGCCCAGAGCCTGACGCGGGGCTCGCACTCACGGACCGCGAGATCGTGACCTGGCTGAAGTCGGACGCTTAACCGACTGCGCCACCCAGGCGCCCCCTGCTTAGTTTTTTAATCTCCATTTCTTTGTTCTGGCTTCCTTTAGGTTGACTTCAGCTTTCAGTTTTATGTGTACCAGAAAGGTACCTACCTGCTAGCCTGATTCATTCTCCTATGTTTTAGGTCAGAGGTTATGAGAGTCCCTTTCCCCAAAGATTCAGGGAAAATGTCACTGCATCTCATTTGGCTCTGACTAGGCCACGCACGATCCATGAAAGTCAGTAGACAGGAAATGAGATATGCTGATGGTTTAGGCCTGGGTCACAAGCTCCGCCCCTGAGGCTGGGTGTGGAGTCAGCTTTAATGGGACCGCATAAGAATCAGGTAGGGACCTGGAGGTCTCTGGCAATGACCACTGCGGTCAGTTTTGCCTTCTAAGAAATGACGCCTACGAGTCACGTGATGTTTTGTTTCCACTGAACAAGCCAGCTGCCTACCTTGAAAATAGCCCGCATCTTCTCATGTAAAATAGGAATCCACCTCCAAAGCCAGGCTGACTTAGGGAAAAGGTTACTTTCTGATCTAACTTCCAGCAGTGAGGCTAGTTTGCCAAAGTTTTGGTGTAAGTGGGTTGGTATAGAAAACTTATTCAAAAGTATCTCAAAGTCTATAGCAGGAGCACTTAACATTCTTTCTTTCTTTTTTTTTTTTTTAAGTTTATTTTAAGAGACAGAGCAGACGAGGGGCAGAGAGAGAGAGAGAAGGAGAGAGAGAATCCCAGGCAGGCTCTGTGCTGTCAACGTGGAGCCTGATGCGGTGCTGGAACTCACAAACCGTGAGATCGTGACCCGAGCCGAAACCAGGAGTCGGACACTTAACCAACTGAGCCACCCAGACTCCCTGGACCACTTTACGTTCTTTAAAGCATGAAGATCCTCCACTGGTTTGAAGCCTATTACAATAAGCCTTTCTTACTGGTCTCCTTGGGTTTTTGTTTTTGTTGCCTAAGATGACTATGATATACTTAGACCTCTGTAGCCTGATCAGGCTGCCCCAGGAGGGAGCGGACGAGGTTATGTGCCTTTCCAAATAAATGTTTGGGATTAGGATTTTAATCATTCTTATCAACTTTTGACCTCAAATGTTCAACCTCTTAACCCCTGAACAACCGTCACTGCTTATTGTACTGCCTTTATTCAAACACTTCATTGTTGCTTGTGTGTCAGACCGTCTCTGAGCCCTTCACACGCATTACTGCACTTCTTCCTCGTAACCACTCTATGACATAGAGGCTATTATTATTCCCATTGTATGGAAGATGAAATTGACCTAGAAGAGATTAAATATCTTGCACAAGGTCACACAGTTCAAGCCGGAGATCTCAAAATCATGCTACCTAAATAAGCAAAGGTTTTTGCCCCTGCGCCCCATGGTGCAGCACAGGAAGACAGACCTATAAATAAACCACTGCATTAGATGTAATATTTGCCGTGATAATGATCTACACGGGGGTAAGTGAGGATGTGAGAGAGAGAGAGAGAGAGAGCAGTCATTTCCCTATAGGGGTGGGGAGGGTTTGAAATGGGTATTGGGACAAGTTCTCTAGAGGAGGCTAAGCTCAGGTACATGAGAAGGTGTTTTCTGGAAGGTTAGGGCTGAGAATAGCATCCCAGAGATTGGGAATGTGTGCAAGTAAAGTGCTGAGGCATCTGCTAGAAATGCATGATGGGAGAATCCATGACTAGAACATAAGGTTCCAGAAGAATGGACATAAGAGGAGCAGGACCCAGTCCATGAGCCTGATTTTAGTGAGAGGGATTTTTTTAAATATTAATTTTTTAATATTTATTTATTTTTATTTAATGTTTATTATTTTCAGAGAGAGAGAGAGAGAGAGAGAGAGAGAGAGAGACATAGCATGAATGGGGGAGGGGCAGAGAGAGAGGGAGACACAGAATCTGAAACAGGCTCCAGGCTCTGAGCTGTCAGCACAGAGCCCGACGCGGGGCTCGAACTCACAGACCGCGAGATCATGACCTGAGCCGAAGTCAGATGCTCAACCGACTGAGCCACCCAAGTGCCCCATATAGTGAGAGGGATTTAGTCAGATCAAAATGAAGGGCTTTAAGAAAAAGGGGGCAATTATTCATAATCAGTAGCTTTTTCTGTTTTTAAAATTTCCAAGCTTTAATTATTTTTGGATTTTTTAAATTATGTAAAATACACACAACATAAAATTTGCCACTTAAAAAATTTTAATTGGGTATTCAGTGGCAGCAGGTACGTTCACAACGTTGTACAACCATCTCCACTATCCATTTCCAGAACCTTTCATTAGCCCAGACAGAAATTCTGTACCCATTAAACATTTCTTCCCCAGTTCCCCTGTAACTTGTGTCAATCAAAGGAAGCTGCCTTGAAAAATAAGGAGAAACAAGTATACAGATCCTCAACGTACGTTAGTGCGAAGAACACTGTGATTTGTGCTCTTTTCAAAGGAAAAGTGTCAATGACACTACATTTTAGGGATGAGACAGTCCAGGCAGTGGCATGGGAGTGTAGTTGTTCCTGCCAAATGCTCAAGATAATGGGGATGTGCCATTTTTTAAAAAAATTTTTTTTGGGATGTTCCATTGTTACTACGATGTCCCTCTGTAGTTTTCCTGGAAAAGGAAGGCCACTCACATTGTTGATAAATATCCCATGGCAATCAGCCGGGTCACCAAACACACATTGATTGAGCGCTTGCTGTGTGCACGGTCCTGTGTCAGGTGCCGTGAACAGAGAAGAGTGGCAACCATCCACACGACCTTCAAAGGAATCATAATGTAGTTAGGGAGAAGAACACGGGCAAGCCAGTCTGCGACCTAAGGCAGGCTAGAGTCCGTTCTTCCTCAACCCCTGACCTGTGTCGATCCTACCGTCTCACTGCCCAGTGTGTGGCTCTTTACGGCGCTAATCACGTGACACTTTTACATCAGTTTGAACGTCTCCTTGTATTAACCATCAGACCATTCACTCCATAAGGGCAGGTACCTTTTTTGGCTCATTACTGTCTCTCCAGCGTCTAGCATAGTTCTTGGCACATAGGACGTGTTCAGCAAGTACATATTGAACCAATGGTTTCTGTCATTATTTATGTGTGTATGTGTGTGTGTATTTCTAGTGACTATTCATTCTATGCATGTGTCCGTATGTATAGATGTACAAGTCATATGTTTTGAAAACACAAACAAAAAATCCTCGGCTACAGAGTCCTAACCACTTTGGAATCCACAGCTTCTTCGAGGTCTTACTACTATTTCACTACGGCTACGACTCCCGTGGTTGCACAGCTCTGTGAGTCAGGCCCGTCCCTCCCGGCTTTGTGGGACCTCACGCCTCCGGCAGTGGACACAGAGTGGGGGTGCCTGGCACCCAGCGAGTGGTTGCAGTCAGGCTTCTAAGGCGTCGGACAGACTCACACGCTCACTCCTTAGCGCTAATCAGAAGACTATTTATAGACCTCAGCCCTCCTCTGAACACCCGAGCTTAACTCCTGCCCCCTCACTCTCAGCAGACAGCCTCACCCCATGACTCACCGAGAAGACTGAGGTCATCCCGGTGCTTTCTGTCGCTTCCTGCTTTCTACCTCCAATTTCCCTCTCCCCAGTGGAGCCTGGCCTCTCCCAGAGCCCGCATCCTCTGCCCCTGTGTGGTTTCCTCACCCCCCTGGATTACCTGCAGCAGCCTTCCTAACCCGTCTCGCATTTCCATTTTTCCTCTTCCACACTGCAGGCAGAAGGATTCTTTTAAAACGAGGGTCACGGGCAATGCCCGCTGCAAGAGCTCCCACTTTTCACTATTCCCGGAAATCATCTCAGGATGTAGATAAGAGCGATAGTTAATCCTAAGTTTTCCAACCCTTCCCTCCTGCCTCCCTCTGAAAGTAAGTCATTTGCAGACGTGCGTATTTATTAGTCCTGACACATTTCTCGGGGTGCATCTTATAACACGGGGCACATCCGGTGCGGGACATCTTGACGCTGTCCCGGGGAGTGGTCTTCCCTGTGCTCCTCACCACCTGGTCAGGGGCCTCCTTTCCTCTCTCCCGGCTGGCTTCTCACTCCCTCCCGCCAGCTCCCTGGCTCTGCTCCCGGCACCCCTTGGAAATTAGGTTCTTGTCACTCCCTCGTGGCTACTGTCATTCGTTCCCCCCCTCCTCGTCCTCTGCTTCTGACAGCGTCCGTCCTGCTTGCCTTGCCTCCAGACTTCTCACCACACCCTTCTTTTCCCTCCCGGCTCTCTCGGTGGTTCCTTTCTCCTCCTGGAGGGTCTTTTGTTCTGCCTGCCCTTGAACGCTGTGTCCTCCGGTTCCAGGCAGAGTGCCTGCCGCTTCCTCTCCCAGCTCTCTAAGCTTTCTGTGGGTGGTTTTATCCCCTCACGTGCTTTTTGTGCCTTCTTCATACTGTGAGAGCATGGCACACACATCACATTGTGTACACACGACTCTTGTAATTTCACTGTCATCCTCCAGGCCTTCTAGGGCTTTAGCAGGTCATTGTGGAGCCTTGCTTCCTGGGCTGGAGGCGTTGTTCCAGAAAGAATTATATCGTGAGTTGCCTAAAGTTCTTTTTGTTTTATGGCCAACACTATTCCTGGGGGCAAGAGGCACTTTGATGACATCTTAAGACGAAGCAGCGCATTGTCCCAAGTCGTCAGCATTTCTGGTGCTTTCCCTACCTTCCACTGCATTATTGCTGACCTCAGCGTGTGCTCCGGACTTGGAGCCTGAAGGAACCCTTCTGAGCCCCAAAAAGTGGCCTGTTGCTGGGCCCCTTCTGCATTGATCTGTGCCTGGCAGCTTCCCCACCCCCTCTTTCCCACCCAGCTTCATCAGGTCTCCCTTACGCCTCCCTCTCCCCGTCCCACAGAACTGTGCTGCTGACCTGGGATGAGCTCTGTGCAGCGGAACAGGCAGGAAAAAGAGAAAGGTTTCCCCTCAAGGAACATCCATGACGGACGCTGCCAAGTTTGCCCGTTTTTTGTTTTTTTTTTCTCCTAGAGAAAAACGTGTGATAGCATGTTGTGCTACACGTGTGAATATTTTTCCAAAGAAGCGTCTGCATTAGTGTCCTGCTGCTGCTGTAACAAAGGGTCACAAACTTGGCGACTTCAAATCACACAAAATTTTATCTTCTTATGGGTATGGAAGCCAGAAGCCTGGAGACAGTTTTATTGGGCTGACATCAAGGTTAGCCAGTCCGCAGAGCTGGTTCCTTCTGGAGGCTCTAAGGGCGAATCTGCTTCCCTGACGTCTCCAGCATCTGGAGGCTGTCTGTATTCCTTGGCTTGTGGACTTTTCCTCTCCTCGCTCTCAGCCCTCCTGCTTCCATTGACACATCCCTTACTCCGTCCTCTCCTTCTTTACTCAAATCTTCCTCCCCGCTCTCGTAACGGCCCTTGTGATCACATTTAGGGTCCACTAGATACTACAGGCTAATCTCTCTATTTCAAGATCCTTAATTTAATCACATCTACAGCATTCTTTTGCATATAAGGTAATATTCACAGATTTCAGGGATTAGAACATGGGTCCTCTGGGGGCGACAGTATTTAGCATACTGTAATATTCACACTGAATTTCACCTGCCCTTGGACTACTCACGTATCTTTGTGTCACCTTCTTGTGTTTTATTTTGGCCAAAGAACATTACTTAATAAGGCATTTCCACAGATATGTATATGTACGTGAATATATACGAAGTTATTTGTTATTTATATGTTTTACTAGGTATTTGATAACCTTTGAGGTATACTGACATATCTCAAAGAAAGAAAACCCATTTAGAGGGTATGATTTCTACGTTGTTAGTGTTTGTGTTTAACTTCACAGAAAAAACCATCATGCTGATATGATCTCCTCTTTCAGCCTGTTGAGAGAGAGCTCATAGGAGTACAGGTAAATGGGTCATGGGAGATGTGTCATTTGTGGACAGCTATTGGGCTGGCTGGCTCAGATGCCACCTTCTTTCTCTCTAGTCTACTCAACTCCAGCACCCAGAGTGACTGGTGCTCCTCGCTGCTGGTTCCACTGACTGTACCACCCAATTCACCTCCAACTTCCCTGGCTTGTCCTTTGGTGTCCTTGGCTCTGCCCACTGCCTTCAACACCCAGCTGGAGAAGCTTCCATTGAAAGCTGTCCACCTGCCTCCTTCATAACTTTCTTCTTCGGTTATCTTGTCTACTCCTGCAACTTCAATCCTCGTCCTTGGGGATAAATTCCAGACCCATGTTTCTCATGTAAAATACTAAGAGTAGAGTAGTTTCTCAAGTACCTCTACTATCTTGGTTTAAGATGTTTTAAAGATACGTTTTCATTTGTAGAGGTTATGTATTTTAATGATCCACCTGGGTTGAATATTTGGTTTGGTAACACTCTTTTTATAAATATACGTAAAAAACAAACCTTACTTAATGTAATCAGGTTATCGAATTCACTTAAAAAAAAAAAAAGATAGGCCCAGAAAGATGCATTCAAAGTTGTGACAAATTAAATTTGCAAAAACTTGATTCCGAGTATTGAAGTTTAGAATGGAGATTTAAATACATCTAATGGGCCCATTCATTGCTTACCATATATAGCACCAAGGGGTTTTAATTACGGTGCTCATGCAATAAATAGAATCACACTTCCCAGCTCACATTATAACGTAAAATAAAATGACACTAAGCACCATGAGTATAGATTTGCTAGTAAACAAACTCTCCTCTAAATAGAATTGCTTAGCTATTGTCTTTAAGTCAACTATCTCAAATTTCTAGGAAAGTCAAGCTCAGTGAGAAGGAATAATAAATAACAACTGAAACGATAAGGCTTTCCTTCATTGAAGTTTATACATTTTTGGGGAATTTGGCTATCATTTATTGATAATATTCATAAGGTAGAATTCCTTTCATCTGATTTTTACATTTATCCTATTTATGATAAAAAATATATCATTGGGCTTCATCTCTGAGGTAAAAGTTTCTGAATACAAGCCTTGTAAGTTTCAGTTCCTTTGTTAGTTACTGGGTTGCCAAGTTCGGGCAGAATGGGATATATGTCCTCTGCCTCAGGGAAAAAACATTTTACAGTCTCCTTGAATACTAGACAAAATGTCTAATACATGGCTGTTTTCTAATTGCTTGCACTTATCATAATTTCTGTGCTTGTGGAAATTACCATAGTGTGTGGTGTGTAGGTATATAAACCATAGGCTTTCAGATTTCCTTTCACTGGCTTTTTCTAATAGCTTCTAAAACCATGACAGTATTTTAAACACATTTATCATAAGCTATGTTTATGAAGAAACTAACAAACAGAAGCGGGCAATGATCTCTCGTGGAATATATTTATTCACTCATTCCTTCCCTAGTCGCAGATCTACTCATCACTCACTTACTGAGGGCTCGCAAGGTGCTTGCTGCACAGGGCTGTAGAGTGCCTTAAGAAGATAGGCATTACTTGGCACAGAGTTTCCTTTTCATGAGCCAATAGTCTAACGTGAGACTTGTCGTTAAAAAGCTATAATTAGGGGCGTCTGGGTGGCTCAGTCGGGTAAGCGTCCGACTTCAGCTCAGGGCATGATCTCGCGGTCTGTGAGTTCGAGCCCTGCGCCAGGCTCTGTGCTGACAGCTCGGAGCCTGGAGCCTGCTTGGGATTCTGTGTCTCCCTCTCTCTCTGCCCCTCCCCCACTTGTGCTGTGTCTCTCAGAAATAAATCAATACGTAAAAAAAAAAAAAAATTTAAATAGTGGTGTAGGGTAGGGATGGGCATAGATGGATAATAATGGTCACCTTGCAGGGTTGTTTGTAAAAATAAACATGCGTGTAAAGTGCCTGATACTTAGTAAGCACTTAACAATTGTTAAATGAATAAATACTGTGGGAGTTCAGAGAAAGAAAAATTTACTCCCAGTTTGGCTGAACAGAGAAGGCTTCTAAAGGGCTATCTGATCTTACAGAATCTGGGGGATGGGCACACTTAGGAAATAGAGATTGTTCTCTCCCTTTTAAAATGCTTTTCTACTTGAAAAAAATTTTTAAGTTTATTTCTGTATTTTGAGAGAGAGAGAGAGCTAGCAGGGGAGGGGCAGAGAGAGAGAGGGAGAGACAGAATCCTAAGCAGGCTCCATACAGTCAGCACAGAATCTGATGTAGGGCTCGAACTCACGAACTGTGAGATCACGACCTGAGCCGAAACCAAGACTTGGATGCTTGACCGACTGAGCCACACCAGCACGCGCTTTTTTATTTCTTTTTCCTTTTGTTCCAGTGCGCACACATGGTTTCTATGATCATGCTGTAATCTTGACTTATACTTCTTCCAAAGGCAGCACATAATCAATGGCCGAGCTTGTGGACAAGGACTCTTAAGCAGACTTAAGGAATGGGAGACACCCGGACTGCTCCAGGAGACTGGGATGGATTGATGGATTGGTGCCCAACAATGGCAGGTGGCTGTCTTTGTGTAGCAGTCAGTGGCAAATGAAAGACGTGTGTAAGGATCACTCTCCCCAGAGGCCATTCCTTTCTCTACATCTGAAAGGGCAATAAGTTGATCCTAAACAGGACCAAAAATTCAAAAGACTTCTGACAGATCAGTCAAGCACCCTTAAGTTTATCTGGATAAAAATTCATAATCACCCTCCCATGTTGACAAAGCTGTGACACCTGCAGAGGTTTAAAGGGGAAGATCAGAGCTGAGCTGAAGGGGCGGTTATATCCCATAAATGCAAGAAAAAGATCTGAATTAAAATGCATCACGCTTTACATGGGTCACATCTTCCTAACTTTAACTTGGATGGGAACCAACTATGAGGCAGGCAAAGGTTATCTCCCAAGCAATACATACCTAATTTGTGATTGCCCATAAAAGATTGGTTGCATATTGGTTTCCCTCAAATAAGCTTGCACTGTTCTTTATATATCCCCCTTCTTAGAAAACACCCAGACTGTCTTGGGCCCACAGTGCCACCTGATTACCAGGGGGATATGGCAGACGTGTCTCCTGCCCCTCTCTTTTTACAGCTCAATCAATTCAAGCTCAGATAAATCTGTTCTCACATGTCCCATTTAACTTCCTTCCTTGTTCCCCTACGTCTTCCAATTCTTGCCCAGTTAGATCAGGAAAAAAAAAAAAAAAGAAGAATTACTATCAGTATTTCTACTAAGAGTTTGATGCTATGGAATTAAACAAGGAATGCAGATTTTGGCACTTCCTGAGTTTAAATCTAAAGAAGAAAATCGTTTATCTCTATGTCTGTTTCTCTACATACTTAGTCATCATGAAATGAAATGAGGTGGGGGGGATCCTGATCGGACTCAGAGAAAGTTATAAAGAAAAGCCATTTTTACAAGTGTCTTTCTTGTTTCGTTCTCTTTCTCTCTCACCTCTCCACCCCCCCCCCCCCTTTTGTCAACCATTTTTTATAGCATCTGGTCTGTTTATACGCTTTGGCCTTATTTACATGACTGTTCTACTTTTCAGTTATACACTAGTATGGAAAATGTGTGTGCATGCTGGGTGGGGACCCCTTTGTCTCTCATTTGCCTTTTCCTTTTCCCTGTGAAATCAGATATCCACAAGAAAGGGCTACGATCACAGCACGTGGTAACAAATGCACAGAGCGGCCGGTAATCTCTCTTGCCTTCTGTGCTTCCTTTTCCTGACTATCGAACATATCAGCAAGTGTTTTTCTGCAATGCTGGCAGGATCAAAAGTCAGGCAAAGATGATTCAGGTTCCATTTCTATTATGAAATAATTGTCTTATCTGCATGAGAATACACACATATATTCCTGCTAAATTATCTACATCCTAAGCATCCATTCATGCCCCAGAGAAGATGATGAATGTACCAGATGCTTACATGTTGTGGTGAGATCAGAGATGGGTGGGGCAGGGCAGTCTGCCAACTGTCTGGGTGGCTATGTCAAGAGAATGAGTCATTCCAGCAGCTCCTGCTGTATCACCCCTGATATTGGTTTTAATATGTCCCACTGGAAGAAGGCCAGAGGCCTTATACCAAAGTTTGGGCCCATTTTTCATCTCTTGGCAGTGGTGTAGTTCTATATTACTCTCCCCCCACCCCCCACCCCTCAGAAAGCCTCAGCCAGGCCATTATGACCCCGTTGCGGACGGACTGCGTTTCCCCAAAGCATGGTATGATGCTTTGTTCTGAGGCTTCCATTCCTGGTTGATACTTTATAGTTGGTTCTCGAAATGCTTACCAAAACGCGTTATCAGGCCTGGGCCAGGTCTTAGCCTAGAAACCAGATAATCTACCCCCCCCCCCCCCCCGAATCAATAGCACTCCACCATTCCTGGGCCCCTTAGAGTCTACAAGGCTTCTAAAACTAAACACTCCAAAAGCTTCAGCCTGCAGACCCGGGCTGGACATTGGTCTCCAAGGGGAGGACACGCTGTGCCCTGGGTGAGGCACGGTGCCTGTGCTCACCCTGCCCCAGCCGCCGGCGGAGCACCCGGCTGGCCCGAGCGGGCCTGAGACCACGGAGGCCGCGCGGCTCAGGCGGTGGGCTCGTTGCGGCGCCGCCACGCAGTGGGCAGGAAGGGGGCGTGCGCGCCTTGGGTAGCTTTTGTGCTCTTGAGCTAGACTGAGCTGCCTTGACTTGGGATCAGACCGCCCCTGCTGTCCTATTGTCTTAAGGAGTCGTGTTGGGGGCGGAGGAAGCTGAGGGGGGCGCTGATCTGAGGATTTCAATAGAACCCCTGTCTAGGCTTCCCCGAGATTGGATCCAAGACTGCATCCGTGGCCAGCCCGCTGGCGGATACGGCTGCCTGTGTGAGGGGCGCGGGGCGGCTGATGAAAGAGGCTGCGCGGTGCATGCTGTGGGAAGAAGAGAGGTTTATTTATTTTGCATTTGGCAACGTGATTATGTTAACTTGTCTGTGGGACCCAGACACACACAGCGGAATAGCCCGCTTGTGCGATGTGATGAGGCCCACGTGATGGCTTTTGGTCGTTGCATTGGGCCCGATTTGGACGAAGACACCTGGCAGTTTAGAGTGTTTGTTTGCTTATCTGCCGATTTTAGCCATCAGGCTGGGGCGTGTGTGTGTGCGTGTGTGTGCGCGCGCGAGTCTGTGTGTGCGCGCGAGTGTGTGTGTGTGTGTGCGCGCGCGCGATTGAGTGTGTGTGTGTGTGCATGTGTTGCGGGGGAGGCAGGGTAGGGAGATGTGCGCGTCTTGGTCAGGGAGTATGGAAATTTCTGGCTTCAGCTTGCATCTATTTTTATGGCCATTTTGATTTGTGTTACCTTTTGGTTTTCTATGCGCCTGGAAGGCACACTGACTGTAAGATTCAGAGCGAAACCTCAGAAGATTTAAGGTAATTCACTTTGAAACTGGTTGAATGTTTACTCTAACAACAAGTCTAACAAGTTCAAGGAACACTTTCTGAATTCACGAATTTTCCTTCTCTCTTTTTTGGTGTTAGCCGACAAAATCCACCGTTACAGAGACCTCAGGCATTTTTATGTATGTTGGGCCACTCCTCCTCTCTCAATTTGCCAACAACCCTATTGGGCTAATGTTTCCCAAACGATTTTCCAAAGAATTGGGTATCATTGGGTCAAAGGGCTTACATAAATGCATTTTTTTCCTCATTAAATTCCAATTTTTCAAAACCACTACCCTATTATATGATAAACGTTAAATGTTACAATGGATAGCTGTAATACCAAACTAGCCCAGTTAAGGGATATTTACCTTTAGAATTTTCTGAAAACAACATTTGTGAAGATTGAGAAAAACAAAATAGGTAGGAATATTTTACCTAAGATCAAAAACATGCCACAGACCAAAGCATTATTTCTCTCAAAGAAGCTATTTGGAAAAACTCAAAACATCTGGTTTATATTATAAAATATAAGAGTAGAGAGAGTGGTGGTTTTTGAGGCATCAGCTTTTATACTTCTGGAATTTTATAATCGCTCTGTCCCTGTTTCTTTCAAAACAAAACAATACAATACTTCTGTTTTTTCTATTTCTGGTTTATTCAGTTGTCAGGGAGGGGCGGTAGGGGGAGTATGGGGGGACATGTCACAAATGATATTAAAGGAGGCCCATGTGATTTTTTTTTCTTTACTTTTCATATCTCAATTCCCTGGCCATTCAATTTAGTTCCTGAGGTGCTGACAGCTGGTAATACGCTAGACTGCAATCCACTTTTCAAAAGTTATTGATATTTCCTAACTGAGGTTTAATGGTGTGCTTGGCCTAGGTGAAAATGTGCCAAGGGCTTGGGTCTCCTGTGCCTTATCCGGGTTTGCTACAGTTCCAGGAGCATACTGCCAGGAGCAAGAAACCACGTTGCCTGGCCCTCGCAAGGCAAATGAATCTTGAGTATGTATTTCTTTCAAAATGCTTCTACACAGACCGACAGAGGGACCAAACAGTGATTCTTTCTTTTGGACTGTTTATTTGTTCAGTTTATAAAAGCTGGCGAGTCTAAAAGATTTAAACTACCTAATTCTGCAAAATTAATATCTGCCTACATTATAGAAACTAGCCCTAATGTATTTTAGCAAAAAGCCACTAGGAAAAGAAAAAGAAAAAAAAAAAGGCCAGTAGATCTGGAATGAGAGAGTGGTGATGATCGCACAACATGGTGAATGTACTAAATGTCCCTAGTGGTAAATTTATGTTGTGTGTATTCTACCACAATAATAATAATAGTAGTAAAAAGTCGATAGAAAGAGTTTATCTTATTCTAGTGGCTTAGAATGTTGATGTTGATGATCATTGCAGCTGTGTGGTTTCCAATGCGGCAGAGGGAGGCACGAGCAGAAACAGAGGAGTAATATTCCCAACCCAACGTTGTTTGTGCTGGAAACTAAATTATATTTATGGCAAGTGGCAGATAATTTGAATATGCTTCGCAGGATAGCAGCTTCATAACTATAAGGATTTAACAGTTGTGGTGGTCATTATTTGTAACAAAACCAAAGGAAACCAGCTTAAGGTCCATAATGGGGTAATTTGTCATTCGGGGGAGACAAAAACAAACAGGACACATTGCCACTCTAACTGGCTACCAATATCTCTCTGGGTTGTGTATTCCCAGCATTCATGAAGTTATCAAAAACTTTTTTTTGGGCGCCTGGGTGGCGCAGTCGGTTAAGCGTCCGACTTCAGCCAGGTCACGATCTCGCGCTCCGTGAGTTCGAGCCCCGCGTCGGGCTCTGGGCTGATGGCTCAGAGCCTGGAGCCTGTTTCCGATTCTGTGTCTCCCTCTCTCTCTGCCCCTCCCCGTTCATGCTCTGTCTCTCTCTGTCCCCAAAATAAATAAACGTTGAAAAACTTTTTTTTGGGGGGGGGTGTAAAATGGTCATCAGGTAAGAGAAAAAGATAAATAAAGACAGAAAATATATTTAACATGTGGAGAGTTGGGTAAACACATAGCTATTGGCAGAAACATAATAAAGGATGAATTAAGGGCGCATAAGAACATTTTTGATTTCTAGTGTTTGCGATTCATCAAGGTCCCTAGTCTTTTTCTCCTTTGTGAGTTTCAAGGATATACTGTAATCTATTTTCTTCAGTACATCAAAACTGTAATGAATGTGCTGAAAGCCATGGATTGCCATCTTGAAACAACATGATTCTAAATAAATGAAAGATATATTTGTTAAGCAATTACCCTTTGCAAAACATGTTGCTAGATGTTGCAAAAATGTGGAGGTTAGTATAGCATAGACTGCCCTCAAGACACTTGAGATATCATAGACAGAAAAGACAGGTGCCGAAAGGACAATAATACCTTATTAAGAATGCTGAAATTGGATATAGCCTGGAGGCTCACAAAAGAGAGAGAAAGAGAGTAAGCAAGAGTTAGTTTTTGGTTACGAGAATGAGGAAAGAATTTATAAAGGAGAAGTGTTTGAAGACTGGCTAAGAATTCGGCAACCTGAGAAAGCATTTTAGGTGGCACAACTGAAGTGAGAAGGCAAAGGCACAGAATAGGAAATGCCCAGGTGTTGGGAAAATGTCTACAATTTTAGCTTGGCTAGGAGTCAGTTGCTTGCAGGAGATCAATGAGACTTGAGCTTAGAAATGCAGATTGGTCCTAAATGTCAGGATGAGGCAGGTTGTATTTAATCCAGAAAGCATTGGGAAGACACTGACAATTTCTGAGGAGGCAGCGGAACGATCCAAGTTGTGCTTCACTGTTAGCGAAAACTGAACTGGGAAGATTTGGGAAGAGACCTGCAGGGAAGAAGCTGGTAGAATGCCGGGTGAGGAAGAGAGAGCAGAAGGAATAGGAAATTGGGCCAGCAGGAAAAAAAATAGAGAAAAGGCAGAATCTAAATTTGATTTGGCAGCTAACCGGGTGCAAGTGGATTAAGGAGAGCTCTGAGATGACAGCAACTTAAGTGTGCCCAGGCCTCTCCCAAATCCGTGCCCCCCTCTCAAAGCCGGCAGGATGCAGGACCAGAGGGTATGAAGACAGCAATACCTCTGGCTGATTTTGTTGGAGGAAGTTGATGCAGGACTTATTCTCTGTGTGCTTGACAAGAGTCTGGAGTTAGTGGAAAGAGCCTAAGTGAGGCAAATAAAACAAATTGCACCTTGGTCTGCAGAGAGGGGAGTTAGTGTAAGTAGAAGAAGAGAGGACTCCTGGTTTTCAGTCTGCCATGTAAAAAGCTTAGAAGTCATTACTACCATCCTCACGGTAAGAAAAAAGCTAAACAAATGAAAAATCAACAAGTCTTATTAGATTTGTCAGAGAATTGAGGTCAGAGGGCAAACCACTGCCTTCAGGTTGGAGGGACAGATAGGTAGATACAAAGAATCACAGTTTACTAGAGGAAAGTCCATAAGCAGTAACCTCCATGAAAACCAGTACTGGGTTTCTTTTCCTCAGGATATCATACTGAACTTTCAACAAAAAATTACAAGGCATACTAAAGGACAAAAAGCATAGTTTGAAAAGACAGAGCAAGCATCAGAACGGGATTCAGTCAGATATGGTAGATATGTTGGCATTATGAGACTGGGAATTTCAAACAACTATGATTAATGGGCCAAGGGCGCTAACTTAAAAAAGAGACAACAGGGGAGCCTGGGTAACTCAGTTGGTTAAGCACCCAACTTTTGATTTCAGCTCAGATCACGATCTCATGCTTCATGTGATCAAGCCCCACATCGGGCTCTACACTGACAGCATGGAGTCTACTTGGGATTGATTCTCTGTCTCCCTCTCTCTCTGCTCCTCCCCCGCTCTTTCTTTCTCTCTCAAAATAAATAAATAAACTTAAAAGGAGGGGACAAAATGCAAGAACAAATGGAAAATGTAATCAGAAAGATGGAGACTCTACAAACCTAAAGGAGGGCCAGCAATCAAAACAAAACAAAACAAAACAAAACAAAAAAAAACCCCCAAAACCAAAAGACAAAACAAAAAACAAAAAACAAAACTATAACAGAAATGAAGAACACCTTTCATGGGCTCATTGACAAATTGGATGCAGCTGAACAAAGAATCAGTGTGCTTGAAGAAATGTCAATAGAAACTTCCAAAACAATGTAAAGACAAAGAGAATGAAAAAGTCAAAAGAGAATATGGAAGAACTATGGGACAATTACAAAAGGTGTGATATATACATAATAGAACTGCCAGAAGGAGAAGAAAGAGGGAGGAGCAGAAAAAAAAATTGAAACGATAATGACTGAAAATTTCCTAAAATTAATGATAGACACCAAACCACAGAGGCAGAAAGCTCAAAGAAGCCCGAGCAGGATCAATACCAAAACACAACACCTGGGCATATCACATTCAAACTGCAGAGAATCAAAGCCAAAGAGACGATCTTTAAAGGAGCTTGAGGTTGTGGGGCGCTATAAGTCTACCTTATTTATAGAGTAGCAAAGATGAGACTTCTAGCAGACTCCTCTTCAGAAACCATGCAAGTGAGAGAGTGAAATATGTATAATGTTGAGAGAAAAAGCCTAGAATTGTGTATCCAATGAGATATCCTTCAAAAGTGATGGAGTAATAAAGACTTCCTCAGATAATCAAAAATTGAGAGAATTTGTCACCAGAAGACCTGCCTTGTAAGAAATGCTCAAAGAAATTCTTCAGAAAGGAGGAAAATGACATAGGACAGAAACTCAAATCTACATTTAAAAAAAGGAGGAATGTTAGAGAAAGAATAAATGAAGGTAAAATAAATAGCAGAGAGGAAAGGGACACTGGATTGGATAATTATACATGGCACATTCTCCGTACTGTCCAAGGTAAACTGGTCGTCTGTTGCAGGTGGGTTCCTTTTGCTACCTTTTTTTTTTTTTTTTTTTTTTTTGAGGATGGGTGAGTATGAGGAGGCCCGAGAGCAGGTAAATATCTTCTTGGTGTCTTGCCAGGGACCAAGTAACCACTGGACCACATGAAAAGGTTTGACAGCACTTTCCATCAGTCAAGGAGTCCCAACAGTTGAACTCAAGCCCCAGTGCACAAGGGAGGATACTAACACACTTGACAGGGTTCCGGGGCCAAAATGAGGGAGAACAAACAAATAGACCTGGCCCCTCATAAAACTGAACTGCTATGGAAGACAGACAGCAACCTGAATGAAAGTAGGAGCCTAGAGGAGATTCAAGAACAGCACCGAGAAGACTTTTGAGATGAAAAACTCATGATGTTATAGAAAGCTAAGCCGTTGGTAGATAACCCGAAGGAGAAAATGGTCATTGTCGAAAAGCAGAGTGGAAGAAATGTCTTAAGACACAGAAGAAAATTACTAAGAGATGGAAACAGTAGGGACAAGACAAAAGACCTGAAGTACACAGAGCTCTAAGTCCTGACATGTGGGCTAAAGGAATTCCAGAAGATGAAAAAGTTGAGATGGAGGGGTGACAATAATTGAATGCATGAAAGAAGGAACATACAAAAATCTGCAGTTTGAGAGAACTGAATAAATTTCAGGCAAGACTGATGGAGGGAGAGAGCAGAATAAAAGTGTGTATTTGGTATGTTCTGGTAAAATTTCAACCTCTATGGATAAAGAGAAAATCTCACAAATTGCCAGCTGGTGAGAACACTCTGAGAGGAAATACAATCATTACTAGACTCAGACTTTGTGCCTGTCCCCCTTTGTGTTAGAAAATGAGGCAGTAATATGCTTAGGCTACTGAGAAGCTAGTACAAGATGGGGACTCCATACCTACATAAGATAACATTTATCTGACTAAATGAAGGAAAGATATTGGTGGACTAGCAAGGATTTAAGACCGTATCACCCAATAGGATAGCTAATTCATCCTGGTCTGTCCAGGACTTTGTCCATCTTAGCACTAAAGCTCTCTCTCTCCTGGGAAACTTCTCAGTCTTAGGCGAACTGGGACAACTGGTCACCTATAATATACTCCATACGAAGAAAACCAACCTCACGTGGGAAAAAAAAAGAGACTTTGGGGTGGCATAGTGGTTCTCACCCAGGAACGTATTTGCCCCCTCCTCCCTCCCTGGAACTTGGCAATATCTGGAGATATTTTTGGTTGTCACACGGGAAGATCTCACAACCGAGTTCTGCAACCGGCATCCAGGGGCAGAGGCCAGAGATGTTGCCAAACATCCCACGGTGCCGAGGACAGATTCCCCTCCCTGCCAAACCAAAAATTGTCTTGCTCAAAGTGTCAGTGGTGCCAGGGTTGAGAAGCTAGATTTAGGGGAAGATAATGAAATACGGGGAGACTGGTGAGTTACAATCTTCACGTATATAAATTTTAAATGCAGGTGGAGTCTCAAAGATTGTCTTGAAAGGTGTAATGTAAGAGCTAATGAAAGTTTCTTGAAATACAAGAGATGAGTTGCAAGGAAATCCTAATAATGCTCTAAAGGTACAAAACTGTCCCTACAGAAGCTCGCCGTTGGGGAAGAGACAGGCAGCTGGTGAAATAGGCAAGACATTGAAGTATTAAAAAAGGCCTCAATTTATTGGGACGGGAATGGAAACGGTATAGGATATCTTAAGGAAGAAAATCAGAAGGGTCTTATTTTCATGTAACAGTGAAAAAATAGGGATGTCCGTAAGTGCCGGGAAAGGGAGTGAATGGGGTGAAAAAGTGTGTCAGAACTCCCATATGAACCGAGGGTCAAAGGGATCAGGCAGCAACCTGATCAGATCTGTGAAAACCAGAGACAGGAGGCACATGGTTTGGGGGAGAGCAATCTCTTGCTGCCATAGTTTTGCCACCTGTAATTCTAATGTCACTGTTTTATTCTCGTATAATTAGAAAAATCCATAACCTTTAAATAAATATGTGTGGTTTAGATCAAGATGTGTAATGAAGTGGAACAAAAGCAAGTATTGCTTCTCCTCTCTCAAAAATTGTGTAAGCCGGTCTATGGGGTTGTGCCTATTGGTTAATATTTGTCTCCTTCCTTAGACCTTAATCTTCATGAGGGTAGGAATGTGTTCTTGCTTATCATCATATCCCTAGTACTCTGTGAATATTTATCTTATTTTATTTTATTAAAATTTATTTATTTTGAAAGAGAGAGTGTGCATGTGTGAGTGGGAGTGGGAGGGGCAGAGAGAGAGAGGGAGGGAGAGAATCCCAAGCAGGCTCCACACTGTCCGCACAGAGCCCAGTGCAGGGCTCTATCTCTTGAACCGCGAGATCATGACCTGAGCCGAAATCAATAATTGGGTTCTTAACCGACTGAGCCACCTACTAACCCCTCTATGAATATATATCAAGCAAACAAATAACACCCCCTCAGTCTGTATAACAGGACTGGGTATAAGGAGAAGAAAGCCTGTGGCAACATAGTATTTGTGAAAAGTCTAGGAGGTTGTATATTTTCCTAAGATTTATGAAAACGAAACAAAGCGGAACGTAAGAATAAAGCGTGTGACATTTCAATCTCGTGAAGGCTG
This sequence comes from Herpailurus yagouaroundi, assembly GCF_014898765.1. NCBI lineage: Eukaryota > Metazoa > Chordata > Mammalia > Carnivora > Felidae > Herpailurus > Herpailurus yagouaroundi. The sequence goes on along the minus strand of NW_024412406.1, from coordinate 22,365,869 downwards.
ACTTGAAAACTTGAAAAAGATTCAATTTGCATAACATAAAACTTGTGAAAGAAACTTCCTCCCTAGACCAGGGTTGCCAGATTTAACATATAAAAATACAGGACACTGAGTGAAATCTGAATTTCAGATAAACAATGAATAATTGCTTGCACAAGTATGTCTCAAATCTTGCAAGGGACATGCTTATACTAAAAGAATATTCATTGTTTATCTGAAATTCAGATTTCACTGGGTGTCCCGTGTCTCACCTGGTGACTTCTCCCTAGACCATAATCAAAAGCAATATTTCTTGACCAGCTAATGATTATTCAGAAAAAGCACTATGTTTTTCAAGTTAGCATTTAAAAAATACTATTCAAATATAACAACTATTAATTTTTTAGCATCAAACATCTGAAATTTTTTATTCCTGTGCCCTTTTAATTATATTTCATTCCTCCCCCACTGCCCAGTTCCATATTTTTTAAGGGACCTGGATCCTGCCTTCCAAAGTTTTTTTCTTGGAATATAACCTCCAAGGTTGTCGATCATAACAGTAAAAGCAGATTATATTTGTGTGGTGCTTTTACTTCTGTATCCATCTAACGCTCACCACAGTGAAGCAGGTAATATTACCCCCTTTCATCAATGGGGCCAAAGCTATGGTGTGCTCATTGTAGTTGCTGTGCTAGTATTTCACTATTGAGGAAAAGCAGCACAAGGTAGCGGCTAACAAGGACCACTGGCTATGACCCCAAGGAAGCCAGGTCTGAGGGTGCAAAACAAATGAAGGTAGGTTTTATAATCTAATACAAGTCTGCTCTCTTCCACGCAAAAAGTGAAATACTTGATAATGCCTGTCAAAAGATGTTAAGTTAGAATATTTGCCTAGGGCACTAATATATAAAGATACTAAACAACAAAGTGAATTGAGAAACAGACCCCCAAGATACAACTTTTGAAAGGGTGGGGACCTTCTATGTGTTTATTGTCTAACCTCTCCCTTTCAGCTCCAGAAATTGAGAGGGAGACAGAGCGGAGTCAAAGAAATGCTCTGGGGCAGCTCAAAGGGGGGTGGGGCTGACCTGAACTCGCTTTGTTGGAGTAAGGGGATATGAATATGTTTTGCATAAGAGATAGGTACTGCATCTCTGGTAGGAAAGCCAACCTAGAGCCATGTTGGGTGCTGGGGTAGCAAGGGCATGCCAGCAGAGAATCTGTGTGCAGTGAACCATCAGGAGACCAGGCGGAGAGTGGGGGCATTAGCCGGAAGAAGAAAGTGCATGGCCTACCACATGAGCGTCACAGTTGGGTTCTTGCAGGAATCCCCAAGAGGATACATCAAGGAGTCCATTCTCGAATTTGCCGTGTCCGAAAAGCTTGAAGCGAGTTTATGATCGTCCTGGTTAAGTTAGAACATTGTGCTTCTCTTTCCCCGACTCCCTCCTTATGCTCCAACTCAGAGGAGAATTTGGTAGGAACTCTGGGGGTGGCAGTGGAGGCGATCATACAGAGGAGAGGCTGACCTCGAGTAGAACGCTTATAATAATGCCCCACTGGAAGAAATTAGAGAAACAGATCTCAGCACTTGTGAAGAATGAAGGCATTCTAATTTCTGATTTGAGTCACGTAAGGTGACTGTAAGAATTTCTACTACGTAAATATGACAAGCAAAAGGGCAGTCATTCCCTGGGAATGGGCAGCCATTCCAACCAACTGGGTGGCTCAGTCGGTTAAGCATCCAACTCTTGATTTCCACTCAGGTCACGATCTCGCAGTTCGTGGGGTCAAGCCCCACATGGGCTCTGCACTGACAGCAGATTCTCCCTCTTTCCCTGTCCCTCACCCGCTTGTACTTTCTCATTTTGTCTCTCTCAAAGTAAATAAATAACAAAAAACTTAAAAAAAAAAAAGAAGAATGATAAGCAAAGTCATGGGGCCTATTGGAGTCTTTTTTCCAGTGGTGGAGGGCTCCCCCATAATTTTTAAAGGGCAGTGGGAGAATTCTAAAATTATATCCTGGTTATACTTAAAAATTTGCAACATATAAAAATTACTCATCTTAATAAAATGAACTCAGCATTTGACTAAAGAAATAGAGCCTGAAACCTTTGAAGTTCCCCGAGAAACCTCCCTCATCCCATTCTTTGCCTCCAGCTGATCAATATCTTGATACTTGGTTTGTTTTCATTATCTTTCTTTTCTTTGCAGAATTATTACATATGCTAGGGTTCTATAACGTGTTGCTTGATTTGAACTGTATTAAATGGTATCAGACCGGAGGTATACATTTTTCTATGACTTGCTTATTTCAGTAGATATTAAGCTACTAAGATTCATCCATGTTGGGGTGCCTGGGTGGCTCAGTCGGTTGAGCCTCCGACTTCGGCTCAGGTCATGATCTCACGGTCCGTGAGTTCGAGCCCTGCATCGGGCTCTGTGCTGACGGCTCAGAGCCTGGAGCCTGCTTCGGATTCTGTGTCTCCCTCTCTCTCTGTCCCTACCCTGCTCGTGCTCTGTCTCTCTCTGCCTCAAACATAAATAAACATTAAAAAAATTAAAAAAAAAGAGATTCATCCATGTTGAAGCATGTAACTATAATTTCCCTATGTTCGCTGCTGTATAGTATTCCATTGTACGAGTATACAGCAACGTATTTATTGATTTTCCTGACAATAGATGGAATTATTGCCTTAAAAAAGGGCTTTTGTGCAAGGCTTGGTTAACTTAGTGTATCTACCTCAGAGTGGGATTGCTGGCATGCGCAGGATCACTTTTTAAGTTTTACCAATTCTCCAAAGTAGTGGAATTAAATTATAATCTCCCCCTCCCTTCCACCTGAAACCCCTGTGCGAGCCACCCCGGCCCATCCAGAATTCCCTCTGCTTCTCATCCCAGGCAAAACTTGCTATGGTCAGCCTTTTAAACATTTGCCAGTGTGGTGAGTTTCACATGATATCTCATTGTGGCTCCAACTTGCATTTTCATGATCACTAATGGGCCTGTTTATCACTGTTAGAAATTCATCCAGTTCTGAATCATCAGATCTAAATTCTTTAGATGGGTCACTCTATTTGTCTCTAATTTGTACTCCATCTAACAAATGGTTTACTGAAATGTATGATACATTCCTATGGGAGAAAGTCCATCAGATTCTGAGGTTAGCCAAAAATGGCATGGGGGGCGGGGTGGGTGGGTTCCAAGACATATGTGGATCACATACTGTGGCCGTCCTACCCTTAGTGCCAGATCATACCTGTGGGATGCTTTGCTGCCACACGTGTGCCTGAGTCTCTCGCTGGTTCCCTTTCTCCCTGTTGCTGGGTCAGTGGCTGGAAAATGAATGGATGGTTTGATCATCACTTCTACAGCGTCCGTATTGCCAGCAATGGGGACTTGAGCTCAGGAAATAATGTCCTTGACGTCACTTCTTTTGGAAGCAGTTATTAAGAAGCTCCCAGCAAGTAGGTTCGTGGCTTTGTTTACCAGCCTGACACTAGTTTTTGGCTTCCTACAAGCAAGTTCTCCCTAATACTTCCTGCTGTAATTTGAACACCCCACTCCTGTTTTGATTATTCTCTGTTAGTCATTAGCATATTCTGGGCAGCACGGTTTTATTTTTGAGCATGCATTCTGATTTTTTCTGCTAAGGAAATATATCACAGTCGAAAGGTCTTTTAGATTACGTGTTCTAGTGTATAACTTGAGATTGAATGATTGATTGATTTGAGAGAGAGAGAGAGAGAGCGCACGAGCTGGGGAGAGGAGCAGAGGGAGAGAGAGAGACAGAATCTTTAAGTGGGCTCCATGCTCCCCATGGAGCCCGATGTGGGGCTCGACTCCATGATCCTAGGATTATGACCTGAGCAAAAATCAAGAGTCAGACGCTCGGGGCACCTGGGTGACTCAGTCGGTTAAGCCACCGAGTCTGACTTTGGCTCGGGTCATGATCTCACAGTTCGTGAGTGCTGCGTCGGGCGCTGTGCTGACAGCTCAGAGCCTGGAGCCTGTTTCAGATTCTGTGTCTCCCCCCCACTCTCTCTCTGCCCCTCTCCCACTCATACTCTGTCTCTCTCTCTCTGTCTCTCTCTCTCTCTCTCTCTCTCTCAGAAATAAACATTCAAAAAAAAGAGACACCCAACTGACTGAGCCACACAGGTGCCCCTATGTCTTGAGATTTAAAGACCTGACATGCCTTAACCCCACACTGAAGAGCCTTGAATGGTTGTGTTCTGCGTACATTGTGCTTTACAACATCAGTAGCCTACTCCAGCCTCTAGAAGTCATGCCTACTTCCCTTCGCTGATTGCCCTGTCAATGCTGTCTGTGGCAGGCTGCATGATAGCTTGTAGGGTTTTGAGAATGTTATACGAGCAGAAACAGTGCCAGCTTGGTCTGAAAGAGACACAGAGAGGCCGGGTGGAAGGAAGAAGGTGGGGGACTGCCCAGATTCCACAGGTAGGAGCCAGGCTGACAGAAGAACTCTGCTGCGAACATGTGCTGTCCTCCAAGAAAAGGGATGATTTCAGGGGTGGAGCTGTGGACCAGGAACCACAGAGGATCGCTCCCAGGTCCTCAAATGTAACGGGCTTTGCCTTGTTGCATTTGAACACTGGTGGGACCGAAGACTTCTTTTACCCTTTTGTTGTCATCGCTTTTAAAGGGCAATGTCTGTAACTGTTAGCCTAAGCACGGCTCATCTTGGTTTGGGATGTATAACTTGCTTTCTAATTTCACAAGTCGACAGAAAGAGAGGAATTGTGCTGCTGGATGGGTTACATGCAGAGACTCACCTATACCTGATTTGGATGATTTAGATGAGATTCAGGGGTTGGAGCCAGTGAGACTTGGATGAGAGTTTGGACTTGAAATGCGTTAAGACCTCGGGGGACCTTGGGATGGTGGTGATGGCAGTTTGCATGTGGGATACGTGTGAATCTTTGAGGGCCAGAGGGTGGACTGTGGAAAGCTGAAAAATGACCCCCCAAACATGTCCATATCTTAATCCCCAGCACCTGTGACTATTATCTTATACGGCAAAAGGGACTTTGCAAATGTGATTAAGTTAAGGATCTTGACATGGCAAATGGCCTGAAATTTCCAGGTGGGCTCAAGGCAATCACAAGGGACCTTAGAAGAGGGAAGTAGGAGGAATCAGAGGCAGAGGATGAGGCCCTGGGAAGCATACTGAAGTGATATGACCATGAACCAAAGGATATCAGCAGTGTCTAGAAGGTGAAATAGAGAAGGAACAGGCTCTTCCCTGGAGTCTCCAGAAATAACTAGTTCTGTTGGCTCCTTGACGTTAGCCCTAGAAGACTCATTTTGCTTTTCTCCAGAGCTGTAAGATAATAACTGTGTTGATTTAAGCCACTAAGCTTGTGGAATTTGTTACTGCAGTACCAGGGAATCAAGCCACCATCTGTTGGGCCAGGGTCCTGAAAGGCTCTTGTACGTTCGACAACAGAGCAGTTGTGTGAACAGGAATGAGGGAGGGGATTTCTCCCCCTTAGGTGGACTATTTCATTGTAATTGGGGATTTTTCTTTTTCTCAAACAAAATAATGTCCTTTAAATGAGCTACGAAGAAGAAACTGAGTTACAACACTTCAGCTTTTCCTGAATATCTCAACTAACTTCATTTAAAACACTCCCTCTCTAGAAGGCCTAGGTCCTCCTAGGAGAGGAATGCAATAATGCATAATATTGCATTTGCCAAAATGGCCGGAAGATTGCCTTATTAATATTCCTATGAAATCCGAATAGGGAAAAATGCCATGGTGAAAACTTGCGAGGTGAGTTTTTGATGGCATGGTTATTTAGAGCAGGTTTGGGCAGATCTGGCAAGACATTGAAGTAAAATGTGCAAGCTTTTGGTTTTAGGAAGAAAATCCTTTAGAGGGAGGTCTTTGTTGTTGTGGGTATGTTCTTTTGACTGAGTAGAGATGCCAAGCATACAATATTTAACTCAAGGGTGAAGAGTCTTCAACTGGAAAAAGCATTAGAAAATTATATTTAGAAATTGCGGTATCTGTGTTGTAGAGGTAAGTAACTTACTGGCTAGCATTTTTGTCTCTTACCATTTTTTTTTTAATTAAATACCCCTTTGCATTTATGGTACACGTGTTGGTCACAGTCCAGTTGGGCAACTAGATACGTGGGTTATGCAAGGTGCCTGGGTGGCTCAGTCAGCTGAGCATCCGACTCAGGTCATGATCTCACGGTCCATGAGTTCGAGCCCCGCGTCGGGCTCTGTGCTGACAGCTCGGAGCCTGGAGCCTGCTTCAGATTCTGGGTCTCCCTCAGCCTCTGTCCCTCCCCCTGCTCATGCTCTGTCTCTCTCTGTCTCAAAAATAAACAAAAAGAATAAAAAAAAGATATGTGGGTTATGCATGTGATGAACGGTCTGAGAGTCAATCAAGGACGGTGGGCACACCTAGCAATCAGGTACAGCAAGATGTCGCTTCCTCCTCTAGTTCTAGAAGGTCAAGAGGAAGAGGTGGTGTATCCTTTCCCATCTCACAAATTTATTATCTTATAGGTCTGGAAGTCAGATGTCCAAAATGGGTGTCCCCGGGCTGAAATCAAGGTGTTAGCAGGGCCGTGTTCCTTTCTGGAGACTCTAGGGGAGAATCTGTTTTCTTGCCTTGCCAGCTTTCAGAGGCTGCCCACATTCCTTGGCTACTGGCTCCTTTCCTCCATCTTCAAGGTCAGCAATGGCTGGTCGAGGTTTCTCATGTTACCTCGCTCTGACACTGACGCTCCTGCCACCTCTCCCACATTGAAATACTTTTGTCCTTAATTCACGATAACCCAGGATAATCTCCCTATTCTGAGGTCAGCTGATGCACAACCTTCATTCCACCTACAACCTTAATTCCCCCTTGCCACGCATGAGAACATTCCCACCATTTTTGTGAATTGGGGCATGGACATCTTTCGGAGGCCGTGAGTTTGCCTGCCCCAACAGTACTGCTGAGGCTTGTAGGCAGGGTGATTCAGTGGGAGCTGAGCCACGGCAGGAATTATGACCACAGAAGGAGAGGCACGAAGAAGACTCATCCCCCGCAGTATAAGATGGGGAGAAAGAAATGCCTTGGCTCTCCCTGCACAGTGGGAAGGCTTTACTAGGTACACTCCCAGTCCCAAACATTTGACTTCTCTCCTTGCTTTTATTTTCTTCATGTGGAATCTCGAAAACCTTTTATCAGGTGCAGAGAACGTATTTTTCTCCTATTTATACCTCATTATATATATGGCAACCATAGACAACTTGATGAAGTGTGCTGATGTAATGGAAAAAAAAGACTAACCCTGTTGGAATTGGCATATGGAGCCACATACAAATACTTTCCTTATATCAGGTGATGGTTTGAGTTGTTTGTGTGGGAAGAATCGTGTGACTGGAGCCACTGTGCATTAGCGCTTTTCAAAAGAGGGGATACTGTGATGATTTGTGCTCCGGCCTCTGTAACTACAGCATTCTTCCAGAACCCAGGCCAAATGAGATGAGTTCATGGGTTCAACAACTGTGCCTTCTGCAAGTTGTTCCCAAATATTGGAAAAAGTAGCTCATTATAATGTGCTCAGGAAAAAAAAAAAGATCATTTTTATGTCACCCTGCAGAAATTTACAGCAAATGGGATTCAAAGGATTCCTGCATGAAGGAAATGCCAACGTTAAATCTATAGACAGTCTCTTTAGCACCGCGTGTCATAAATTAACAACAAGCAGCAGTGAGAAGGTGTGGTGAAGGAGAAAATAGTGAGGCACTCAGCTGATCTTCTGGTACTTTCTCCCTGGAACACACATGCTCGTTGTTCTTTCGTGGGCCCCTTCCCCACCCGGCAAGAAATCACTGCATTTATCTACCTCGCTTGGCTTTTTTAGGCTACCTCGCAGTGCCGTTTGAAAAGCTCACTGCAATGCCACCATCAGGTGTCACATCTCCTGAGGTGGCTGGGTTAATGGCCCTGCCGTTTTCCCTGGAGAAACAGGGACAGACAGGCCAGGCTTTGTCTCTGCCAGGAGAGGTCTGAATGTAAAACTTGGTCCCAGACAAAGTGCCCGGGAGCAGTGGGGTTCTCGGTCGTCTGGCCATTGTTCTTCTCTGCTCGACCACCAGCTCTGGAGGGAGACAGCAGCCTCGGGCCCACTGTGTGAGGCCAGGCGCTTGTCTCGGGGAAGGAAAATGCATCTCTCTTTCCTCGCCTTCATCCTGAATTTGGTTTGGTTCTAGAAGTCAGACTTGTGAATGGCCTTTTGCCGGAATTGCTGGTGGCTCCAGCCAGCCTCTGCTCTGAGATATCTGGGTATCTGGAGTGGGAGGGTGTGGAATCATGTCTTCCCTCTTTTTCCCTTTGCCGGTCCCTCCCACCACTGAATTTCTGAGTCAGAGCTGCAGGGCATTTTCATGGATGCTGGGCAGGCACACTCTATTGTCCTCTGTTTGTTACTTGGTTGATGATGATGGCAGAGACCACAGCTAATATTCCCTAAACTCTATACCCTGCTAAGTGCTTTACAACATTGTATCGGTTTATCCTCAGGAAAACTCAGAGGATGTGACGATTACCTTCTCTTTTAAACATGAGTAAACTGAGGCTCAAAATGTCGGGTAACTGTTGAGGGTGGTATTGTGCCCCTCACAGGTTGAAGTCCTAACCCTGGTCCCTCAGAATGTGGCTGAATTTGGACATAGGGTCTTTAAAGAGATGATTACATTGAACTGAGGTCATTAGGGTGGACCCCAATCCCATATGACCGAAGTCTTCCTAAGAGGAAGAAATGAGGACACAAACACACATAGGGAGGCCCAGGTGAAGACATGGGGACAATGTGGCCATCTGCATGGCAAGGAGGGAGCCCCAGGAGAAATCACCCCCGCTGACACCTTGACCTTGGACTTTTAGCCTCCAGAACTAGAAAACAGAAAGAAGAGTATCAGGTTCTGCTGTTAAAACCACACAGCCTGTGGCTAGGCAGCCCTTCAAAGTAATACAGTAACATTCCCAATGCTGCACACTGAGGAACCTGACTATAGAACCAATGTTTTCAGTGAAAACCTTACATTTTTCTATAATGTATTTCAAGTACTACATAAGCATTAGTTAGTATTCTGAAAGGATGCGTTTTAAAATACTGGATGTCTTTATCTCCCTTCCTTTTTAAAACATTGATCAAATTTTGAAAGAAGTCACTCCTAAACCTGGCCTTATGCTACCCTGGTATCCAGTTATGTCTAGGTGAGCTGTGAAATTTTAAAAACAAAACTCAATTTTTCTTTAATTAAAGGGGGAAAAAAAACCCAACTATGCAAAACAGCTTTTGGTTTTTAGGGGTGGTAGGCAGCTTTCAGGAAATCAAACAAACAATACGGTTTGGAAATTCCCCAAAGAGTGGGGCTTTCTGACCCCAGAGCAGGAGGAGCAAGAGCGACCTCTCCCAGATGTGGAACCTTTCTTATTTTCCCAAAGGATTGAGACTCTGGGCATGGGGGTGGGGGTGGGGGGGTGGGTGGGGTAGGGTGCGGAGGGCTAGGGCTGGAAAGTCTGCTCAGGGCGGGCCTCTGGGATGTACCTCCGAGGCGTCCTTTTTTCCAACTGGGATCCTGAGGGCCAGGGGGTTGGGGCAGCCCTGATGTGGCCACCCTTGCCAGGGGAGCTAGGAGATCTGCAGACTGATCCGGATCCACTGGTTGGAAATGTTGGCCCTAAAGGATCTTAACACAACTGTGTATTTTCAGTTTTCCAAAAGGCTGAACGTTGTAGCAAGTGGAGCCTCCCTAGCCCTCTGTTCTTTGACCACTGTGGGCTTCCCGTGAATAAATTAACAGACACTCACAGCATGGGGAGCTGACCGTTTGGTGAGTTTCAAGGCACATCTGCTTTTTTTTTTTAATACCTTTTTTTAATACGTTGCTGAATTTCCTGGTTTAAGCTGTAGACCCAGCCTTTCTGAATTTTCCCTGGATTAGCATTAGCTAACTTCTTCGTTGGTTTCTTTCTAAAAATCTACCCGAGAATGATGAAACAGCCGTAGACAACAGCCTGTGTTGCATTCATGTAGATTTCGACAAAAAATAGAGGGTTCAATAGGTGGTCAATGTAAAAAATGCGATGGTAAGTCTGAGCTATGACCTTGTACGTAATCAATAGGCCGTTCTTTGGTCGGGCAGAACCGACTTCTATGTTGTTGTTTTTTTGTTTGTTTTTGTTTTTTTCCCAGCAAAGTCAGTTACCTAATGATATTAAAATTTTAATCGATTATGCTGGATGTTCTGAAAATTGAAGCAGCTGAACTCAAACCCAATGCGGTTGCCCTCCGGCCGCCATTCAAAATGGATGCGACAGCCATAAACAAATGCTGCCACCTACAGGACGGAGTGGGGATGTGCGCAGCCAAAGGGCCCTTCGCGGCCTTTTGGAGTCTTTTCTGTTTCAAACTCACCGATTTCTACGACTTTTTCTTCTACCCACTTCCCCACAGGATTCAAAAGACCAGAATCTGTATTTATTTGAGTCTTGATTTTGTTTTAGAATACAAAGCGATTCCCCGTATTCTGTAGGAAATAATTCCTCATGATGAATCTTAAAATTCTCCAAGACTCATTTATATAATGAATAGGATATAAATATGGAAAAAGGAGCCTTGAGAGAATAATTTGCTAGACACGGGGTCTGAACCTGTCCTGCAGACACTTGACACTTTTCTTTGCTCTTTTCCCTCGCTCTCAGACCAGCCTGTTTCTCACTGTGAAATGTCACTTAATAAGACTCAAATCACGGTCACTAGTCTCTGCTGGAGCTTAGGAGGTGGCCAGCGGCCTGCTAACTCCATCTTGGGTCAGTGCGATTAGAAAGTGTGTCCTTCAGGTGGATTAAAATGTGCTCACATGCTGGGTGTTGGGCCCGGCTCTGTGTTTTGGAATGACAAAGAGAAAGCAAATTCCCCCTGTCATAGGACAGGGCTTCACAATTCCCAGGGAATTGTACGAAGAAGTCGTCACAATTCCCAGGGCTTTCCCCTTTCGCTGAAGCGCCTGTCTTCAGAGACTTGGTTCCTACGCCCCCAGCCACCCAGCCACCTGCTGCTCTGGGCCTGAGTGTTCATCCCCCGGCCTGTCCACCAGCACCGTATTGTTCTCAGTGTCGGTAGCAGACCTATGTGGGGGTGGTGGACAACATCACCTCCATTCTGCAGCCCTTGCTCTCTGTCCTCTGCAGCTCAACTCGATAAGCAAAGACAGCACTTTACACAGTTGAAGTGCTTCGAGGCCACTACTAAAAAGTTTACGCGGCCGTTTGGGAGAAGGGTGAGCGTGATTATGTTTGATGAGCTCTCGCGCGCGGTGCTGTGCCTTTTCACCCGGCAGACTAGCAGGGGCCTTGCAGGTGGCTAAGTCACTCCTGCCTGAGGGTTTCCAGAGCACATCGCTTGTGCGTCTCGATGGGGCAGGTGTGAGTGCAGGCCGTTCTGGGGAGGAAGGAGAGAGAGTTCTGTATTTCGCAGCTCATGCTCCAGCAGGAGGTTGTGAAGGAGGCTATGGTGGTGTTTGGGACCTGACTCTGTCCTTTTGGCATCCAGACCCTCTTATTTGGGAAGACCTCATTTCCGCTGCTGAACTCAAGGTCATTCGTTCTCTTTTTCCCATGGAGACCTGTACTGAGTGGGAGGTGGAGTCTGCCATCATTTCTGTTGGGGTGGACTTAATTCACAGGCCGGGTCCTCTGCTGTGCCATTCGGGGTGGCATGTGTGTTCGAACTCTCCTGTAAAATTTGAAAAGAGTTTTGTCTTCTGTTAAAGGAACTTCAAGAATCCATGGTCACGTGGCAAAATGGTTAGGAGGCAATGGATCTTCTTGATGTCCCTAAAATTTCTTCAGAAAAGGTCTAGCTTAAAAAAGCTCACAGCGTCGAATGTGAGAATCACAGCGTACATGGGCCCGGGTCAGGGCAATGACCACCACCTCAGGGCGATGATGGAACCATACATTTACCCGCCACGATTACGATGGCTCTGCTCATGAAACAAGTCAGTTTACTGTAATCATGAGATCAGATTAAAATGCCCTTTTAGGAAAAATGATGTGTGGTTGAATACTGGTTCTCTGCTATGTCTGGGTCTGCTTATTGTGGCATTGGGGGTTAACCCAGACCAATGTTTCTGCTAGAGCTTTTAATTATGCATAATATCCATCACCCCTTTGTTCTTCTGTATCTTTCATCCAAAGCTCAAAGTGCTCTTCAAACATTATTAACTCATTAATCCTTGCAACACTCCTGGGAAGCAGAATGGAAGCAAGGCGATTAGCCCATTTTCCAGACAGGGACATAGAGGCACAGAGGATTTCAGCAGCAGAGGATTTCAGGTTTGCATGAGTCAGAGCTGGGTAGAGAAGAGAGCCCACTCATGTTCCACCCCCAGCCTGGCTCTCTGAACCCTCCCTCCTCCCAGGACTAAAAGCCAGTAACAGTTGGATCTTGGGAATTGTCTCTACCTGTTTTTGAACATCCGTGTGGAGCAAGGAACTGAACATCTTGCCAGAAACAAAGGGAAAAATGTCTTCTTTTTTTTCTTGAATGGTGGAAGAGAAAGGGGATGTGTGTATTCATCACCAAAATAAAATTGGGCAATCACTTAAAGAGAATACTTAAGTCCTCAAAATCTAATATAGACCCTTACACTTTTCTTACACAGAATCAGGAAATTCCATTTAGCCAAGCAGAAATGAAACTTGAACTTCACAAGGGTTAGGATTCAGTTTGAAACCGAGAAGTACTAACATCTGTCTTTTAAGTTTGACAAACAACCTTTTCTCCTTGGTTTCACTTGAATGCAGGCTGGTTTCACATGGACTTCATTGTCATTTTAGTGGAGCTGGAGGAGGGGCCACCGTGTGATCTGGGTGGGCGTCAAAGGGGATAGTTAATGTCCACAGAGCCCCTGAGAGCCTGGGACCTGGGGTCAAAGGGCTCCAGAGACCGGCTTGAAAGGCAGAATAGCAAATTCAGTGGGAAGTCGTGAGCCTTCTTGGGCTTTTGTCTTTATTTATTATTCATTTATTTATTCAACAAACGTTTATGGACTATCTATTACATGCCAGTCATTGACTGGGTGCAAGCAATTCTAAGATGAATAAGACATAACATCTTTCAGGAGTTTGCAATCAAGGAGCAAAGATAATCAAGCAAACAACTGATTATTATATAAAGCAATGAGTAATTGTAGAGGTATTTACAAAGTCTAATCAGGGCAAATTAGTTTGAATGGTTCGGAGAAATCTTCCAAGAGGCTCCTCTTGAAGACCACAGAGGATGGGTCTGAAGGATAAGAAGGAGTTTGCTGTTATCCATTTGCTGAAGTTTATTATCAGGACTGACAGCATCAGGGGCGGCTGGGTGGCTCGGTCAGTTAAAGCATCCCACTTTGGCTCAGATCATGATCCTGCGGTTCGTGGGTTCAAGCCCTGCGTCGGGCTCTGTGCTGAAAGCTCAGAGCCTGGAGCCTGCTTCAGATTCTGCGTGTCCCTCTCTCCCTCTGCCCCCCCCCCCCGTCTCCTTCTCTCCCTCAAAAATTAAATAAACGTTAAAAAATTAAAAAAAAAACACAAGCATTTACAGCATCATTTACAGCAGCAGCAAGCGGATACTGAATTCTCAACAATAGCAAGCTGCTATTCTGGGCTACTGGGGTTGCAAAGATACCCTGGAAGTGATTTCTCAAACTGTTTGAGAAAACAGGATCTGCTTTAAAGGACAGAGAGCAATATAATGTGATGTCTAATTAGCGCCACTTGAGAACTCAGTGAGCGGCACAGTAGAAATCCAGAGAAAGTTGTTAAAAAGCTAGAATTAGGGATACTTAGGGGGGAGATGGGTTGGGTCTAAAAGGAGAAACTGTGGTATTTAGGTGAGAGGTGCAAGAAACATTCTAGGCGGACGAAATAGGATGAAAAAGTCTGAGAGAGCGAGAGAGAGGGAGAGCAAGAGAGAACAAGAGAGAGAGAGTGATCAAGAAAGAGAGAGAGTGACAGAGCAATGGATGGGGTATATTGGGTGGACCAAACACAGGCCATCTGGCAAGGAGGCAGGGCTCACGTAGAAGAGAAACGTGATACAAACATGGAAAGGCAAGGTAACGCTGTCTGTGCTCAACAAATCCGATGCCTGCAGCGTTCCTTCCTCTCATGACGGCCACCATGCCCAAGTGTCACCTGACTCTTTTGCACCAAGCTGCACTCCAGGCTAGCAAGGTTGAGCTTTGATTTTGGAGAACTGGGGGCATCCAAAGACTTTGGAGTAGGGCAAGTCTAATGATTAGGATTTAGGATTGGTTGCCGGTGACTGAATATTTCAAACGGAAGTGGCTTAAAGTAGACCAAGTTTCTGTGTAAGAGCCTGGAAGCAAATTGTCCAGGGGGAACCTAGGCTGCCGCTTTCTTGTCACTCTGCCTTGCAAAGCTCCCATTGTCAAGGCCATTTTGTGGTCGAAGTAGGTGCTGGAGGTGCAGCCATTTGCCCACACCCCTGCACGTAGGGTAGAAAGAAAAGTACACCCTTTCCTTTCAAGGAGAGATTTTGGGAATTGTTCACACTACTCCTGCTTCTCTCCCATTTTCCAGAACTTAGTTACATGGCCACACCTAGCTACAGGGCAGGGTGGGAAGTGTACTTTTTATTAGCCACGTTCACAGCTTCCTAAGGAAGAAAAGGAAAGGAGTATTAAGAGTATCCAGCGGTCTCTTTCACCGTGAGTAAAAGGACATTTTTAAAGGGATGAGAAACATACTGATTTTTGCAAACACAATTATTTTGATGAATAATATCAATTACTCACAGGCCTCCAGTTTTGCTCAGAGCAGTGAGAAAGGTAACCAAGTACAGCCTAAAGCATGGGAGACCTCCTTTGCCACTTCCTTTTTCACTCTCCAAATGTGTTAATCCTATTGAATCCCGCCGTGTGCATGGATGAAGGATGAATCTATTTTATACTTGACCAAAGGGTCTTTTCTGAAATGTTTTAGGACAACTGAATTTACCAGGAAGGATAGACTTCTGAATATTCTCTTTAGGCAAGACAACTGGCTTTAGGACTATGACAATAGCTACCAATAGCAGTGATCATGACTCACATTGCGTTGTGAGGCTCTGACCCTTTGACCTATTAATCACTATTTATTCATCACCATTTTTATAGCATAGACAAAAATAATATAAATCAAGCATGTGACTGGTCTAAAGTAGTGAAGAAATTCCAGCAGTAAAAATTATACCAGAACTTCAAATAGTGCCCTAAAAAGTTCTGATACTCTGGAGAATTCGCTTTGTCTTCTCCACAAAAGCTTTAAAAGGGCACAACTTGCAAGTCACGACTTTTTTGTTTGTTTGTTTTTTACGTTTCTTTTTTTTTTCTTGTCAAGGACAGCTTGAGATATAATTCATATAAGGTACAATTCACCCACTTAAGTGTGCAATCAGTGACTTTTAGTGTATTCACAGTTGTGCATCTATTTCCACAATCTTTTTTTTTTATTTCCACAGTCTAATTTAGAACATTTTCATCACCTCGTAAGGAAATTTCATATTCCTTAACCAGTGTTCCTCACTCGCTCATTTGCTCCCCACCTTCTCCAGCCCTAGCGAAGCACTAATTTACTGTTTCTGTGGGTTTGTGTGCTGTAGACATTTAATATAGGCGTATGGTTCTTTTGACTGGATTCTGGATTCTTTTCCTTAGCACAATGTTTTCAGGGATCATCCATGTTACAGCATGTATCTGTACCTCATTTCTTTTTATTGGGGAACATTATTTTATTATACGGATATGCCACACTTCATGGATTCATCAGTTGGTGGACATGTGAGTTGCTCCTATTTTTTGGCTGTTATGAATGATGCTTCCACGAACATTTGCATACAAATATTTGTGTGCACATATATTTTCTTTTCTCTTTGGTATATACCTAAGGAACGGCATTGCCGAGTCACACAGTAACATGACCATATGTTTAAAAACATTTGAAGAATGGCCAGATCGTTTTCTAAAGTGACTGCACCATTTTATAGTCCCACCAATAGAACATGAGGGTTCCAATTCCTACCCATTCTCACCAACACTTATTGATCCTAGGCATGCTAATGCATGCCAAATGGCATTTCATTGTGGTTTCCATTTGCATCTCCTTGATGACTAATGACATTGATCGTCTTTTTATGTGCTTATTTGTATATTTTCTTTGGGAAAATGTCTTTTTGGATCCTTTGCTCCCTTTTAAAAATTGGGTTGCCTTTTTATTATTGAGTTGTAGTAACTCTTTATATATATTTTCAATACAAACCTCTCATCAGATATATTATTTGCAAAAATTGGATCCCATTCTGTGGGATCCAATTTTTTTTTTTACCACATTCTTGTCAATTTCTCCAATGAAGTCAGCTGGGATTTTGACAGTTTTGACAGGGATTTGACAGTGTTGAATCTGTAGATGAATTTGGGGAGTATTGCCATCTTTTTAAAAATTAAAATACATTTTTTATTTTCTTTATTATAATTTTTAATTAAGTAATCTCTGTGCCCAATGTGGGGCTCAAACTCATGATCCCTAGATCAAGAGTCACCTGCTTCACTTACTGAGCCAGACAGGCATCCTGGGAATATTGCCATTTTAACAATATTCTTAAGTCTTCTAATCCATGAACATGAGATGCCTTTCCGTGCATGTAGTTCTTCTTTAACTTTTGTCTGCGATATTTTATAGTTTTCGGAGTACATGTTTTACACTTATGTGGTTAAATTTACTTCTAAGATTTTATTTTTGTCGATGCTAATATAAATGGACTTATTTTCTTAATTTCTTTTGTATTTTTCTCATTTCCGATGCATCGAAATACAATGTATTTTTGTATCTTTTTCTTGTATCCTGCAACCTTGCTGAACTTGCTTATTAGTTCTACTAGTTTTTTAGTGGAGTCCTTAGGATTTTCTATATACCAGATCATGTCATCTGCAAATAGACTTCCTCCTTTCCAATCTGGATGCCTTCTATTTGGTTTTCTTGCCTAACTGAATTGGCTAGAAATTATAAATTCTTGAGAGAATATTATGGATCATCATGACAAGTTCCATGCCCTTCCCAAGCTCTTGATTTCTAAATGCCACCACTGGGCTGATCTGTCACCCAGGATTTACTGCCAGGTCCAAAGGGGAAAATATCTCAGGAACACAGAAAAAGGGGAAAGTGAGAGGGGGGGAAAAAAGAGAAAGCAAGAAGCTGGAGAGAGAGAAGTGGGAGGTAGTTGGAGGCAGAGGAGGAGGAGGAAAACGATAGAAAAAACAGTTGTCTTTAGAGCTGGGAGTCACTTCTCTGAGCTCTGTGGAGGCAGACGTGACAGCAGTGAAGCTGTTGGTTTTTGTACACTGCCTGGCTGCCCATCACCAGGAAAGGCAGGCAATAATACTATAGGTAAGAGAAGGCTTTCATCTCTTTTATGTGAGATAGAAGAGTGTCAAATCCTTATGCAAGATGGGCAGCTTCGAGCAAATAGCATCAAGCGGGCAAATGACATAATGATGTAGGTTTCCATGTAGGGAGCAGTGGTGATGTCTTTGTCAGTGACTTTGGGCCAAGACTGGAAGGTGCAGCATCGTTTGTGTTGTTGCTCTTCCTTGGCTACTGGCGACAATCCGGTTATAGGTGAAAGGTAGCAATGAAAAAGTAATCAAGGGGAGTACATTTCAGTCCAAATGGCCCTACTCCAAACACTGCTCTTTGCAGAGGACCAAAGGTAGCCATGATGATTATTGATTTGCAATTAATCTCAGTCTCCGGGTGAGGGTGCTTGTTTTAAAGTGGATAATCCAAGTGGAGTGAGATCCAGAAAAAAGATTGGTATCTGAAAGAAGTACGACTTTTCAGAGGCTTTGGGGCTATCGGTAAATGTTTTGGGGTACGTGACTTTTTAAAGAGAATTAATCCGAAAATGCGCATGTCGGAAAGCTGGCAGCACAAGGCTGTGAACTGTGTCACTTCTGGAATAACAAAAGGCAAACGGGACCCTTAAGGAAATGGGCTGGCTTAGAATTATGAATCACTGATCCCATTTCTTATAGTGATTAATGATGAATCACTGTTTTAACTTTGGATGAAATAATAGGCTGCATCCGAGGAGCTCCATTAATCATCATAAGAATTAGGCTTGTGCCAATTCATTACCGCAGGGTCGACATGTGCTGAACAGTTGAGTCGAATTTCAGGAAGGGGTGAACTTTAGGCAAGGGCTGGCTTAAAAGAATGCAAACATTAGGGGTCTATTCTCTCCTGGATGGGTGGGGATTTATGAGTGGAGAATAGATCCTATTATATCATCCTTCATGTGGACCCCCCCCCCCTTTAGAAGCTAAACAAAACACTAACTACAAAGTCTTTTTGGCTTTTTGGTATTCAAGGGCATGATACAATAGTTAAGCAACACACATCATAAAATCTGAAACTTTTATCTGTTTCTCACTTCGCATGTTTCATGTATTCAGAAAGTGATTAACAATCTACTGGATGCTTGAATTTCAGCAGGCATGGCAGTAGGCAAATTTAGCCCACTGCTCTTTGAAGAGCAAACTGAGACTTGCAAAATTTCTGCTTTTCAAAAAACTCTTTTATTACAGAAAATGAACACTTGAGCTACAGGCAAGCATAGGGAAGAAACCTGGTCCATACAAACAAATCAGGCTGGATTCATCATTTGGCCAACTCAAAACTCTGGAAGCTGAAAGGGCAGTGAAATCCTTGTTTCAACAGTTTTAAGTTGTGGGGCTTCAAAGACGTATAGAAAGCATGTATGTCTCCTTTGTGGTGACCAGCAGTGATGGGAAATCCAAGAGAAGTTTCTGAAGTCCTTATTTCCAACAGATGTGATTTTGATAGAGTAAGAGAGCAACTCACCCAAATTACAAAAGAGATATATTGTTACATCTTAATGTTGTTAGCTGTAGTAATCTTTGAGAATCACGAAGCACGTTCAAATCACCATTTGGAAACTTGGCTTATACAAATATTTGTGTGTGTGTGTGTGAAATCAAGATCATATGTGGTTTTTCAAAATCAAAGATGAGATCAGAATTTTAAAATTTATTTTAGGGGCGCCTGGGTGGCGCAGTCGGTTAAGCGTCCGACTTCAGCCAGGTCACGATCTCGCGGTCCGTGAGTTCGAGCCCTGCGTCGGGCTCTGGGCTGATGGCTCAGAGCCTGGAGCCTGTTTCCGATTCTGTGTCTCCCTCTCTCTCTGCCCCTTCCCCGTTCATGCTCTGTCTCTCTCTGTCCCAAAAATAAATAAACGTTGAAAAAAAATTTAATAAAAAAAAATTTATTTTAAAAGAAGAATTATAATAAAGATATTTCAAAGTATAGATTTTCTTTTTAAATTTGTTTTAAAAACATTTATTTAATTTTGAGAGAGAGAGAGAGAGAGAGAGAGAGAGACAAGAGCGTGAGCAGGGGAGGGGCAGAAGGAGAGGAAGACACAGAATCTGAAGCAGGCTCCAGGCTCTGAGCTATCAGCACTGAGCCTGATATGGGGCTCAAACTCACAAACTGCAAGAACGTGACCTGAGCTGAAGTTGGACACTTAACCGGCTGAACCACCTAGGTGCCCCTAAAATATAGATTTTCTTAAAGTAGCTTTTATCAATCTTTATAGGAAGAAAAAAATAAAAGGAATCTGAAAAATAAACTTGAATCACTTGGATATCCATATAGAGCTATTGTCCATAGTTTACACACACACACACACACACACACACACACACACACACACACACAATTTTGCATAAAGCTTCTACCATTGAAATTCAGTAGCTTCTCAACAGATTTCTCTGACCCCAGATTCTCCCTCATTCAATGTATTTTTCATACCTTCTAGATAGAACTCCTTACGACAGAGAACATAGCTGATGCCTACCTTATTTAAAACTCCAATGAGGGAGCTATGAATGATTCTCAGCTCCTGGGCACCTGAGAACATGGCCGAGGAGGATGAAGGAAGGTGGCGGTGCATGGCCGGGACCCTTGAAGCCCGTGTGCACACCAAGAACCATCTATGTTCTGAATAAGGGCTCACAAATGCTTGGACAGATTGTAATTCACAAACAAATGCATAAATTTCAAGTCATGTATTATTGTATCTTTTTATATGTATTTTCTTAATCATAAGATATTGAGAATACAACTGTTTTCACGTAGGAGATGACTGATCATTTTTCTTTTTTAACTTTAAAAAAAGCATTTCATTCTCCAAAAATGTAGCAATCAGCAGCTATAGGATAAAGTTCAAACTCGCAGTCCTGGACCGCATGAGCCATCACAACCAACTTGACCCGTAGGACCTCTTGAGCCCAATCCTTCTGGTTTTAGCTCTTTCTGCTTTCCACCCCCAGCTCTCTGTTTGCTTCCACGGTTCTCCTTCTGGAAGCCTATTGGAATTTTCCCAGCAGAGTTGGTTTTTTGTTTTCGTTTTGTTTTGTTTTGTTTTTTTCTTTCCTCTACTGCTCTATCTTAGCACTTCCATATTCTCGCACACTAGAGTATTTTTTTATAATCACCCAACCCTTATTTGCCCGACTGTCTACCCCACTAGACTGAAGAAGGTATTCTGTGTTTTCCTCCTTGAATCCTCTTTACCAGCTCTCCAGGAGAGTGGGGATCCTTTGTAGGCTCTTGGTAAAGTTGGTTTAAATGAACTACACGTTAAATAGGAAGCCAGTACCCGAATTCAGAAGTGGTAGGGGAAGGTCATAAATGAAACTCTCCAAAAAACCAACACCCCCCCCCACAGCCCCCCACAAAACAGCACATAATCACACATCAACTATAGGTGGGTGGCTAGCTGTCAATCTTAAGAGCCAAATGAAAACTTCCCAGTGGGTTGAAGAGACAGCACACAGGAGAGAAAGCTTGATAGACAAAGAATTTAGAGTCAAGGCTAAAGCAGGCTTGGAAGCCTAAACAGAAACACAGTCCTGGGAGCGGACTTCAGACACAAGCTGGGCGTAGGAGAGGCAGACAATGGGGGTGGGTGGGTTAGAGATTAGGAAAATGAGTACTGAGTCCAGGCCTGCACCACGCACCGCAGAAGTTTCTGGCACCTCCAGGCAGGCTGTGTGCATGGTGTGGGGCGTCGGAGCCCTGGGCAAGTTGACAAGCAGCCCAGGTGCAGGCGGCCTGGACCGGCTGTGCAGAGGCACTTGGCCACGTGAAGATGCCTGGTTTTGTTCCCCTGCACACAGCAGAGACACAGCTATTGAAATTTTACTGGGTTAACTCCCAGGTGCTGTGCAGTTTATAGATAAGAATCAGCTTGACTAGGCTTTAAGGGGCTTACCATGACCTTGAGAAGAAAAGACTAGGTTTCTCACCTCTGGATGCCTAGAGGCAAGTGGAGGGCCTGGTACTCTGTGTTGGTTGGAATGAATGAATGGATGGATGAATGAATGAGTGAATGAGGGAACAGTAATCATAACTACATGGTTCCATGCGATGGCATGCCTGCAGAAGGGCTTAGGCAACGACAGTCTGGAAATTTTGAGAAAGCCGACTCAGAAGTTATGTCAGGAAGCCAGCCAAATGCTACCCTCGCTCATTCCCCCATATGACTGTCCTAATGGAGTCCGGACGCTTTGATGAGTTACATCCCTGTTACCCCTGAGAAAGCAGAATGGATAAAAACCAGGAGGACAACTTGAAAGAAACCATAAAAGCGACAGAGTTAGAAATGATCTGAAGACCAGACAGAATTCAGGTGAGAACCTCTTCATGGCCCAACCTGATTTCACATCATCCATCAGGACTAACCTGGGGCTGGTGGATGGCTCTCTGTGAAGAGACGCATGCTTGCTTCTTTATCTGGGCACACAGCACTGTCAAGCCCAGAAACATTGCTGAGTGGTCGCAAATGTCATTTGGGCAGCCTTGGAAACATCTCTCCCATTCTTTGCGGTTTTCAGAGTTCAAGTTATGGCCTTTTTGCTCTGGATTGGGTAAAATTCTGAATCAACCTGTCTGCGTGTCCTCTGGTTACCGTATGCTAAAATTTAACTCATTCAAAAACGTTAATTGAGTGCTCACAACACATCAGGCACTGCTCAGGCGCTGGGGGTTCATCAGGGAACAAGACAGCAGTTTCTGCTCTTCTGGGCTTTACGTTCAACCGTACAAAAATCTAAAATATGGATAGCAAGTATACCGTGATTAGCTAAGTTCTTCCTTCACAGTGGAAGGAGTGACACTTGATTGGTACTTTTCTATGCCATTCATTTCATTATCATTGATTATTTTGTTGATTCGTAATTCTAGCATCCAAGAGCCAAATGGGTCCATGGAGTCTATTTCAATCTATTCCAGCCTCTTGCTCTGCCTTTCTGTCTTTGTCTCTGTGTCCGTCTCTCTCTCTCTCTCTCTCTCTCTCTCTCTCTCTCTCTCTTTCTATATGTATATACACACAAACTCAGATACGTGCACCCTAACAATATTTGGAAGGACGACAGCAACATATATTATTATACTTACGTGCATCAGCCTAAGTAAGACCGTTAGAACTTCCACGGAATGTTTTCAGACCCAACCACGCTAAATATGAATCCTAATCCAGAGGTTGGTATTTTCTTCTGATTTCATTGCTCCTTTCCAGTTACAATCCTTTCGTTTGGGTATATCCTTGTCCTCTGTTAGTACAAAGCTTACCCCTGAGTCTGGAGCTATCCATTTAGGAAGTCTCTTTTCACTTTAGTGGGAAGTAGACGTGCTGAGTCAGGAGCCTCAGGGCATTGCTAGTCCAAGCTTAATACTTTAGTTTGTTCATCTCTCTTGGTTCTAAGCCATGTTACCTTCAGTAGGAAAAGAGCCCTTGCTGCAAGTGTAGAGAGAGCATTTTTCTCTGCAAGATGCGTGGTTGGAAGGAAAGGGGGAGCAGGGATTTTTCCTAGTTCTTTAAGGATTCACATAGGTAATTTCCTACTTGAGGTTTCTCCTACTGGCTAAGCCCTGGTTGAGGACCCGGTGCGATGCAGGGAGTGACGTTAAGGGGTCCCATTCAGAGGGGTTGGTGAAGGCTGTGTATGCTCTGGCTCTGGGGTCACAATGAGCCCACATTCTGCTTCCTTCAGTTACTTCTGTGGGATCTTCCACTTTCCTCATTGGTGATATATGGAAGATAGTACTGTTACAGAGTTGTTTCAAAGTCTACACGAAGTAATTTCTGTGCAAGACTCTGGCACCCGTGAGCTATTAAAATGGATGGTTTTAGGGACCCATCTAGGGTTGCCAAATGAAGCAATGAAAAATGCGGGATGCCCAGTTAAGGCGGGATTTCAGATGAACAGCAAATACATTTAACAAGAAATCTGGGAATGCCTGGGTGGCTCAGTTGGTTAAGCATCTGACTTCAGCTCGGGTCATGATCTTGAAGTCGAGGTTGCCTCTTGAATTCGATTTGAATTTCAGATGAAAAAAGAACAATGTTTTAATATCAGTATGGCCCTTGCAATATTTACACTAAAATATTTGCGTTTATATCAATATATAATATGTTTATTTTATTTATACAGTTTAATACAGTTTGTTATATTTGTGTATTTTAACTAGCAACCCGGGCCCGACCTCATGTTTTCTCTGGGCCTGCGTAACCACTCTCAGCAGCCATGAGTGCCCCCAACTGCCCCTGCCTCTTGGGGCTTTGGTTGAAAAGCGTGTGTATGGGGGGACCCGGGAGGAGTGCATCTCACATGGGAAATTAAGGTTTATTTCCTCCTCCCTCCAATGGCGGCGGCCTGTGACTCTGACTGACTGGCAGGAGGCACAAAAGATTGGCCCCCTTGTCTCAGGGAAGGACCCCTTCTGTGTGGGGGTTTGGCTGGAGAGCTGCCCTGAGGGGCCAGAAAGAGGTTCCAGCCAGGACCATACCTCCCGCATCCTACACCTTTCTCTCCCTGTTTCTAAGACCGATTTCGCAATCGCTTCACAAGAATCCCTGCCTCAAGCCGTTCTAGGTTGGAAATCAATCTAAGACAACTATCAACGAATGTGGAGCTTTTCCCCTTCCTGTAATTAAAAAGTTGTGAAGATCCACAAAAACAGGTAGGGTTTTTTTCTGGAAAAAAAAAAAAACCGCAGTGATGCTTAAGAGAGGGTACTCAGATATTAATAAACAGCTTTTGCTGTGCAAAACCTAGAAAATTCACAAATATAAAATCATAAGAATACACTTACAGTAACGAGCACTGAATCATGTATAGAATTGTTGAATCATCATACTGTCTATCTGAAACTAATATAACACTGTATATTCTTTGTACGTCAATTAAAATATATATATATATCGGGGTGCCTGGGTAGCTCAGTCGGTTAAGCGTCCGACTTCGGCTCAGGTCACGATCTCGCGGTCCGTGAGTTCGAGCCCCGCGTCGGGCTCTGGGCTGATGGCTCAGAGCCTGGAGCCTGTTTCCAATTCTGTGTCTCCCTCTCTCTCTGCCCCTCTCCCATTCATGCTCTGTCTCTCTCTGTCCCCAAAATAAATAAACTTTAAAAAAAAAATTAAAAAAATATATATATATTTAAAAAATCATGTTTTGTTAGATTACTAAAATCCCTGTATAATGACTGTTCACCACAAAAGTAAAATGCCCTTCTTGATCCAAAAGGCACTCATTTCCCCGAGAGAAGGGTGATGACTCAGTAGTTTCTTTGTTATCTTTCCAGAATTTACTCTCGACGTAGACCGATCTGTTGGATGTCATATTATCCCCTGGGTTTGGTACAGAAAAAGCGAGAACGGAAAAGAAATGGCAGACAGTGTCCATTTTGTGGTTTCATCTTTGGTATTTAATGCAACTGAAATTTATTTTAGTTAAGCGAGTTGTTCTATTTCTGCTGAGTTTCCACATTGATTTGAATGATACCGTCAATATCAGTTTATATGTGGGTCTGTACTGGTCTTCTGATCCGGGAGTCTTTCTACCTAGCTCTTTGCTAACAGCACACTGTCTTAATTATTGGTGCTTTAAAACATGTTTTAGTATATAGGTGAGCGAGTCTTCATCTTTTTTTCCCCCCCTACTATTTGTGGTGATACATTCATTCTATCAAACAAATTTAAAAAAATTTTTTTTCAACGTTTATTTATTTTTGGGACAGAGAGAGACAGAGCATGAACGGGGGAGGGGCAGAGACAGAGGGAGACACAGAATCGGAAACAGGCTCCAGGCTCTGAGCCATCAGCCCGGAGCCCGACGCGGGGCTCGAACTCACGGACTGCGAGATCGTGACCTGGCTGAAGTCGGACGCTTAACCGACTGCGCCACCCAGGCGCCCCTCAAACAAATTTAGAAATCACTTTATGGGTTCCAAAATATTTCCCCGATACTCCTGAAATCGTTGCTGCACTATATGCTAACTAATTGGGATGTAAATTTTGAAAAACAAAAAATAAAATAAAAAAGATATTTCCTTGAAATTTCTACTGAAGTTGTATTAAATTTATAGATTGTAAATTTATAGGTTGTAAGAGACTCGACACTTATTTTTTCTGTGTGATATTTTCAATTGGCGGAGTCCTCTTTCAGAGAACTTAGTGAGGTTTCTTCACATCAGTAGTGCAGATTTCTTGTTAAAAATTTTTTAATGTTTATTTATTTTTTAGAGAGAGAGAGACAGACAGACCTACAAAGTGTGAGCGGGAGAGAGGCAGAGAGAGAGGGACCCACAGAATCCAAAGCAGGCTCCAGGCTCTGAGCTGTCAGCACAGAGCCCGACTCGGGGGCTCAAACTCACGAACCGCGTGAGATCATGACCTGAGCCAAAGTCGGATGCTTAACCGACTGAGCCTCCCAGGTGCCCCTAAAACCTTCTTGATCATGGTGTATAATCTCATTAATATACACTTGATTAATGTTGCTAACAATGCAGAACTTCATGAGTTGCTTTTGTAAATAAGAATTGGTCTATCATTTTCTCTCTTTTTCAGTGTTACCTTTGTAAGATTTTACATCACAGCTGTGCCACGTTGATCAAAATTGCAAAACTTCCCACATTTTTAAAAACTTTGGAAGAATTCAAACAGGCAGTGAGATAACATTTCTTTGGAGATTTGAAGGAATTAGCCGATCAAAGCCTTACAAGAATTACATACGACATACGCATTTTTGTGAGAGATTAGAAATAAGATGCTGGTTGCCTTACTTTTTCAGGATATTTAGAGTGGAGATAAGTAAGAGAGGGTCTAACAGGTTTGAAAGGTGGCAGAAAATTAGAACTTCACTGAACCTGGACTAGAAAGGCAATAGGACAGCAAAGCTTTGGAGTTTGACCTGCATCCGGGTCCTGGTGCCACCAGCGGGTGACATTGGGCTCACCTTTGTGAGTTTCCTTTTCTTTTTTCTTCATATTTAAAAATATTTATTTTTGAGGAAGAGAAAGAGACAGAGTGTGAGCAGGGGAGGGGCAGAGAGAGAGGGAGACACGGAATCTGAAGCGGGCTCCAGGCTCCATGTTGTCAGCACAGAGCCTGACGTGGGGCTCAATCCCGCGAACTGGGAGATCATGACCTGAGCTGAAGTCGGACACTCAACCTACTGAGCCAGCCAGGTGCTCCTGGTAATTGCTTTTATAAGAGTTTACTTGTGGGCCTGGAACCATCACCATTCACAGGGGCAGCCCTGAGCTCCCTCACATGAGAAACAGAGCGAGGCAGATGCTCCCGGACGATGCGCTGACAATCTGGCCCTTGAACACGTGGAAGCATCTCTGGGAACCCCAAAACGCATTGCAGGTGGTTGTGGATAATGTGGGGAGAAGGGCAGAGGTCTTTGTGAGCAGGGACAAGAACAGGAAATTTGCGCCAATGTTGTAAAAGTGCCCTTGTTAATGTCCACTGGCTGCTGAGCCCTGGGGAACATCCAGATTAAAGAAACATCATTCTGTGTGGTGTGGACGAGTCGAACTACACCAAGAGCAAAAGTGAGGAAGATAATTTGTGAGGTAGGTGGTGGTGGGCAAAGCCATGTGGCAGGAGCCTACCTCAGACTTGAACTTGCTAATTCAGTCTGCAGGAAGACCGCTCCTTGCTGCCTTCTCTGGGAGGTCACCCAGCCGCCCATACTTGACTCCATCTAGGCAGAAGAGGCCCAGAACTAAAAATCAAATTGGCTTTAGAAAGGTTTTCAAGGAACCAAATTCTAGAATCAGCAACCACGCAGCACATTCTCACATGGAAGGGACGTCCTTTCGTGGGTAGGACACCTTCCTGGGTGACCCCAGCTGCACTCCTAACCACAGATCCCAGCGCACAGAATGACGACCCCCAGTCAATGAGGGAAGGCTGTGGTATGTCCAACAAATTTGGTTCCAGAAGACAAAAACTATATGGCAGATAGATTTTTTTAACATTTATTTATTTTTGAGACAGAGAGAGACAGAGCACGAACAGGGGAGGATCAGAGAGAGGGAGACACAGAATCTGAAACAGGCTCCAGGCTCTGAGCTGTCAGCACAGAGCCCGACGCGGGGCTCGAACTCACGGACCACGAGATCGTGACCTGAGCCGAAGTCAGAGGCTTAACCGACTGAGCCCCCAGGCGCCCCATGGCATATTTTTGACAAGAGATGATTCCGAAGACCTTTTCCAATCTCAGAGTTTATTTATTCTGTAATTTGTATAACAGTTTAATGTACTAAAGCTTTTAACTCTTATCCATATAGAAAGCTAAGCCATTCCAAACCGCTCATTTCAAAAGCTGTCAACCAGAGCATTCAAAGCCTCTGGTGTCTAAAATAGCCATTCAACAACTGTATTTATTCTTTTCACCAGGGATCAGCCATTTTTTCCGGTAAAGGGCCAGGTAGTAAATACTTTAAGCTTTGTGAGCCGGTAGCAACTACTCAACCCTGTACTTTTGTTTTGAAAGTAGTCACAGACAATTTATAAATGAATGAGCATGGCCATGTTCCAGTAAACCTTCACTCATGGATATTGAAATTTGTATTTCATGTAATTTTCACATGTCACCAAATATTCTTCTTCTTTGTTTCTTTTCAATTATTTAAAACCGTAAAAGCCTTCTCAGCTCGAGGGTCACAGAGCAATGACTGGCCAACCAGTTTGTCGACCCTTGCTTTGTCCACTCAAAGTCTCACTTGCTTTATGAGAGAGTTTATAGTGCTTCGGTAGGACCAACCTGACCCATAGAAATGCAACGAAATGACAGAAATTTCCACGTGAATTCAGTAAAGCATCATTCTAGCAAGTTGCCCAACAAGCCCTCTGAATTTTGAATGGACAGAGCCTTTTATACAAATGCTCCAACATAGTGACTTTAACAGAAATGATGTAAAGAAATATCAGATTCCTAAGTAAAGCCACTCTTGCACGTCATGCTCTGAAAGAAAAAAAATTCAACGATCAAATCGTTTTTTTGTACTGCTAAACTTAATGTCATGGCCAAACCAGTGTCTTCTCCTTTGAGGCCAAATGTCGAAATTATCACCAAATACACCATTCTGAGGTTAAAAAGAAATGGCTGAATATGAAACATGTATTTACCAAGAGTTCTAGAATGGCCAAAATAAGTTTTGGTATATGAGATATCTACAAACATTAAAAGAAAGTAAATGAAATCTTCCCTAGCTCAGCCCTCTCACACCTCCGGATTCATCTTTTGTTTCTATATGTTCGAAGTAACATTCTCTAGTCACTGAATACTACATTCAAACTCCATATTAAAAACCAACCTACAAAAATAAAAACAAAAAGCTTCCAGTGTTTTCATGTCCACGTGAGATGGTGCCGGAAGATTTGAAAAATCTCTTCACTGTCTTAAAACCACAATGCAGCTTTCTGGATTGTCATTTTCAACCGTGCAAGGTGCGTGCATGCTGGGTGTGGTAAGTTACTAAAATGTACCGAGTTTTGCGGCAGACATATTTGGAAGCAGCCCTTTGTAGAAGAGCCATCAAGGCCCAGTGTTTAAGGGCACAGGCTTTGGCAGGACAGAGCTCTGGGCTCAAAATGTAGTTCTGGTACTTACTTCTGTATGACTTTGGAAGAATTACTATAAAACCCATTAATAAAATGGGGTGGGTAATAGCTAATTTTCTTTCACCACTGTTGTGAATCTAAATGAGATACTGTGTGCAAAGCATTTAGTACAATGGCATTGAGTAAGGGTTAGAAAAATGGCAGCTTTTATCATTTCAACTATTAGATTTACTCTGTGTGTGTGTATGTGTGTGTGTGTGTGTTCCAGGAAGAATCACTAAAACATGTATGTCTTTTCACACTCCCAGATGAATATAGCCATGTTCCAGGAAATAAAACTATCATATAGACTTTGTAATTATGTCTCAGTTCATCAGGATTTTGTAGAAGAATCAACACTTGAGTGAACAGATACTGTGGCCTGTGAAATCAAAGAGAAATGCCGAACACTTCAAGAATGTTCTTTGCTGCCTGTCAAAGCAAATGTACACAGACACAGCAGGGCAGATCACGATGGAAACGTGCTCGCCTACACACAGACATATGCAGCTGTGTGTGCATTCTATGGCTCACGCTTGCTTAGGGTAGCACAAAACAGAAATTCTTGAAAGAGCCATGGACAAATAAAAAGATGCATAGTGCCAACTATTCATATTGGAAGTGTTGCCTGCCAGAAGAAAAGAATATCAGTCAAATTAAGATGCTAAAATACAATAGTAAGACTCAACATGGTGGAAAGTAAAGACTCGGAACTAATTGGGGCATTAAAATTCCCATAAGTAGGGATACCTGCGTGGCTCAGTCAGTTAGGTGTCCAACTCTTGACTTCGGCTCAGGTCATGCTCTCACAGTTTGTGAGATTGAGCCTTGCATCAGGCTCTGTGCTGATGGCTCAGAGCCTGCTTGGGATTCTCTCTCTCCCTCCCTCTCTCTCTCTTTGCCCCTCCCCTGCTTGCTCTCGCTCTCTGAAAAGTAAATAAACATTAAAACAAAAAAAAAATTTTAATTTCCATAACTAAACAAAACAAAACAAAACAAAACAGTGAACTTGCTGAAAATGTCTTCAGATTTAACTATAAAACCCTCTGACGGGTGTAAAGCCACTTTCTGCGGCAGTAAACTGGATCTGTTTCGGTCTATTGCTGGTCGATGTGACTTAGAAATTATGACCCAGGTAGAATGAGCTGATTTGGTTACTCTAACACTGCCTCAGTTTATAAGTCCAGAGCAAAGGAAGGGGAAAGACTATATAGTAAAGGTCCTGGTAGGGTTTTGTCGAGAGCTCTTGTTACTGCAGACCTCTTGGACGACAGCACCACCACTGGCTGGAGTAGGGACTAAGTAAGCACCACACTCAGGAGCCTTGCAGTTGTGGCCAAATTCTGATTCTTCCCCCTTCAGGTAAGGGGCTTGCCTTCAGGCCAGGAAAAGGGCTTGCAAAGAATGATCTCAAGCAGGTTTTTTTTTCTGGTAACCTAGTGGTGAGTCTTTGCGAATTCGGTGTTTGGCTATCTTTCTTACTGTATCCCACGTATCCATTTTCTACAACACGAGGCCATTGGCTTATATTAAGAAAAAAACAAAACCCAGCAAACCAAGTCATGAAAGACCACATGAAAGGGTGACAAGTTGGTCTTTTGAATTTTCAGAAGGTTTCGAAAGTGATGAAGCAAGCATTAGCCCCAGGGGACCCACAACATACTTCCTGAGAGGAGAGAGGCTTTGGACCAGCTTCAGCTGTTTCCCGGATGTCTGGCTCCTTTGCTGAAAAAGGATGCCTGACTCTGTGATTAAGCACAGAAAATATAATTTTCAGGGCACCCGGGTGGCTTGGTCAGTTGAGCCACTGACTATGGCTCAGGTCATGATCTCAGGATTTGTGAGTTTGAGGCCAAATCTGGCTCACTGTTCTAGCACAGAACCCTCTTCAGATCTTCTGTCCCCCTCTCTTTCTGCTCCTCTCCTGCTCGCGCCCTTCAAAAATAAACCAAAACACTTTATGGGGCGCCTGGGTGGCTCAGTCGGTGAGGCGCCCAACTTCGGCTCAGGTCGTGATCTGACAGTTTGTGAGTTCGAGCCCTGTGTCGGGCTCTGTGCTGACGGCTCAGAGCCTGGAGCCTGCTTCCGATTCTGTGTCTCCCTCTCTCTCTGCCCCTCCCCTGCTCGTGCTCTGTTTCTCTGTCTCTCAAAAATAAATAAACATTAAAAAAATTTTAAATAAATAAATACACTTTAAAAACAGTCTCTAAAGAAAAAGAAAATGTAACTTTCTATGTTCATTGTTAATGTTCATGGGTTCTTCAGTTTTTAAGTTTTGGCCTGCTTTTCATAAACTCATGAAAACAAAAAGAGAGATCTGGTGCTTTAAAAAGTTCCATAGTTTGGACCTTCTTTTCTAGAAAACATTAAAACATTTTAAAGTAAGTCCAATCAGTAACTTTATAACCACTGTCAAGTTGCCTTCTTCCCTGATTTAGAGTAAAAATCATTCTGACTTTTTACGACTGAAAAAGTTACAACAGAGGCATTTTTTACTCTGTTAAGCTAAAAAGCATATGCAGGAGTTTTCAAATTGTGCCCCAAATTTCCATTTTGTAGCTGAAGATGGTTTGCAGAAAAATTTTAAAATCTTAAAATGTTTTTCCATGCTTTCAAGATAACAAAATATTTGTTCTTTTTTTCATTACTCTTGTAACAAGAAACTTTGCTCCAAAAAATTGAGAAAGAGTATGGCATGCTGACTTGGGTCGTTCTTTCGTAGTTTAATAATTTCAGATCAATCCATGTTCATGGGCTCAACCCCACGAAGAAATGGCCTCACGGGATGGCCGTAGCTCTCTGGGCAGGCCAGCCTTGGCCTCCACTTGGACTTGGACTTCACGTGGTGTGCTTACATTAGGGTTGTGCATTCGCTTTCGAACAGCCTGATCATCAACCCCGACAAGAAGAGTTGGGGCAAGGGTAACAGGGGAAGAGGTGATCACTTCTCCTGTCCTTTAGCACCAAACACATAAAAAGAAAAAAAGAATCGATGCTTGCCTAAAAGATGGATTTAAAAATGTTTTGGTTTTGAACAGCAAAGGCAGAGAGACAAAAAGACTCTTACCCTCGAAACACAAACGTATCTACTTAAAAAAAGAGAGAGAGATGGACGAGACTAGATCTTAAAAAGTCACTGAAACTTCAGTAAAATATCCTTGTGTTTGGGAGTGACAGAGATCGCCGTCCTTTGTGGTTAGATTGCTTCAAACATTTCAAAAGAACAATACTCGAAAATTCAAAATCACTGAGTGAGTTTTAAAACAATGGTTTGAATTAAAGCAATGAATACATAACCAAACAACAGGATCAAGGAAGTCTTAAAAAACATGCAAAGAACTGAATATGAGATTCCACAATTAGCTGCTTATTGTTCCCTGGAATGAGATGAATCATTTCCAAAGTAATCACTTGTTTCACTGAGTGGGACTGCGTTTCTTTGTTTTAAAACTGGTGTGTGCGTGTCCAGACAAGGCCGTCATTTCTTATAAACGAGGCATGCTATTGTCACATGTTTGATCAAAATTCTTTCTTTCTTTTTTTTTTTTTAATGCTCCTTTATCTGGTTCCCTTTCTAGTCAAGCTTGTCTATTTCCCTCAAAACATTGAACTGTCACATATTAAGTCTTGTCCCTCCAGACCCTTTAATGTAATCACTGGATTCTGGCACTCACCACCTTGGGATCTTGCCGAAGCTGCTGAGGATGCTGAGCCTCAAATTCCTCATCTGTTAGAGGGCCAGGCATTCATTCATTCGTTTCTTTAAAAATTACAGAATGTTGGGGCACCTGAATTGCTCAGTGGGTTGAGCGTCCAACTCTTGATTTTGGCTCGGGTCACAATCCCAGGGTTGTGGGGTCGAGCCCGTGTCGGGCCCCACAGTGAACGTGGAGCCTGTTTAAGATTCTCTCCCCATCTCTCTCTCTCTCTCTAAAAACAAAAAAGTTTAAAAAATTAAAAAAAAAAACCCAAATTACAGAATGTCTACACTGGGCACACAAAGATAAATAAGGTATGTCTTATATTGTTCTTAACTTCTACTGCAGTGGAGAAAGGCACGTGTAAATGCGGCAAGTGCCTTAAAGTCTTGTAAGGACCTCCTACATGGTTTTACGTGGGGACGAGAGGAGCAGGGAACATCAGAGAATGTCGAGAGAGGACAGTGAATGATGTGTGTGAAAGTCCTTGGCCGATAATAATAGCAAACGATCACGTAGCTCTTAGCATTGTTCGGCATTGGGCTGGGCACTTGAACATTTGATCTCATCTCAACCTACCTCTTTGGTCCTTACTACTATTATTCCTAAATTGTTGAGGAAATTGGGGCTGACAGAGACGAAGCAACTTGCCCAGGGTCATACACTCCAAATGACAACTTCAAGATTCTACCCCAGGCGACAGAACCCCAGAGCGCATTGTCGTCCCCTTTCTTTGCTTGGGTGTTGCAAAGGCTGGATCCCTGTCTGCCTGCTGGTGGCAGCTGCACCCACAGTCGTGACAGGGTCTGGTGCTGGGGTGAGGGCTACTGGGGGGAGGGAGGGGGATGGGGAATGCAGTGAGTCTTCCAGACTGAGGAGTCAGGTTTTACCCATAAGGGGTTACTCAAAACTAAAACTAAAAACATTACGTAAATTCGGTTCCTCATTTTGGTTTGTCTCTTCCCGATGATATTTCTTTTCTTACTGGGTTCAAACTGACTGCAAAAGACATTGGTGATTTTCACCACCCTCCCCCCACCACCCTTTAAGACCCAAGATTAAAGGAACCGTGTGTCACATGATAGAGGCAGATGACTCTTATTCTTGGGAGAGTTGAAATCAACAGGCGACAAACTTTCAGCTTTTGTTTAAATTCAGTCCAAAGGGATTTTCTAATCTAAAGAACTCCCATTGTTTTATTTCAGGGTCAGAATAATTTCCTACTGAGCACACAGGGAGGTTTTCTGTGAGGGGAATTTAAGAAACAGATATGCAAATATGCTGGGGAGATTAATAGGAAGACACAGCTAGAAGACCCACAAAATGAAATACTATGACAGATAATATATTTTAGTTTGATTTTCAACAACATTATATAAATGCTCTTAATTAATATTAAAACAACAATTAATGAGAAATAGCCCCATTGGTTTGATAAATGGAGTAGTCTTTTTCAAGGACATTTTTTTTTTTTTTTTCTGATTCCAGATGTAATATAGTTTACTGTGGAAGATTTGGAGGTGAAAGATAAGCATACAAAGAAATGGAAATCACCTTGATATGGAAGCTCTAGAAGCTATCCTCAGGGGCCCGCTGTGAACTTTGTGGAGGTCTGTCCTGCCGGGCTTGCTGGCCCTATGGCGCGTTTGCCTTTTTCTGTCGTTTTGTGCACACGTGCATTACCTTGGACGTAATAGGTGGTCAATGTCTTTGCTATTTTTGCAACTTGAATTATTACTTACATTATTGTTTCACAAAGGCGGAGTCGTAAAATGCCTCAGTTTTGTATGCGGTGGAACTGATGGTATTAAAGAAATGTTAAAATCATCTGGGGCACCTGGCTGGCTCAGTCGGTAGAGTATGCCACTCTTGATCTCAGGGTTGTGAGTTCAAGCCCCATGTTGGGTGTGGAACCTACTTTAAAAAAAAAAAAAAAGAAATATTTAAATAATCCAATAAGTTGTATTAATCAGGGTTCTTTGTATTGCAAGAACCAGAAACTCCCACTCATTTAATTTGAAGTCTAGGGAAAGGCTTACTTATTTGCATGGCCAAATCCAGGGATCAAACAATATTGTCATCTTTTCTCTTTTCCTCTCATTTTTCACCTCAGCCTTGTTTCTGTGTCTTTTCTTTGCATACTGGATTTATTCTCTTCCTCCTGCTTCGTACAGCCTTTCTTGAAATTGCTGAAAAGTCTTGGGTTGACATTCCCACCATTCATAATCCAAAGAGGAGAAAGGCTCTCTTTCCTTCTGAGTCCAACTAGTAGCATGAGAACTCTGACGGGACCCACTGGGGTCATCTGTGTATCCTGAACCAATCACTGGGTCCCTGGGTTTGGTTTGGTGGCTGGCCTGGGATCTCTTTCCCTCCTGTATGCTGCCAGTGGGGCTGTGGGTGGGCTTAAAATGAGCATGGCATCCTCACCACTGTACAGAAGTGCAGGAATGGGGGAAGGAGCTTCTGAAAAGAGACAAACAAAAAGAGGAAAGTTGCTAAATGCCCTGGGCAAATAAAACTTCAGCAACCAGTCACCTCTCTCCATTTTTAAAAAAAAAAATACTGTTTCAGGGGCACCTGGGCGGCTCAGTCGGTTGAGAGTCTGACTCTTGATTTCTCGATGCTTGAGTGAGTAACTTCCTTTTTTTTTTTAATGTTTATTTATTTTTGAGGGACAGAGCATGAGTGGGGGAGGGGTAGAGAGAAAGGGAGACACAGAATCCGAAGCAGGCTCCAGGCTCTGAGCTGTCAGCACAGAGCCCGACGCGGGGCTTGAACTCACGAGCCGTGAGCTCATGACCCCAGCCGAAGTCGGACACCCAACCAACTGAGCCCCCCAGATGCCCCAAGTAGTTTCCTTTTTATTTCATTAGATACTGCCCAGCCTTTTCCAGGATGATGTTCAGCAAGCCCTACTTCTTTATCAAGAAGATCCCATTTCTCCGGCGCATCAAGTTTCTGTTAGAATGCCATCCTTCAGCTGATGCATTTGTTGCAAGGCAAGCCACAGAGAGACGGAGGAGTTCGTAGCTATATGGCACTGTATAGCTCGTAACCCTTGGCTGCTTTAGCCTACACAGTGTAACAGGGATTTACCATGTGATCTGTCTTGGAAAATAGGAAGCAGAATCGAAACTCTCCCTGTGGATGAGTGAAGTTTGGCCATTTAAGTTGTGTGACAATTACAGAACGTTGATATGGTCTCCTGCTCTACAGTTACTGAGTGGAGGGAAAAATGTTTTTGGTGTTCTTTGTCCTTCCCTTGCAGGGACCCTGACATTTACAAGTTGGTTAAAGCTGTGGTTACTGCTTCCCCCTTTAACTCTGTCTCTTCTTAACATGTAAGCAAGTTGGAGTCTCTATCAGTAAATGATCTTAGGTAGAAAGCATGGATAAAGATGTCCAATATTACTTAAGGGTACAAGAAACATTAACACTCAGAGAAATAGATGTTCAAATATAAGAAGAGAATGGGGTTTATTTTTGTTCCAGCTAGTAGAAAATAGCTTTTTGGATCACTCCTGGTGATAGCAGTGGGGATTCATATCAAAAATCTTCCCTTTCCTCCTGTATCAGTTATCTATGGCTGTGTAACAAACCATTCCCAAACTTGATGATGTCTAACAACTACAATCACATTATAATCCATCACTAGTTCCAAAGGTTGGGAGTTCAGGAAGCCTCAGCTAGGCTGATTGCCTCTGGGCCTACCAAATGGTTGTCATCAGACCGTAGCTGATCCGGGACAGTGGAAGGTTGGAGAGTGGGGCCTGTACTGATATCCCTATCTCCCTACGTCCGGTCTCAGAGCCTCTGCTGTGGTCTCCAGGCTGGCTTGGCCTTCTTCACAGAATAGTGGTCTCTAGGTGGTAGAACTTGGTACACAGAGACTTTAGGTTTCAGTGTGCACACTGCAGAGAACCCAGGTAAAAACCTCTTGGCGCCCATGACACAGACTTAGAAGTCCTGTAGAGCCATTTCTGTCAAACTCTGTGGGTCAGCCAGGCACTAAGGCTGGTCCAGGTTCAAGGAGAGTGGATACAGACTGACGCCTCTCGATGATAGGAATGTCAAACAACTTGCAGGCATATTTTTAAAGTATCACACTTCTCCAAGACAATGTTAATCTATCCTTTGGATTTGACTTTAAGTGCATGCTTTTAAAAAATTGTCCTGATGGGCCATTGGCTTAAAGAATTAAAAGGGACATATATATTGTAAAGTTCCACAGTAGATCAGTATATTCTGTGACATAGCGTGAATAATATGGAGGCTTTGTGCATATCAGATCGGCCCAATTCATGCCAAGCATTCTACAGACAGTTAATAAAGAGTAACAGAATGAATGAATGAATATATAATGAATTAGTTCACATATCTGTCATCAATCAAAAGAGCTCTTAAGCCAAATAGATTTGAAGCCAACAGAATGAATTATAACTTGGCATCTTGAGTGAGGAAATATGTTTCTAAAATATAATTAGTTTAGCATTTGTTTTGCTTTGTTTCATTCTATTTGTACATACGATTTCGTTAAAAGGCAGTCACATATATTCAAATAACTGCCTGATTGGGTGACAGAAGGCAGAGGTAGAGAACATTTTCTGAACAGTATTAGGAGGCTCCAGGTCAAGAGCCTGAAAATGTAGAGGCCACAGTGTCCCCAGTGCCCTTCAGCCGCTGAGGGAAGGAACATTGGAATTCTCTCCAAAGACTGGAAGGTAGTTTCTGTGGGGCTCCTCAGAGGCTCACGCAGGTCCTTCTCCTTTCTCTGGAAAATCAGTGCCAGGGAAGAAGCTTACGATGTTTCTAAAATTTCAGATACGGTACATCAAATCATAACAATTTCACTCCTCATACAGTTAGAAAGTCCCATTTTAGACCTGACTGTCCCGGGTCCTTTTCTACTTCCAGATTAGCTCTGGATGCGCCCACCTGCACACTCAGGGATAGGTCTATATAAGGCTCGTGTGCCCAGAGCTTGGGCCAGAGCCCCCCCCCCCCCCCAGTGGCTACTTAGCACCTTATGCCCCCTCTGATGGCCCCACGTTGTCCTCTGGCTTCGGTGGGGTGTGCTGTTCCCGTCACAGGGGATTGGCTATCACCATCACAACAGCGTGTGTACAATTCGACAGCAGGGATCTGGGACCCGAGTGTGTTTGCCTTTTAGGAAGTTCGTTCTGGTAGCAGTCGGGGAGAGTGATCCAGGATGGGGAGGAGACGGCTGACAGCAGCAGCAGCCATGAGGCGGCTGCGACGGTCCAGGAGGTGGGTGACGCAGGCGTGGATTAAGGCAGCGGTTACACAGGTGAAAACTGGCGAACACCAAGAGAGGTGTGCAGAAGTGTGGGGTAAATGCATCCGCTGCTTGGGGTTGAGGGGCGGTATTGGCCCGGGAACACACTGTGGTTGAACCTGGCTGACAGGGTAGAGCACAGTGTGACTTTCACAAGGAATAGGAAGGAAGGAACTTTGGCTGGGAGGTGATGGGAATAAGGGGCTGAGGGAAAGGGGCGCTTGGTTATGGGAGTGTGAGCACCGAGCCTTTGTTACTGGGAAAGAGGAAATTTGGGTTAGCAAAGGGCATTTACTTGATGCAGAGAACTTCCTTATCTCTGGGCCTGCACAGATTGTTTTTTAACCATCACTGTTCGCAGAACAAGACTTAAGCGAGTTTTACCTTTTAGAATCCACACACATTTTTTTTTCCTTTTTAAATAAAGATCCTCATCAAAGGAATGAATGGGTACGAGAACAAGGAGAGAGCGCGGGTTCTGGGAACGGATTTCTGCTGGTGGACCACACTTATTCTCAGCCTGGAAAAATGTGAGTGAATATGGATGGCCTGGTGGTTTTGAAACCTGCATAAACGTCATTGGTAGGCAATTTCCTGAAGGTCTTGTCTCTTAACAAGGGGCTCTTCCCCCTAAAACTCCAGGGGGCATTTGAGCGTGAGAAGGGGTAATCTGATTGAGGCAGTGACTGGGTGGGGGTGTCTCTGGCACGTCTCCGGCCGAGGTCACGAGCGCTGAACGATCTGCTGTATCTTGACGCTCATGCAAAAAAGAATCGTACTGCCCGCAAAATAGCACCTGCACTGAGTGACAGGGAGGCTCGAGCTGTCAAAGTGCATTCATCTTTATGATGTTGTCATTCACTGACTTTCAGTGACACAGAGATTTATTTTGTTCTTTTTTTGGGGGGGGGGGGGAGTAAAACAAGGTGTGAGGAAACGGCCCTAACCTCCCTCTGTCTTCTTGCCTGGGGTCCTTTGGAAAGAGACCTCTCTGGGAGGGGTTGCTGGCGGTGATGGAAAGTGACACTGGAGGTGGGAGTACGGGGAGCCTGCAGCCCGAGACTCAGGACTGTTCTCCTCAGGCCAGGCCTGGAAAGGCGTGCTGGAAAGCTCCAGAAGTTGGAGAATCACAGTCCTGAAACAACTTGGGCCCAGGAGGGGTGCCGAGGCCGGCCACAGTGGGCGGGGTTTTTGGCTTTTGCAGACACCTGCCCCCAAGCAGCAGGTGCCCCAGTTTTCACACAAAGGAAATGAGAACCCCTGTCTATGTCCTTCCTTCCATCAGAGACATCAGCGTCTTGTAGCACTTGTCCTTCTGTGTTGCAAAGCTCAGGCCTATTTGTCATTCTTTATCAGAGGAACAACTCATGCCCTGGGCTTACTTAGTAATGGGGCCTCCGCGCCTGACTGGGGGCCGTCCTGGGACTAGAAGCTGCTCAGCCAGCCCGAAGCCTCGGATGCCCCGAGGACAGACTGTGTGGCTGGGTTAGCTGCCGAGTGACAGAGGGCTGCGGTGTCCCCTACTGGAACATGATGCCTGACTCCCACAAGTAAAATGATGTGGGAGCGGGTGGCTGAGAACGCACACACAGTGCCATCAGCGTGAGGTGACGCAGGCCATTTGGTTTCACCTAACAGGGTGATGTACCATCCTGCGGCTGTTGTTAGCCAGGCCTGAGATGAAGCTTTCGTGGGGAGGGCCTCATGCAGGACTGGCCTTCCTTCTTGCAAAGGCCCGAGTGACATCTGTCTTTCAATGAGAAGCATTAAGGAATTGGAGAACTGCCCACGTCGGAGTCCAGCAAGAACTCGTGTACTTCTGTTGCCCGGCGGGTGAGTTCCACTCGCCCAGAGGTTAGAGTGTTTATTAATGTCTGGAGCATGAGCCAAGGCCCAGATGCTGTGCTTGGTTCCGGGGACGCTGAGAGATACTGCTCTCAGGGAGCTCTCAGCCCATAGGGAAGGTAGACAAGAAAGCAAATAATTTCAGCGGAGTCAAGTACATGGCCATTGTGAGACAGATGCCAAAGGATATGGAGGGGGCACAAAGGAAGGACTCATCAGCAGGTACAGGAGGGCACAGGAGCTAGGGCCAGGGAAGTCTCAGAAGACACGAGTGGCCGAGTTGGGGCTTGAAGAATGAGTATAAATCAGCCGAGGGGCCAGTAGGGCATAGACGTCCAGGCAGAAGGCAAGGCAAATACAAAGGCATGACCGTATAGAATAACGGAGGTTTCGTGAAGTTGCAAGTAGTTCTTTTTTTTTTTTTTTAATTTTTTTTTCC
This sequence comes from Herpailurus yagouaroundi, assembly GCF_014898765.1. Classification (NCBI taxonomy): domain Eukaryota; kingdom Metazoa; phylum Chordata; class Mammalia; order Carnivora; family Felidae; genus Herpailurus; species Herpailurus yagouaroundi. Next base: position 22,325,552 of record NW_024412406.1, on the reverse strand, counting down.
AACG